>NC_068383.1:17375148-17695981 GCF_023724105.1 Carassius gibelio | reverse complement strand
GTGATTCTAGCTCTTCTTGGTCCAGCAAGAGTACATGTAAGTCAGACTTAGACTGACCTTGATGTTGTGTGCATGCTCTGAAAGAGAGCGGGGTTAAGTGTCATATTTAATTCTTCAAATGATCAAATACTGTGTCATGTATCCATCATATTTTAATTTTAATTTATGTTAACACAAGAACTGATGCAACCATTTTTAACTTGAAGGTGGAAGGCATCTGATATCAGCCGCTTACAGTTATTTCAGCTGTACAAAAACAGTCCAGTATGCTGCTTGATGTTGGAAATTGATATTTGTTTTGATAGAATTTTATAATTGTTTTTGTTTACTGCACTTTGTTGTTGTTCTAATTAACGACCTATAATGACTAATGAATCGGAAGTCTCAAAAATTCAAAGAAAATCATAATAAGGTAAAAAATACACTGGATCCTTGGATAAACTTTATGATAGATGAAAATGAAGATTGTTGCTTGACTACCCATAAACCCAGCTGTAAGTCAATTATTGCACTTGTAAACCAGGATTATTATAGTAAACTAAAACCATTAAAAAATGACTTAAACTGCTAAGTGAAATAAAATAAAATATATATTAAAAACAACTTGTAATGTATTACAATAACTAAAATAAAAAATGAATAAAAAAATGTCAAACAATAACTAATAAAAGTTTCAAAATCACGCAACCAGCCAAAATAAAAATGAAAACTGAAAATACGAAAGTAAAAACAAATACAAAACATTAAAGGAAAAATCTGTAATAGTATCTCAGTTATACTAAAATTAGGTTGTTGTAAACAGAAACTATCCAGGCAGCAAGTTAGGCAACTTAGGTTTCAAAAAACACATTATGAAAGATTTTTAGATTTAAACAGACGTCTCATTAACGTGCTAAACATTTTCAGGTGTTCATTAACTGAGGCATAAGGAATCACATGCGCTCTCAGTTGCTGTAGTCTCCAACCCCCCTGCCTAGTTTCTCCCTTCATGCAGACTGCTCTTCGTCCCCCAGATGAACCTGTCTGTGAGGGGCAGTGGGTTGGCAGTGGGCTGGATTAGTGGACCTGTTGCTCGGCTTGGATGCCGGTCTTCTTAATGAGCTCTTCTCTATAGCTCACAGAACCCGGCTTGACCAGATGTTCAGCCTGGGGGGTTGGTGAAGGGGTGACACTACAGATCTACAAAAGTGCATTTAATGGAGCTACAGATAACGGCTCTGACCTTCCCCTGGAAGTGACACCTGTGAGTGATTTGTTAATTGACTCAGGATAACATTGAAAAAATATTGTGAATAGAAAGATAGAATGAAGGAAAGAGAGATATTGCCAAGAATGGCAAAGATGTCTGAAGCATTTAAGGTGAGAGCAAAGAGGCAGACATGCACTGGCAAGTGTCCCAGGACTTTGACCGCAGACAGACCTCCCGCTTTATACACCTGCTTCAGCTCTGCACAACATGTGTCTTTCTTTTGGAGCTCATGATATGTCTGTTCAAGGTTAAGGTTTATAAAATTTATTTAAGATGATGATTGATTTCAACTTAATAATTCACTTTTTTTTCCTCTTATCTTTTTTTTTTTTAAATAAGTGTTTTCATGTAATAAGACAAACTCTGGGGTTTGCCACCAATGAACTCTACAATCAAGCTTTGTAATATATAAATATCCATATAGATCATGCCTGTGTTTAATTCAATAGTTTGTGCTTTATTTAAGTCAAGCTGTGTCGACTACAGTGGTGAACAGTGAGGGGATCAGTTTGTGGTTGCCAGTGAGAGAGAGAGAGAGAGAGAGAGAGAGAGAGAGAGAGAGAGAGGGGAAATGTAAAGTGTTAGAGTTTGTTTTGTTTTTAAAAGGGTGGCTGTAGAGAAGCTGGTCCCTCCTCGCACTCCTAGCTAACCTTGCTGTCCCAGGGCAGGAGGTCAGCTGTACAATAGCGGACCCTGTCCCGGTACTGCACAAAGGGCTGTCCATGTTGATTAGTGTTAGGCGTTAGAGGGTGAGCGGCTAATAGCTTATTAGACCCCTGTTGGGAGAGTGGCCCCCAGAGAGCTGCAAATTGCAATCCGGGTCCAATTAAAAAATAAAAGCAAGGAACAGAGGGACAGGGATGTGGGGCAGTGACACACATTCCTCTGTAGCCCCTCACATTTCACTTTAATGCTCGCTCACTATGCTCATCCAAACCCGGTTTCTCCTGCTCTCTCTCCACTGGTCCTGCATCCAGCATTCAGCTACTGTATATCTGCCTGGTGCACTGCAAAAATACTAAACTGTGCAGTCATCATTACTTTCTTTGGTGTATCTGGTTGATGAAGTCAACAATACTGAACTTGAATTAAACATTAGAATACATCCCTAGAAACATGTTTTACAATGCAGCTTTCCATCACTGTTACTCATAATTACAGTAGTGTTCTATACTGATTCCAGATTTATGACAATGCATTTCATTCTCTGGACCACAGGAGGAGTAAGATACCGTAATTCTTATATAATGTATCTGCTTATTGACGTAGTAGGCTATCTTTCAGAAAGGTGGTTGTAGTTACTCATTACATATGATTTGAAAGATGTATGCTAATATAATAATGATTTTACAGTTCACTAGGATGATGCGACTACACTGTTTAAAACATTTGTGATTTTACAGACATTCTACTGTCATGACATCTTTTGAATCTGTGTAATTACTGACTTTATATGCACATGATTAATCAGTAATCTACAGCATATTGGAGTATTTCAGAGGTCCTGAAGAGTTTTGCTCCAACCTTGATAAAAACTCACCTACCTGTGGCTTTCTAGAAACCCTTGAACCAAGGGTGGGGAACGTTGATCCTGGAGGGCCTGTGTCCCAGTAGAGTTTAGCTCCAACCCTAAACACACCTGAACAAACTAACCAAGGTCTTCACGATACAGGTAGCTTTTTTTTCAGGGTTGGAGTTAAACCCTGCAGGACAGTGGCCCTCTTGCCTTAGACTTTAATTAGCTTGTTCAGGTGTGTTTGATTAGGGTTGTTAACTGAAGTTGACTGTGGTTCTCCCGAACCTGGAGTAAAGGTGTACTGTACTATATATCAAAGATCATTCATTGTCTATTGTGTCTTTCTATCTCATAATGAGGCTTTATTTGTCCCAACAGAGACTTTATATTTCACAAAATTACTTTATATCTTTCTGTTTAACTATACATTATATTCCAACTGTGACTTCATATCTCATACTGTGATGTTTTGTCTTGCAGTGTCATATTGTGACCTCATAACTCATTCTGTGAGTTCTCCTGCCCATCCAGTCTTAATAGTTCACGGTAAATGAACTTGGCTTGCTGTCCTCGACAGGGGCTTGAACCCAAGTCTCAGCTTGAGCACTGAGTTCAACTCCCTATTGTGGTACTGCATAGCTGGAGAATAACAGAAATAGAGGAGGAGATGGGGAGGTGGAGGGATGCCAGAAGACTCGTCACTGGGATGGTGAAATGACTGCTGCTTACATAGGTTTTTAATGATGATTGACAGGACTGAAAGTTTAGGCTTTCCCAAACATAGAAGATACATTTGGGACTTCATCATGTGACTTTTTATTTTATATTTTGACTTTTTATCTCGCAGAGTGAATATAACTTCCAAATGTGACTTTATATCTCATAATGTGGCATTATATCTTGCAGTGGCAGATTTATAGGCTAACTCACAATATGACTTTTTTATTTAATAATTTGGCTTTTTGTCTTTCGGTTTGAATTCATATCTTATAATATGGCTATTATATTTCATATTGGGGCTTTTTATTTTGCAGTATGAATATATCTTCCAATTGTTAACTTTATATCTTATAATGTGGCTTCATATCCCATTACATTTATATATTATGACTATTATTAAATTTATGCATTTTGCAGACGCTTTTATCCAAAGCAACTTACATTGCATTCAGGCTAACAATTTTTTTGCTATCATGTGTTTCCCGGGATTCGAACCCCCAACACTGCGCTTGTTAACCGCAATGCTCTACCACTTGAGCTGCAGGAACACTATTAGATTTCACAATGTCACTTTATATTTCATAATTTGACTACTGTTTGTCTTGAAGTGTGTCTGTATCTCCTAACTGTGAATGTATACCTCATTATGGGACTTTATATCTAAAAGCTGAGATTTTATAAATTATTCCTGCAAAAAAAAAAAAAAAAAAAGGAAAAAAAAAGAAGAAGTTTTGTTTATTTTTTTATGTTGGGCTGGTCAAGTGTGAAAGAAGAACAAAAAGGGCAATCTCCATTTTCCGCAGAGATGGGCTGTAGATTTTTCACCTCAATGCAACGGAGCAACAAGTGCTCCCTCTTCCAGTTGATGCAGGTGTGGGATCTGCTTTGTTGATCATAATCCTCTGTGGGGAAGGGCCGCTTAGTGTGTCTGTCTCCACCCCCTGACCCCCACCTCCACAGCCTGTGCACTGACCGTTTCTCGGGTGACCTCATGGGATCCGACAGGCATAAAAATAATGATGGACACCTTAGCCACCGCTGACCCGCCCTGACTTGCCTGCTCCACATGAGAGGTAACGCAACCACTTAACTGAGGCCCTGTAGATACACACACTTACGGGACAGACATACACACTCCTTCACACACATGAACTTAACAGCTTCCTGCTGAGAGCTATTTTCCCTTTTCTTCTCTATCAGGAGGGGGGCCCTTTTACACTTAAACTTCAAAATACACAGTCTGAAAAAATGATAAAAACAGCTCGTTTGTGAGAAAAATCCTCTTTGTGATGCCGTTTACTAAAGGATATGGACACTGGTGAGAGTTCATCTGTGAGATGATTCATGTAATAGCCACTGTTCCAGTGAAATATCAACCATAACTGATATTTGCCAAAACTGCTTTGTTTCTTGTCTTCATTTCAGATATGCAGTATCATAAAAACATGTTTTTGCTTAAAATACAGTTTCAGAAAATGTCAATGACCTAAAACGCTATGGTTCTGCACCTGAATTCTGAGAGGGTCTCAGAGGGAGCATGAGAAAAACTGTGTGTGAAGGTTGGTCAGATCCAGACGCTGTGTTAGAGGGGAGCTGAGGTGGGCTGTTTCTCTCAGCTTAGTGCAAGGAAAGCGATGTAATACTTTAATTACAGTGCTTAATCACTCACTCGAAAACCCTCATATTTCTCGCCTCCCAGACATGTAGCAGCTCGTTTACAGTAGACTACAGAAACACCGCAGGTCAGCACATACACAGACACACAAAGTCAGACATCCTATACTTTTAAACATGGATCTTGATCACAAGTGCACAGGGAGTAGAAGAGAACATGTCAGAGTCTCGTCCATCATCACACCAACTTTGTGTGTTAGTATGACCTAAAACAACTACCACAGAGAAGCATTTTACCATTTTGTCAAATGTACGTCAGTTGTCTTACATTTTAACATTAGACCTGAGTTGGTTGGAAATGCAATATTCGACTTACGTAATGTTGCAAATACTCTTTATTTGATTGTCATGTTTATGAAGGGAGTCTAGTTATGCAAATGGAATAATGAAATGACTGAGGGCATTGCCTGACGATAATATATTGAAAGAAGCCTATATTATACATTTCACATTATTATATATAAAAAAGTGATCTTAACTCATATACTGTATATAATATAACCTACGTACATATGTCACATCGTATAACATTGTTGTTGTTTTTTTGCCTTCTGGTTTTCGCAATGAAATCCAGAGAATTTCTACAAAATATGTTGTCTACTTTTTATCTCACATCTCTCATCTAATAACTTTGTCTGACGTCTGGAATCTATCATCAGAGGTTTATGAAAATATAAATAGATAACTAAATTTAATGGGAATGTTTATAAAATTTATATTCCAGGTTTTGACTGCAACAACACATCCATAATGCATTTTTGGCAGTGAAAAGTAGAAATTATATGGTGTCACACAGGACGTAAAAAAATAAATAAAAAAAACCCCACTGATTAGTTCCATCATTTAGTTAAATTGTGACTATGATGAAAATACTAAAAGAACTCAAAGAAATAAACAAATTATTACATATATATTTATTTTAATTTAAATATAATAATATATTATATAATAAATCACTTGTCATTTGCAGGGTTTCATAAGATCAAGAAACACAAATGAATGCCCATGTTTGTGCTCCATCTTTCTTTAGTGCTTGACAATTGCAGATGTAAATATGTCAGGTTCAAATTATTTGTGCATATGTACTCTCCCCAACTTAAAAAACCTAACCGTCTTATGATTGTCCAGACACAAGTACTTCATATCTATAGCCTCTGATAGTACTCTGTCCTTAATATATTCCATGAATACAGTTCCTCTGTACTGACAAACAAAGATGCTTTTCAGGCAGGCAAACAGAGATGAGCGCACAGGGCTGGGTGCAGGAGGGGGCTGGTGATTGCCTGATGTCCCAGGCGTTAAGTAAGCACAGAGCGTCAGGCCCCGACTAATTGACAATGTCATATTTGGCAACAAGGGTAAAGTGCTCAGCATAAAAAGCCACCTTGTGTGGTGTCTGAGTAAATATGGCGACTAAATAAGATGCTAAATAAGCTCCTGCCCCCATTAAACTCTAATTATTACTGTGGCTTCATCTGAGGCAGCAAAGACCACTGTGATTGGTGTTTTGACAATATGTGACTAATTGTAAAATTGTGTTTGTATATAATATAATATAATATAATATAATATAATATAATATAATATAATATAATATAATATAATATAATATAATATAATAATGTGTACATACAGTATAGAATTTTGAAGTTCAGAAAACTTATTAATTTAGAACTTATTTGTGCTCTCATTCTGTTTCTCTGATCCTGAAGCTTACTGGCCTCCACCCAAAGCCACACCTCTCCATCTCCTCCTGGGTGGCACTGCCCTGCTTACTGAGGGAATTTCTCAATGGGAGTCCCCCCCCCCCCCCCCTTAATCTCTAAACAAGCACTTGGGTCTGTCCCGCTTTTATTCAGACAGTTCTAATGAAGAGAAGACAAAAGGAGGTGGGCAAACCCTTTTAATTCATCTCACAGTGTGCTTTAATGCCATCAAAACTTGTTCTGTACATGTGGTCTTTGTAGATTAAAGACTGTAAAAATCATTAAGATATCAATGAGACAAATCATTTTATACTTGGAGAGATGTATGCAATCAAATTTGGTATTTTAACACACAAGCATATAGTAAGAGCCGTTCTGGTACTCACAGAACAATGGTGGTATTGTTTCTGTAGCACTGGGTAATAAGACAGAAACCTCAGCTTTGTTATAAGTGCATGTTTCTTTGTTTCTTGTACTGTATTGTCCCAGAAACGCCATTTGGAAATACACCCCAGCTCTGCGCAGGACTGACAGTATGCTGATGTTACTTAACCAGAGAGTCTCAGAGATTTGAAAATGTACATTGTGCAACTCCGACTGTGTTAGAGTCAGGAATATTTAGTCATACAGGTTACTCATATACAAGTTTGCTCATTTTGTTTTGAACTACCAAGTTCTTGAAAAAAGCGTGGGTAAGTAATTTCACCTAAAAGAAAAAGACAAAATTGTCACTATTCTATATAAAATAATTCATAAAAATGTTTTACTTGAAAATGTTTGAGTCAGTGTCCATATGCTTCACAGCTGTCTAATTGAAAATTAATAAAACTGGAAAATTATATGTTGGTGTTATTTATATATATTGCCTATATGCTGAGGTGTTTGTTGAAGTTTCGTTTGTAAATATAGTTTTTAGAATATGTTCCACATTTGCCTTTTGTTGCTTTTTTTTACTTTGTCATTTTAACGCTTGAATTAAATTAATGCCAACTTTGTCAAACATACAGTAGGTTTGTAAAGTCATATTAAAAGTGCAATTGTTGTTTTTTTAGTTTAGATCTTATGTGCACAGTTGACATTTACAGGCCATAGATTCAGGAGTTGTTTGAGAGGGGAAACAAGCATAAATTTAGATTCGGATTTGGAATTCTTATTTTATTTTAAAATGAATATTTTGCAAAAACTGCGAAAAAGTAAAAATGTAGTGACTTTTTTTTCTGTGTGTAAAGATCATCACCTATGAAATATTATTTAAAATCAAGTGAGTTCGTAGCACAATGACATTTGATTATTCACTTATTACCTTACCTTGAAGGTAAAAGTTTCATTTTAACCGTTCATAGCTTACCAGACCACATATTCCTCTCTTTAAAGGACACTGCAAGATACATAACTTAACATAAATAGATAAAAACAAGTGTATATAACAAATCAACTGCATTTACAAAAATACACAATAGAAATAAAAAAAAATGGAGACACAGAACTTATTTCAATATTGGTCAATACTGAATCTTGGCAATCATGAATACCAAGGCAATCCCTCCATCAAACTATTGTTTAAGACTATCATAAATTCAAACTAAACGGATAAATCTATTTAAATTAGTGCATGATCAAAAAATTTACACATAATATGGAAATGTTAAAATAACACATCAAAATCCAATGCATAAGTCAAAAGATTTTTCACAGAATAAAAAGTTTTGACCAGTGTTTAACACCAGATTACACTCATTTGGTGGCTCTCAGTGCGTAAATGTCGCGTTTAAATGAATGTTAAATGAATCTGCTTAGCGCATTTCAGCAGCCCATACACAGTGTTGAAATAATATATAGTTTTTCTTATTAAAAATCATACGCATCCTGAATTCATAACAGATTTATAACTCCGTTCCGTCTCGATTGTAAATGAGACTGTTCACACTGAAGCTGTTGTAGAAGTGTCCGGTGAACTGCGCGCTCTGGCCCCCAGTGAAAGAGTTACAGTACATTCCACGGTTCACGTGCACGCTGTCCTGCAGCTCACTCGCTCCACCTGCCTCAGGTGCTGAGCTGGCGTGGTACGGGCTCAAGGCGCTGATATTTCGGCTTGAAAGTTCGTTTACCAGCCCCAGAGGGCCCTGTCTGCTAGTCGGAGCTGAGGACGAGCTTAAGGCTGACATACTGTTGAAGAAATTGTGGAAGCACGGAGCGCTCGCAGGGCCTGCCGGAGACGCGCCCTTGTGTCTGTCACTGGCCGCTTCAGTGTCAGGAGATGCGGGTCCGGTCAGGTGAGGGCTGTCAGTGGTCTTGATCCCTGCGAGATGTCGATCCTCCTCCGCTTTTGTGTTGTTGGCAACACCTGTGCTGGAATCAGACCTGCGCTTCCTTTTTCTACGGAAGTTGCCGTTGTCAAACATCTTTTCACAGTTGGGGTCTAGAGTCCAGTAGTTTCCTTTTCCTTCGAACAATATGGATAGTTGATATTAGAAACCAAAGCCAGCAACTTTTAAAACAAAAGTTACTTACAGTGAAATTCGTTGATTTTAAGAACTCTAAACAAAATTGCCAGTTTTGGTAAATAAAAAAAATCTGAGATAATTAAGAATAAGTATTCTGTATCTATTCATGTTTATGTAACAGTATATATATATATATATATATATATATATATATATATATATATATATATATATATATATATATATATATACATATATATATATATATATATATATATATATATATATATTTGTATGTTCATAGGCTACCATTTTTTGTTTGTATCATACATTTCACATTACTTTTCTTATAAAAATTGAAATTAATAACTTAGAAATTCCAAGTGTAGAAACAATCTAAAACAAATAAAATACTTGTCACCAAATACACAACTTAATTAGCATTATCTTTAAAATAATATTTAAAAATATACCACTTTTTTTTTTTTTTTTTAGCTACTAATTATGAATATAAATAAGTTCTTAAGATTATTCCACTTGGCCAAAATGTGCCTTGTAATACAAATTATAAAATTATATATATATATATATATATATATATATATATATATATATATATATATACATATATACATACACACACACACACACACACATTGTTTATTACAAGGCATATTTTTTCAGAACTGTAATGATGGGTCTAAAGGGACCCTCTTTTTTGACATATTAAAACAAAACAAATGAATTTTATTCGAAAGGCAAAATATCGTAAAATATTTTACATATATGGGCCTATATATATATATATATACATTTTAACATTATATCTCATATATAAAAAATTTTTATAACATTATTTGAATTTCAGTTTTCATAAAAATACCTATGTGCACTTTTTCAAATCATTTTGTGTGTGTGTGTGGCTGAACTTAGCTGGACGATGACATCACTGAAGTCAATGATGAACTGCTTTTAAATTAAAATTGAGTGTTTACTATTGCCATTTAATATATTTTGCATTATTGACACAGTATTTTCCTATTTAGTACTGTAAAGTGCTTTGACACAATCTGTGTTGTCAAAAGCACTATATAAATTAAGGTAACGACTTTAACAATTTAACAATCACTGACTTCTAATGAAAAATAACAAGAAGTTAAAGTAATTTATGATCTTAAGTCATATATTTATTAACTTGCATATTTTCTAAAATAACTAAATAGATCTGTATAAAAAGGAGCGTCAAGTATGCAAAGGTGCACGAGCATCACTCACCTGGGTCATCTTCGTCCCGCGGAACTTTTTTAAAGCAGTCATTCAGGGAAAGGTTGTGCCTGATGGAGTTCTGCCATCCCGCCTTACTTTTCTTATAAAAAGGAAAATTATCCGCCACATATTGATATATCTGGCTCAAAGTTAACTTCTTCTCGTGCGCGTTCTGTATTGCCATGGCTATCAGAGCTGAGTACGAGTAAGGCGGGCGCACGAGCTTTAAAAGTTCCTCTTGGCTCGCGATGGAGAGCCAGCCCAGGTCCGGACCAGCGAACCCGGAGTTGGTTAGATATTGCCTCTGAGAGCCGTAAGATGGAGGGATGAATGAGGAGTTGTTGTTGCCATGTATGTAAGACGAAGACGAGTTGACACTGGGTCCATTGAGCCACAGGTATGGGTTTGGGGTCGCGTAGTCCCCCAGGCCGTAGCCCGCTGGTCTCTGCGCCGCAGGTAGACTCTGTTGGTGGTAAACACTGAAGTTGTCACAATACACGGCCATATCCGGTGTCTCGTGCGCGCTTTTTGGCAGTTGCTGGAGAGGGTTGACAGCAGCGTTACTATTGTTATGGATCTGCGCGTCGATGGTGTTCATATCTCCAGTGCCTTTAAGGCAAATGTTTGTCTCTGGAGCCCACGCTCTCACAGTAATGCACAATACAATCTCTGACTGATCAGGTTAAAAGCAACAAGTGTCTGCTTTTTGTGAGAGAAGTTTGGTCATATATACACTCAAGTGGGGCAAATACGATGTCTAATCTGGGATTCTTGTCTCCTTCAGCCAATAGATCACAAGCTCCTCGAAGTAGGCGCGGCCTATAGACCGGGATTGCAGGGAGATGATTGAAGTCATTCATAAGCAGACGGACTAGAGGTTGGTTAAAATGAAGAACACCGAATGTAAGCTAATTTTGAAGGAATTCACTAAAGAGTTGCCTATCTATGTAGCCTATTCGAAAATAATTATAGAAAGTAAAAACAGATGTTTGTTTTATTTTGTGAACAGAAAGTTTTAAAGCCTTTCCCTGAGTTTGTTCCGTTTTCCTGAAATCTCAGTTGATTAGAAAAGCCATCATCATAAAAGCGCATTTGACCAATTTGTAATTCTAACTGAATATAATAATGTATTATATTTACAGCCACTACAAAAAAATGAATGATCTTTAGGCTACAGAAATAGATAAAAATAATAATAATAAAAAAAAGTAAAACAGTCTTTTTTTATTTGATTGTTCCATCACCTATTTTAATTGGATAGGGTATACAGGTAGCCTATATTTCCGAAAAAGTTATTTATATGTAATTGTATATACATTTACATAATTATTTTAAAACAAATTAACTTGTTATATATACAGTATGCAAATTTACAAATACATTTGTAAAAATTCCAGGTATAGGCCTATTCTACTTCATCATTTCACTATAAAATGATCAAAAAATATGTTACAAAAATTTCATTTAAATATTATTTCATGATTTTAAGATTAATTGTGATTTGATGTGAGGTAATGATAGTATATGTGACAGTTGTAGAAAACACAATTTTAACTAAAATTGTTGCTTACAGAAGTTAGGCTTATAACATAGTTTGTGCTTTGCAACCAGTATTTTATTTAGTAATTAGTTCCCACTTTTAAATTCGTCTTTATGTTTTGGAGCAACAAAATGAAATGTAGAAACCTCTCACTTTTTTAACTCTCACACTTCTCTACCGGTTTCGGTTCTAGCACTGTAGCCGAGGATATATTTTCTTTTCTTTTCTTTTCTTTTCTTTTCTTTTCTTTAACATGCAGCAACAAAAAAGTACTTCAGCAATATCCACAACTGCAAAACATTTTGACGAAATTCCACTTGAGGACTAATTGTACATCATTACAAACGAGCTGCTGTTCATAAATATCCTTCTGAATATCATGAATAAACGAATCATGCAGTCATAACCACTATTTACAGTTGCAGGTATTTATTATAGTTTGATCTTTCTTTTCTTTCTTTCTTTTTAAGAAGTAAAAACAATGAAATATAAATTAAATACAGTATTAAGCAAACTTCAACTGAAGCTAAAGTAAAAAGGATAAAAAAAAAAAAAAGGATCTTAATATTTCATTGTCCCATACCCAGTGTTGGGGGCAACGCATTACAAGTAACGCAAGTTAAGTAATCAGATTACTTTTATCAAGTAACTAGTAAAGTAACGCATTAATTTTTAATTTTAAAGAAAATATCTTTTCAGAAAAGTAATGCCAGTTACTTTGTTTTCCCATTTATTGACTGACAAGTCTTCTGTCCCTATATTGGGAGGAATCAGAAGTGCAGAGGCTTTGTGTGCGCTGTGTGAACATGATGTAGTTCTAGACTAAATGTTCATTCATCAAAATGAATTAAAACAGCAAACTCCGAATATGACGCAAACCTGCAATAATTAAATATGTTAAATAACACAAATGTATCTAATCTCATTTTAATAAATCATGTCTACCTTTGTCATTCTGATAAGTGAAAATGACTTGAGATAAACTAACAATTGTGCTTCGTTGTTTTTATTTTTTATTGCTGAAGACTGTTAAACCTTCTTCTCCTGTGATCTACAGTACAGATGTGAATTTAGTTTTCCTTCAGCCTGGGGTTTATTCATTCCACTTTTTGGTCTGAAAGGGCTTTTATATTTGCTATAAATAGAACTTCTTATATTAAAAACAATCAAACCCTGCTAATGTTCAGAAAGCAAAGGTAACTTAACACATTACTTTCCATAAAGGTAACTAAGTAATAAGTTACTTTTTTATGGAGTAAGGCAATATTGTAATACATTAGGCTACTTTTAAAAGTAACTTTCCCCAACACTGCCCATAATAGTTCTCCATATAATAAAAATGTAATGCAAAAGTAACTCAGTTGGTCAGTTGGTCTTGCCTTCTTTAATTTTTTTTGTGCTTTTCTTTTCTTTTTTCTTGGGGGTGGGGGGTTCGCCATTTCCAACCATCACAGGACGCATACAAGGCTGTCTGCATGTATTACTGCGCCACCTAGTGTTGCAAGTGGATAAGTGACGCACGGATCGTATTTGGACGTGTTTCATTGGTGCAGTAACCATTACACTTGCATCATCCAACCACACCGCCAGGTTTCCCCAGTAAAACGGTGTGGTATTCTGAGAAATGTAAGCTTTGAAATTAGTCCCGTTTTTATGTCTAGGCTACCTATTTCCATGTATATAGGCAAACATCCAACCGATGGAGCACTCTTTTTGCTTTGTCCTTTATAAAATATCCAGTGTATGTAAAATCACTGCAAACGATTCAGTGCATGAGAGTTTTTCACCTTATAAGATCGAGAGACGTCCGTGTAAACGACAGTTGCATACACATAGCCAAGAAGTAATTTTACCAACTAGCAGCTAGCCAAGAGCTAATCAGTCTTTCTTTTATGATTCAAGTTTTACCAATCTAGCTTTTTATGTCTGACTGCAAAAAGTTATGACCAGTCCGAGTCCGAGCAGTTTTGCAACCGTGGGGGCGGATGCACATCCCGGCGTGCTGATTTATTTCACCCCTAGATGGAGCCAGATCCATTCAGGAATATTTCAAATGTCCCTGCTCCAAAGAGCAAGTATATTTTAAACAAAATGACAGTATCATCGTCAAAGGATTTAGCAGACAGATTCAGTAATGCTATCTAAATGTGTTGATAAATTTCATTCATGCATTCATGGGTTTCTTTGACCTTATTGGAACATAAAAGTTTTGTAGTCGATGATTTAGAAAGACACACTTTAGTAGCAGCAGCAGTAATTTAGTAGTTTTTTTCTTCAAACAGTCAGCTACTACTACCAAAACTTTTCATACCTGAAGTCTACAGTACCAGTATATTTATTTGTAATTTGAATTGAGATCTAATATTCTTTTTGAATTACATGATGCATAGACTTAAATATTTAAAGTGTGTATCTGTAGAATCAGTCTGTTATATAATAATTATTTTAAGTCATGAGTGTACCACTGTAATTTTTTTTATTATTATTTATATACTATTATTGTGTTTACTAATATTTAGAATCAGCAATTTAGTTCTATTTTTAATAACTGAGTTGCTTTTGTCAGTTTTTCTACATTTCTAAATACTTTTAATTGTTATTATTATTTAATTGTTATTATTGATATTTTTTTCTTCATCCAATATGAATATAAGCTTTATTTCAAGTAAAACAACAAAAAAAAATCCTTTTAAAATTTAAATTCAAATGTAAAAAAAAATAAAAATAGCTGTTTTTAATCAACAGTAACAATACTGAAGTACACAACTAGGACACAAATGGCACAGTTTCCTGAGAATAATCCATACAAAATACAATATATACTGTAGTAGTTTTCATTTGATAAAGCATTTCAGTAGCAATATGGGAAGGAAATCCATTATTCATATGTATGTGCACCTGAGCGCTGGCATCATTAGTGGGTCTTACTTCTACCTGAGACGTGCTGTCACTGTGCTGCTACAGCAGAGCAGAGATCAAGGCTGCTGTTGTCTGTACATTGAGAGGAAACCCAACTGAAGCAGAGACTCTGTGTGTGTGCGTTGGTCCAGGAAAACAATAGGAAAAGTGAGTTTCACAAGCTCATTATGAGTTCACCTCAGGCTCCTGCACACTGGTGACAGAGCAAAAGACATGAGAAATGAGAGGAGTTTGAGACTTAGACAGGAACAGGCGGGAAGGGGAAAAAAAGCCAGTGAAAGAGGCTGTGCTCCCCTCTTTTTGGAGTGTGGTGACAAAGACAGATGGAGGTAGATATACTCTGTGCTTCTCATTTACAAAACATCGTCTCTTTCTCTCTTTTTTTCTTTGTTTCTGCTCCGCTTCCCATTTCCATCTCAGTTTAAGTTATTGAGATAAAGGACCATTTATACCCTGGTCACTTTCCCTGTCCTGTTCTGTGCTCACATTATTCCAGCAAAATTCTAGTTTATTGTATTGCATGAAATTTATTGTTATTGTTTATTGTTATAGTTTTTTTTAAAGCTAATATCAGCAATTGCGATAAACCATTTTTATTTTAATTTATTATAACAACATGACAAAACAACATGAAACACCTTTGACAAATTGACATACTACAGACATACTACAGTTTACAGTTTTAAATTACAGTTTTAATTTAACATTAAAACATTAAATATAAAGCAGTTAATAATAATAATAACCAATATAAACAACAATAGCAATAATAATAATTATTATTATTATCATTACATGCGTGTTCATTATAGAGTGATAATGTGATAATAGAGCCTACTGTCAACACGACTCAGTCATATAAATTATATTTTATAAATATTTTTGAGATAATAAAGATTATTTACCATTTTTAGATTACTTGACACACCATTTTGTTGTTGTTGTTGTTGTTGTTCAGTTGATTGGCATCTTGCACCAGGTCAAATTCTTTGTGTCTGTATTTTGACACCACTATTATTATTCGAGATGAACAAGAGTGACTCTGGATCTGATTGAAATGAATGTGCTTGTAAGCAGCAGCATCGTTCTACAGAAGCCAAATAACTTCAGTTAACTACAGCATGTCTTTAATATAGATACACACATAGGGCCTTGTGTATGGCAGCGAGATGTGGAGGAAATACCAGTGGTTTGCCTGGCTAAGCTAAAAACATCTAGAGTCTAAATAAATCCTCAGAAACACATAAGGCAAACAGGACTCAATGCTGTGTGTGTGTGTGTGTGTTCTCGTAGCAGTGCCAATAAAAGCATACAGTGAGAGGGCACTACAACCGACCTCTTGTTCAAATCTCACAGTTCTGTAATGCACTACTGTGGGTCAACTCAAATGGTCCATAAATCCAATAACCTGAAGCAGATCTGTGAAATCTGGGGTTGAGATGAGGTCAGGCTGTTAAATTGGCTCTTCTTTCTTGTAGGACCTCACATCTTTCAGCAAATGATCTGTACGAACAACACCAATACACTCAAAAAAATGTACTTTCTCCTTTGCTAATTTTACTTAATCCGTTCATGTTATGATTACTTAAAAAAATTTATTTAACAATGTGAACTTGATTTAATCTAGTTCATTCAACAAAAAAGTGTGTATTGTCAGCTTTACTTAAAAATTATTTGTTCAGCCAACATAAAATTTTTGCGTAAAAGTAACATATTAATGAAACCAACACAGACTTGCATCTCATTGGCTGAGGATTTCTGCAGTGTATTATGGGTAATTGTTATTCTGTCACCCTCTTGGAGAAGTGTAGCACCATTAGATAGGTAGATGAGTAATACTATTTAAAGCAATTAAATTGTTCTAATAAGTTTTAGAACAAAACAAACAAAACAAATGGTTTAAAATGTTGCTTTGTATTTTAAATATGTATGTGATATGCTTGATAGGAAAGGTCTGAATGAAAAGTAATTTTAATCAGCTGCTCATGATCCTAATGCAAGGGGGTGGCATTCCTAAAATGGCATTTTTCAAATTTTATGTCATCATTATTTAACATTTTCAGGTACAATTAACACATTTGTTGTTTGTTGACTCTATTAAGGTTTGTTAAGTTTACTTAAACTTATTTTGTAAAATGAACTTAATTATTAAAAACATTGTCCAAAACATTGCAAATTAGTTGGGCTGACACTATTAAATTAAGCTTTGCCCAACCATAGTAAATAAGTTGAATCAACCTTAATAAATTAAGTTGACCCAACGTAAGTACATTAAATTGGAGTAACAGAGTTGCATAATGCTGAAATAAAGCAAATTAATCATGTGGAAATCCTTTCCATGATTTTTTTATGTTCGTTCAAAGAGTTATTTTTTTGAGTGTACAGTGATCAGGCAGTTTGCACATTATTTTTTTAGATCTCTATTGTGTCTCTGAACCATCATACTAGAGAACCTGCAATTATTTTATTTACGTGACGACTGTGTGATGTTAAATGCTACCAGAGGATGACGCCATGTGTCTCTAAAGTTGTAATCATGCCATACCAGACGTCCACATGCTGTATTGTGACAGCAGCACAGGACTGTGTGTGTCGGTGTGGCTGGAGTTCTACTACAGATGCCGCCTGAAAAGGGCACACGAGCTGCCAAATGGCCTGGCACACAGGGTGGTGTCGGCCCCCATCCTGCTGGCTGCCCTCGTTTTCTTTCTCTTGCTCTTAAAAGAGTCTTCTTAGACTCCTCCACCCTGTAAACTGTCCCACAAACAGAACTCTAGCCTCTTGTTAATGTGGAAATGTGTTGATTAGCAGAGGCTGTGTGTTTGTTGTGTGGAAATGCTGACATGCTCATTTGGTTGATTTAGTGCGCGTCTTGAGAGATGCAAATCCACCGTGGGAATGATGTCATGTAAATGAAATACACATTTGGAAACTAATAAGTCTACAGATCTCAAAGTTTCAGTTTATCATATATTTATTAGAAGTTTTTCATAATTTTCAATAAAGGTCTTTTAGTTAATATGTCAATAAAGCTGTGTACAAAATAATAACTTTAAAGATATGTGACCCTTTAAAGAAATTGATTTATTAAATTAATTACTTTCATGTATTGATTTAACAGATATAATGATAATAATAATACTTTATTATTTGATTAAATAAACTAATTTATTAATTTAATAATTTATTTTTAATCATTATATAATTATTATTAGTTTGCATGCAGCTATAATAATTAAATGTTAATTTATCAAATGTATAATATTAATAATATAACTTTTAATTAAATTAATTTATTTATTAAATTAATTAATTAACCAATTTCAACTATTATTATCTATTATACAATTTAGAAATTATTTTGCATAGATTTCATGGCATTGTTGAGATACAATAATTTAAAAACATGCAAAATGCTTTACAATAGGTTTTAGAGTGATACTAATACTACTACTACTAATAACAATAATTCTTTACTGTTTTATAATTCATTGTTACATAATTTTCATAATTATTATTTATTATATAATTTTTATATAATATTTGACATATTTTGCACGCAGTTTATGGCATGCACTTTAAAAAATGATATAATCAGTAAGACATGCCAACTTTCTAACAGGACCTTATCAAAGTTGAGCAAATTCTTTGAAAAATTTTTTTTAAGTTGCTTCAATGTAATTTAAGTTCAAATGACTTGTACAACTAAGTTTATGGTACTTAAAATAATAATAATAATCATCATCATCATCATCATAGTAATAAGGAAGCAACTGAACTTACGTTTTTAAGTTGAAATCGGTGGACATTTTACAGTGTTGCATTAATTGAGAGACAAAATGCTTTAAAATAGTTTTAGTGTTTAACACTGCAGAACTTCCCAAAGGTATTTCATGCTGCCTTCCACTTATGTATACTGTACAATAAAGTTCTTTCTAAGTTTACTTTCTTGGGTTAGTTTTTAGCATGCTAGTGCAATTCAAGAAGCAAAGCATTGTGGCTAATGTGCCCATTTGAGCATGAAAACACAAAGATGCAATGACAAGGCATTCTTGTCTGTGTAAAGTTTTACTGTGAGAGCGTGTGCATCTGTACAGTGTATGGAGGCAGGTGCAGGCCGGTTTCTGAATTAGCTCTTTGTGTCGTGTTAGTTTTAAAAGCACTCCTGCCCAATCTGTCTCTTTCTCTTCCTCCCTGCCTCTTCCTCTCTTTTCTCTTTCTCCCTCTCACTGTCTGTAGGAAGTTGGGAGTGAAATGTTTGCAGCTGAAACAGTGGCAGGTCTGTAGTGCAGTCAGACACAGAGTCATATATCTGCAGAGCACGCTGCACTTCATCTATCACTGACACATGCACACACACACGCACACAAACACCTTTTATAACAGCGTACATTGTTTTCAAGACTTAAGTCCTGGTGACAATGAGAGGGTGAGGTTGCCATAGTTACCAATGGCCTTGGTGCAAAAGAAAAGACACTCAACTAAACGGCTGTCCACTAAGTTAAAGCCAACCCGGACTATACAGGACGAACAGGGTTTGGAGAACTGCAGTTTTGTACATTTTCAAGGTCTCTGAGTTTATATGTATAAATACATCATGTTGCTGTGTGTTTATCAAGCAAAAATGAAATGAAACATTAATATCGCCTGAAACGGATCTTAAACCTGTAAAGCCTGACATAGGAAATAAAAGTCATACAAAATATTTTTGAAGTTGAACTATTTATTAAACAATATTTATAAAATATATATAACGTTTTCACGTGTTTTCTGTTAACTGTCATATTTGATGCATCAAGCTTTCAGAGTATGGTGCTCACTTGGAGGAAAACATATCTCCCATTCAGAGGCTCCAACTGAGCAAAAATATGCAGTTTAGTGCAGATGCTGATATTTATATGACCAAAAGGTAAGATGACATTCTAATAGCAGGTAAAGTGAATCAGTGAGGTCTCTGTAACAGTACAGGAGAGTAAAATGATATGCAAATTTTTTTTTTATGAGCAAAGCTATATATTTTTTTTTATTGTAGGGGGTACAATATAAAATGCAACGCAATACAATGATGACTGAGATGTACTAATAAACGTTCCTCAAAAGAATGTAGCATATTTGAACAATACATTTGAACATGATCATTAAAGAAAATTGAATGTTTGAATAATCAAGTAAACCAAAGTTGATTTATCTTCAAAAACTACTAACAATATAAAAACTATTATTATGTTTAGGTCTAGTGGTTAGAGAGTATGTCTCCTAACCATAGGGTTGTTGGTTCGAGTCTCGGCATGTCAATACCAGGACTTAAGTGCCCTTGAGGAAGGCACTGAACCCCAACTGTTCCCCGGCACCGCTGCATAGATAGCTGTCCACTGCTCCGGGTGTGTGTTCACGGTTTGTGTGTTCACTGATGTGTGTGTGCACTTAAATGCAGAGCACAAATTCTGAGTATGGGTCACCAAACTTGGCTGTATGTCACATCACTTTCAGTAAAAAACACATGTACCACAACCTGAAGGGGGATATTCTTGCAATTATACTTAAAGGCCTTTTACTTATTTTTACAAAAAGTTTAAACTACAGGAGCTATACAATTTTCCAATAGGTCTTTCTACTCTGAAGATGATGAAAAAATACATAACATGGATATCAAATTCACATTTTATCATTTTTACACAGCCAGCCTACTATTTGTAAACACATCAATAAACCCTTCCCTTTTCATTTTCTCATTCTCTATCACAAACCAATATCCCCGGTCATAAAAGCGTATAGCCATGTAATCCCATCCTGCTTCTTGTCTCTCTCACGGGAGATAGACTGTTCCTCTCTGTGAGCTTAATGAACTTTATTTCGCTTCTCCTTTACTGAATGTGTGAACTGTTCACATCCCCAGTGCCACAGCTCAACTCCTCCTCACTTTCTCAACTGCATACCTCCTTCTTCAGGTTTCTTCACATCACACACACAGTGTGTTGGGTGTTAAGCATTTAACTGTGTTTCCTGGATTTTTTTTTTTTTACCTACTAGTATCTAAATATCTCTATTCTGTTTTATTTAATGTCTTTCTCTCCTCTCTCTCTCTGTCCTACCTACAACACTTTTTCTCATTTCCCCGCTGAAAAGATCAGCATGTTACCAATACTGGTCACCAACATGTGTTTCCATGCACATGTCCTGCAGGATATGATACACGCTGGCTCACAGCATGGGATGCTGGTTGCTGATGGACCAGCATGAAATGGCTCACTTAAACAAATAAACAAAATAATTTAAATAAAAATAAAATAAATAAAAATTAATTTACTCAAAGGGGTCATGAATTGAGAAATCAACTTTTAATTGAGCTTTTGATATAAAAGGGATCATCGTACTAAAATGATCCTGTTAAGTTTCTGTGACGATCGTGTATAGGAAAACATAAGGAGAGGGTAGATCCAATTGCAAGTATGATGTTTAATAACAAAAAGGGTAATACAAAATAAACTGTCCAGACAGACAAAACAAAACAAAGAAAGAGAAGGCAGGGATAAGTCTCGGGAAAATATCACACAAAGGGTAAGGACTCCATACAAACAACAGAGAAGGACAGCTATTTATAAGGAGACTAACGACAAAGGATTTTCTGCACCTGTGCGATTAATTGGAGTGCAATTACTGTGAGTGCAGGACCAGACCAGACAGAGGAATTAAAGTGCCTATGGTGAAGTGCCAAAGGAGAAGTGAGCTCACTAGGGAACACCCAGGAAAACAGAGACTGACAGCGTGGCAGTTTCACAACGGAAAAACATCCTTGTTACTGAAATTAAAGCTTTAACTATCACCAGGCCCAGCAAATGCCAGATCCTGGAATGTGCCAGGTTAAAAACCGCTCCCACAGAAGAATCCCAATGGCTAATTTTGTAGCCCCGCCCAATGATTCGCACATGACATAGTAGCGAAATTATGCTAAACCATGACAGTTGCGCTAAACTGGATTGAGAAACCAAGCAATAAACATGCTGTTAAAGAACATGGAAGAACACAATCGCTGGATAAGTGTCCTTCAGATTCAGATATTAGTAATGAGGGGTTCAACTTTATTTTTAATTAATTTTCAGCTCACATCGGTAAAACATTGAGCATTTCACCCCAGATTCCTTTGTAAACAAGACACAGGTCGACGCTTGGTTTGCAGAGAGACTTGGATCCGACAGGAATGGCGCAGCACAATTATGCGAGTGAAATACTTGTACTATGTGTCACTATTGCTATGTTAGAGATCGCTTGAAATGTCCTGATTATGTGTACGTGTCTAACCAAAATCACAGAAGGCTCCAACTATGAACAGAACAGACACACAGAAAGTTAGTTTACTGGCAAAACTGTTATCAAATCATTGCAGTGGGGTTTAATTCCAAGTCTTCAATGTTGCACGACCATAAAAACTGTTTCTCGAGCCGGCCTCAAAACCAGAGTAGAAAATAGCCTATTAGCCTACTTATTGATTTTGATGGTTTTTTTTTTTTTTTTTATGTAAAAACCATGTAAAAGCCATAAGTGAAACAACAGTATGAAATAATTTTAAAAAGCCAGTTAATGACCACTTTAATTTCAAGTGTAAATAAAACTGGAAAAAGCTTTTTTTTTTTTTTTTTTACAAGCTGAATGCACATGAATGGCACCAGAAATTTGTTGAAGCCCTGAGTTTCCTAGTTGTCAGTAAGTAAACATGTGGGATGCAATAAATGCAGCTTCTGAACTCATGGTCAATTTGTTAAAATTAATTACATTTTATTTTTTTATGTACATTAAAACTAGGTTGCATGTACAAAATACCACTGTTCTGTACTACGATAGAAAATATAATATGATTAAAATTACAGAAACTTCATAAATAAAAAAAATAAAAATAAAAAAACATCTGAAGCAGAGATAAAAAAAAAAATAAAAAATCTGTCTGAATTCTATGTAAAAATGGCACATCGACATCGTGCTCTGACCAAAGTGACCTGAATCCACTTTTTTTGTCATAATTATGACTTACCAATTCGTAAACACAAACTTCTATGGACCATTACATTTGTTGGTTTGATATAAATGAGAGTATATTGTAAGTAGCTAATATAAAATTGTGTGGTCCAACACAATCTCATGAGAAAATTTTTGAAGTGGCAATTTCATATGAATTTGTATGATAATTATGTGAATTAGCCAAAATCAACAAAATGTAAAGTTACAAATTGATATGCGCAATGAGTGTTTCTTGAGTGGATTACTTGTTCATGAAATAATAGGTTTTAAGAACGTCACAATAGTTAAGTTAACTAGAAAAACAAGCCTTATTTACTTGATTTAAGAGTGATTTTTCATAAAATAATCATATCTGGGTCAAAAATACATAAGGATGAGCCATACATAGACCAAAAAGTAAAAAAATAAATAATATAAATAATAATAATTGTCTCAACAGTTCTGCTGGGGCTACTATATATATATATATATATATATATATATATATATATATATATATATATATATATATATATATATATATATATATATATATATATAAAGAGTGTGATTCATCATGTTTGCCCACACTTGAAAGACCCTGCCAATCATAACAGTATTTGCAGCTATTCTGGCTGAGAATGAAAAGAGTAGAGAGATGGGTGGTGGGGGGTAGTTCACAGATCAAAAAATAAAAAATAAAAAAAACGCGTACATCCATACAGCCCACGCCAAATATCAATCTAATGACTGTGGGGTCAGTCACCACGACAACCGGGGTGACATGTGACCTTATCCACTGCGGTCCACCAACGGAAGAGAAGAGCTTAAAAGCCTGTTAAAAGCTGCCTTCGCTCACACATGCAGACATACAGTATGTGTTCAGTCAGACATTTTAATTTCTGTGCCAAATAGTGCCCCATATCACACCCACTCTCAGACGAAAGGTGATCCCCAGACCAATCTAACATACACAGCCACTAAAACCCTGTGAACAAATAATACATTTAAAAACAGCAAAAATGCAGAAGGTAAGCCTTTCTTATAGCATAATCATAGAACAAATGTAGGTCTACTACTCTACTACAAAAAAAATTGCTTTATATTTTAATGTAAATGTAATTTATTCCATTATTTACATTTCTTCTTATTATCAATGATTAAAAAAATAATAATAAAAAAATAAATTCAGGATTTTTTTTTTTTTTTTAAGAATAGAAGTTCAAAAGTCCAGCATACAGTAGAATTATTTTGTAACATTTTAAATGCGTTTACTTAAATTTTTGATGAATTCATTATGTGCTTTTAATCTCTTAATTTTAGAGAAATTTAAGTATGAATTAAGAAAAAAAAAGACTTAATGATCCCAAACTTTTGAATAGTAGTGTAATTTTTTTTATTTAATGTTTTAAGAGTGGTGCTTTAAATAGTCTGTTGACCGATTTATGGTTCACTGAGATCAACCTTTTAAATACATAACTGCTGATAGATGGTGGATAATACCAAGAGACAGAAATTTATTTATTTATTTATTTTTTCCACAATTTCACACATTGCATTTGTTACTACATCAGGAAAAACAATAGTGTTCTATTGTGAAAAAAAGGACTCCCAAGAAGCAATAGCTTATAAATAGGGGTCCATTCCACCAATCTACAACTTTTGGATGAAATGCTAAAGAGTTAAGAATGTAGTGATTGTGCTTTACATGCTTTGCTTGGTTGGTGAAATGGACCCTTATAATGATGATGGCAGAAGGTGAAGGCTGACTCCCCTGTGAACACTATAACTCCTTTTCATAACCACTCTCTTATCTGTTTTTCTTCCTCGTCTCTCATTATCAGGCAACAAACCTACTTCCTCAAGCAGCTCATTAAGCCACAGCAGCTCATTTGCTAACAAAGGAGGCCTGTTGCTTTCTTTTTCAAATATGAGTGTGTCTGTGTCTATCTCAGATATGAACCACTGAAGTATAACAGCGCAACCAAAACTAATCTGTTTACTTAGAAGTAAACTCAAGGTAAATGATCATGTTTTCTAATACTGTTTATTGAGTTTTACTCCTCATTGTCAGTTTTCGATCCCTTTCTGGTTCATTAGCAGCAAGCAAGAGTGTCTCACATACTTTAGGTGGATACAACAATAAGGTCAACTCAAGATACCCAAACAATCCTTTTTACAGTTCAACAGTCCAGAATAAAGTCATGAAGTAAGCAAACCAAGGTCATGCATATATTATAAAAAAAGAAAAAAGAAAGGGTGAACGGGGAAGTGAGAGAGTGGGAGAGCATGAAAGAGACAGAGAAGAAAAAAAGAGGGTATACAGTGAGAGTGAAAAAAGGCTTGTCTTTTCATACAGCTTATAAAAAAAATAAAATAAAAAAAGAAACATGGCTTGCAGGTTCAGCTGTCTTAAACACTTTCCCTATTTACCACAAAAGTCTAACTGTAGATGAGTCTGACCAGCACTGTATGTTTGTGTTCAAAGAAATGTATTGTGTTCAGAGTCATCTGAACATCTGTGCAGTTTTACATGCTTAACCTTTGACCTGTAGCACCTCATGCAGCAGACATAAAATTTCACAGCATATGTATTTCTGTGGTAGAGCGACTTGCTGAGAGACTCGCTGTTACCCAGATAACGATTTGCTTTGTGTAACTACTTCTTACATTTTATTTCTTTAGATAAAGATTTTTCTTTCCTACTGGAACGTGCACAAATCTGAATGTCTATGACTGTATTTGCATGTAATTATGCCTAGAAGTTCTCCTGTGATACACTGCATTTGCTGCTGAGTTAGCTGTTGAATGTGCAGCTGTGAATCGGTCATGCTTATGTAGTCTACAAAAACAAATCTAATGTGTTTTTAATCTGTATGTGTGTTTGTCTGTTGTTGTTCATGCACATATGCATACGATGTTGCAGTTGTGTGTCCTCGCTGATTGTGTGTGCCTGTGTCCTACACACAGTACCTGCATGAGAGGCTCTCCTCTCCGAGCTCAGGTCAGTCTGTCCGACTCCTGTTGTCTTCTGGTGCCAGTGACAGGAAACAGATATCTATGTTTGACGGCACAGAGAAGAAAAAGACTGTGGAGATGTGGCAGTCCAACCATTTGAACACAAGTCCCTCTACTTTTTTATTTCTTTTGTGAATTAAACTAAGATTTTTACAATTAAGCACTCTCTAGGACAGCACAGGTGTCTCTTTGGACACCCCTCTCTCTCTAATCATACAATACTCTATTCTTAGATGATCTGCCATTGGTTATGGTGGGCCAGTATAAGTCCCAAGCTACTTTTGATATAGATGACTGTGTACGTTGGTGCTTATCTGTGTGTGTGATTAATGTCCTGTTTGTGTCAGGATGAACAGGCCATGTTCTTCTCTGTGGTGACGCACGACACAGCGTTGAAGGTTAGCATAAACATGGCATCGTGCCAGAGACTGTACCCCTGCTCTCACCTTCACTCACCAAACACAATCCCTGACACTACACAGAGCTGACACTGACAGACGGACAGCGAAAGGCAAAGTACATCTGTCTCACATACTGCAGGGGACTTAATACATCCACAGCATATCCATTAACCACCAGTACAAGCTTATACCTGACTGTTTCTCAGTTATCTTGTAGCTATGTTGTTGCTAATGTTTGTAAGTGGTACTTAACTTGTTGCTGTGCAGTTGCCGGTGTGTTTCTATGTGGTTGGTTCAAGGAACCTAATTAGAGTAGCTCTACTTTGACAAGCTACATGATTTGAGGTAGCATTCATTTTCACATACACCAAAGTTACAAAGTAGCACTGTTACTTTTGGCCAGGCGTCTGGTCTAAAGTAAGAGAAAAAGTAATGGTAATCTCACACAATCTGTGATAATCTTTTAAAAAAGTCAAAAAGTCAAAAGTTTCCTATATCAGTGGAAGATGATAATAAAGATAAGAGACTCTTTAGTAAAAAAAACAACAACTACACTTTAGCATACAGTGCGTTGAAAATGAGATAATCTCAATTTAATTGTAATCAACAAGAATTTAAGTAACTCTTTGGTCACACTTTATTTTATGGTCTAATTTCCATATTAAGTAAATATTAATTATGAAGTTTGCCTGTCTAGACTCCTAATTTGCAGCTAATTGATAGTTATGTAGTTGTTACATTTATATGTGGTATGATTAAGGGATCTGGTCATGCAGAGTAAGGCATTGATATGTGCTTTTTAAGTATTAATAAACAGCCAATATGCTAGTAATATGCACTAGATAACATTGAGAACTGGTCTCTAAACTAAAGTGTTACTGTAATTACTCATTTGTAATGACGCAGTGACATTTTAATACATTAAAATTGATCAAAAAGCACATTACAGTTAAAATTATAATAAAGAACTTAACATACGCTTTAGAATGTTAGCAAACACATCAAAATGAGTAAAATTCACCTTTAATCACAACAAAAGATTATTAAAACAATGTTCTAAAAAACTTTTCATTTGACATTATTACAAAGTGCCCTTTTGTGTACTTAAGAGTGTTAAGAAAGTGTCCATTTAAGTGGCCTTTTATTTCATTAATATGACATTATCTGCATTACTATATGTAGTACAGTGGTTTTTAAATATGCTTTTTCCACATTTGAACTACAGTATGCATAGCCCATTTTGGTGGGCAATTATCCAAATCAAACGGAAGCCCCCTGATAAGGTAAGCTACACATTCCTGTAATAATAAACAGCCAGTCATCAGGGGATGGACACAGGAAATGAGTTCAGCCGGATCTCAAGCACCAAACAATCAGAAAACACCTGCTTTCTCAACTCTTCATCTCCCTCCCTCCCTCCTATTTTTTATCTCTGCAGGGGCACAGTATGTGTATGTGGCCTATTAAAATGCTGTGATTTGAATGGTTTCTTTTATCCAGAGAGGCTTGGTCTGGGAATGCAAGAAAGGTATAAACAAGAGATGTCAAAAGAAAAAAGAGATGAGAGGAAGTGTTAGAAATAGAAGGAGAGCTGGAGGAAGAGGGAGGACAGATAGCAACCTGGAAAGAAAATGATCTGTGCCAGATGTGCTGAGAGTGTAATTCCTCTTGTAGGCATTAGTAGGGTGCAGTCGCAGTGTAAATGAGTTTTTAATAGCAGAGAGCAAGAGTTTGACTGTTAATTATATATGGCGTCTTCGTTAATTCTAGTCCAGAATCTCAGCTCGTTAGCTTTATGACACGCGTTTGACATAATAATTAATACTAATGATGTACCTTTTATTCTAAGGTTATAGTGACTTTATTAATAAAGAGGGGGATCTGATGACTAATTAACCCCAATATCAAACTTCTTTTCATTACAATTTTTTTTTTTGAGGCTCTATGGAGCCCCATGTACCAAAAAAAAAATATATATATATATATAATGACTGTAATTTGTTTCCTCATTTTAATTTAGATAAAACATGGCCAAAGGTTACCTTAACTGAGGGAATAAATTAATAAATTGTGGGAACACATTTTTAATTCATGGGCTTTATATCTTTTTTTCCCCTCTGTAAGGAAAAACACAAAGTGTAAGTTATTTTTTTAAACAAAATCTCAATGTCAGTTGGAAATCTATTCTCTTCAATCGTTCTCTTCAACGATTGAATCCGTGAGTGGAACTCAGGTTTGGAAAAACATGTGTGACGGTTGGGTTATGGGAAAAACACAAGGAGAAGGTAGGATCCAATTGCAGGTGAGGTTTATTGCACAAACAGGTAAATACAAAATAAAACTGTCTAGAGAGACAAACCAAACAAAAGGGAACCGGATGAAACGGATAAGAATGCGGATGAACAAGAAGGTAACGAGAAGACTCACAAGACAAGCACAACTCACACATAGGGTAAGGACTCCATAAAGACGACAGAGAAAGACAGCTCTATATAGGGAGACTAATGACTAAGGATAGTCAACACCTGTGCGATTTAATTGGAGTGCAATTACTGTGACGACATGACCAGACAAGCGGAATTAAAGTGCCTATGGTGAAGTGCCTAAGGAGAAGTGCGCTCACTAGGGGACACCCAGGAAACAGAGACTGATAGCGTGACATTACCCCCTCCCCTACGGAGCAGCTACCAGATGCTCCACCTGAAACCCCGGAAAACCCAACAGAAAAAGAGGTAGGAGGGAGGTGAAGCGGAGGCGGACTAGGGGGAGGGACGGAGGGTCAGAAAACAGAGACAAACAACCAGGTGAAAAGGAGAGACAAAGACAGGACAACCAGGTAAAATGGAAGAAAAGATACGGAACAACCAGACGTGATGGAAAGGCAGAGACAGGAAGGTGTAACACAAAACAAGGAGTCCAGGAGGGTGGTGGACCGGCGGAAGGAAAGAGGGGAGGGACGGAGGGCCAGGTCCAACGGAGGAAAATAGAAAAAACAAAAAACAAATGAAAACAAAAACATTGGTAAATGGAGGACATTAGGTGATGCCCACCCGGGCGGAACAGAGGGCCCTCACACCCATGTGGTCAAAGCAGAAGCCCCCCCAGGGCGGAGCGGAAGGCCACCACCTCCACGTGGTCGCGGCCGAAGTCCCCCAGGGCGGAGCGGATGACCACCACGTCCTCATGGTCACCGTCGGAGTCTCCCAAGGCGGAGCGGATGACCACCACGTCCTCATGGTCACCGTCGGAGTCCCCCAGGGCGAAGCGGTCTCGGGCACTGCATCGGGAACGGCCTCCGGCACCGCATCGGGAACGGTTGCGGGCCCCGCCTCGGTCTCCGGAACCGCAACGGACACCGCCTCGGCCTTGGGCACCGCCTCGGGAACAGCATCGGCCTCGGGAATGGCATCGGCCTCCGCCTCGGCATCGGCCTCCGCCTCGGCATCGGCCTCTGGAACAGCATCGGGCACCGCCTCGGGAACAGCATCGGCCTCGGGAACAGCATCGGCCTCGGGAACAGCATCGGCCTCGGGAACAGCATCGGCCTCGGGAACAGCATCGGGCTCCGCCTCGGCATCGAGCACCGCATCGGCCACCACTTCGGTCTCGGCCTCTGGAACAGCATCGGCCTCGGGAACAGCATCGGCCTCGGGAACAGCATCGGCCTCGGGAACAGCATCGAGCTCCGCCTCGGCATCGGGCACCGCATCGGCCTATGGAACAGCATCGGCAACAGCATCGGCCTTGGGAACAGCATCGGCCTCGGGCACCGCCTCGGGAACTGCATCGGGCACCGCCTCGGGAACAGCATCGGCCTCGGGAACAGCATCGGGCTCCGCCTCGGCATCGGGCACCGCCTCGGGAACTGCATCGGGCACCGCCTCGGCATCGGGCACCGCCTCGGCATCGGGCACCGCCTCGGGAACAGCCTCGGGCACCGCGTCGGCCTCTGGAACAGCATCGGGCACCGCCTCTGCATCGGCCTCTGGAACAGCATCGGGCACCGCCTCGGCATCGGGCACCCCCTCGGCATCGGGCACCGCCTCGGGAACAGCCTCGGGCACCGCGTCGGCCTCGGGAACAGCATCGGCCTCGGGAACAGCATCGGCCTCGGGAACAGCCTCGGGCACCGCATTGGCCTCTGGAACAGCATCGGCAACAGCATCGGCCTCGGGCACCGCCTCGGCCTCGGGCACCGCCTCGGCAACGGGCACCGCCTCGGCATCGGGCACCGCCTCGGCCTCGGGCACCGCCTCGGCCTCTGGAACAGCATCGGGCACCGCCTCTGCGTCGGCCTCTGGAACAGCATCGGGCACCGCCTCTGCGTCGGCCTCTGGAACAGCATCGGGCACCGCCTCGGGAACAGCCTCGGGCACCGCGTCGGCCTCTGGAACAGCATTGAGCACCGCCTCTGCATCGGCCTCTGGAACAGCATCGGGCACCGCCTCGGCATCGGGCACCGCCTCGGGAACTGCATCGGCATCGGGAACAGCCTCGGGAACTGCATCGGGCACCGCCTCGGGAACTGCATCGGGCACCGCCTCGGCATTGGGCACCACCTCGGGCACCGCCTCGGCATCGGGAACAGCCTCGGGCACCGCCTCGGGAACTGCATCGGGAACAGCAACCGCGTCGGCCTCTGGAACAGCATCGGGCACCGCATCGGGAACAGCCTCGGCCTCTGGGACTTTCTCCAGGCCTTGAGGGACGGTCGACGCCTGTCTCCTCCTCCTCCGTCCTCCACGATGGCGAGTCGGCGGCACCTTGTCTGGAGACTCAGGCGTTGAGTCGTCCATCTTAAGCTGTGGCTCTGGGCTGGTGACCATCCTGTGCTGTGGTGCTAGGCTGGTGGCCATCTTGTGCTGTGGCGCTGGGCAGGTGGCAGTCTTGTCTGGAAACTCAGGTGTGGTTGTTGCATCCCACTGAGCACGATGGTGCAGGTATTTGGTAAACCCCCAAAAGTCCAGGATCTCTAACCCCTTCATCTCCCATTGAGGTAAAGGATCATCCAGGCAATTATTAAACAAATCTTTTAGTGCTGCATCATTGTAACCTAACCCGACTGCCAAAGTCCAAAACACTTGCGCCAGGCCACCCACCTCGCTTCCCTTTTGATGAAGGGTGGTTAAGTTCCGGAATCTCCCCCTCCGTTCCTCCATGGTGGCTGGGGAACAGATTCGAAATCTCACACCGCTGGATCTAGGCATGATGGAGTCCTTCTGTGACGGTTGGGTTATGGGAAAAACACAAGGAGAAGGTAGGATCCAATTGCAGGTGAGGTTTATTGCACAAACAGGTAAATACAAAATAAAACTGTCTAGAGAGACAAACCAAACAAAAGGGAACCGGATGAAACGGATAAGAATGCGGATGAACAAGAAGGTAACGAGAAGACTCACAAGACAAGCACAACTCACACATAGGGTAAGGACTCCATAAAGACGACAGAGAAAGACAGCTCTATATAGGGAGACTAATGACTAAGGATAGTCAACACCTGTGCGATTTAATTGGAGTGCAATTACTGTGACGACATGACCAGACAAGCGGAATTAAAGTGCCTATGGTGAAGTGCCTAAGGAGCTAGGGGACACCCAGGAAACAGAGACTGATAGCGTGACAACATGAGGATGAGTAAAGAATTTTCATTTTTCAATTCCAACAATCCCTTTGTTTAAGGTATAAAACCCCATTTTACATGATAAATGTTATTAAATGTATTAGTTTGTTTTAGTTTTGACATTTTTGAGCTAGAGAAAGTGAGATAGAATAACTGAATTTGTGAGGGAATGAATGAATCAGTGTGTGTGTGGATCAAGTCAGTCAATAAGGAATGAATGATTGAGTATGTCAAATATTAAGTATGAGCAGGTCCAAGGTGGGAAATTATAGAGTTATGCACTGAATTTGTGGCAGACTGTGTGGAATTCTTTCATATTAAACAGAGCTGATACTAGTGCACTCTTAGTAGAAAGCATAATCAAATTAGCCAAAATGTTTCATGAATGAATGCCAATGGATGAATAATGTCAAGAAATTAGAAAATTAGAGGTTTCAATTGAGTAGAAATCTGTGGCGTTCTGAGGCCGGTAATTCTGTGTGGCCCTGAGTGGATGAATGAACGCTTACATGAGCAAACTCTCTAAGTGCACCTACAGGACAAATCAAGCACACATGCAGTACAAATTAGGTTTCCAGGACGAACTAAAGCAGTAATAACTTTGTCCTATGTGTGTGTGTACATAATTTAGCATCTGTATGCTAGCGTGCTCAAATCAAATTACAGCGTTTGGCTCCAGGGCGGCAAATCACTCTTGTGTCTCTGTTCAGCCAGAACACAATTAATAAAGAGAAGATCCACAGCTGCCGAACGAAGCCCACGTCATCAACCAACTACAGTTTCATTATTCACAATAATCTCATTCCATTCCAGAGACCTCATACTGTATTCAGTGCACAGCAATATAAACAATGAACCTGGTCCCAGGCCCACGATTCTGATCGTTTCTAATACAATTTCACAGGTTCACATTCCTGTAAAGTATAGGGGGAATGTAGAAAGGGACAGGTGTATCTTTCGGTCTGTAATGGATGGGCTTGAGCATTGTAGTTGCAACACAAGCTCTAAGCTCTAACATCTTGTGAAGGATAAAGTTATGGAAACAAATCAGTCATTAAGACAATTTTAACTTCAAACTGTTGCTTCCAGCTAAAATACAACTAATTTATCTATAATACTGCTTTTATCAGTGAAAAAGTCATTTCTTCTGAATCAGAAGAGAAATATACACAGGATCAAATACCATTTGCAAGCTGAAACATTCCAAAACAGTTTTAAACAAATATATTGCTGAATTTTGATGTCAGAGGATCACAGGAATGGACTTTCAGCAAACAAGTGATGTAATGCTAAATTTATCCAAGTCTTTTCTGATGAAGAAACAAACTCATCTTCATCTTGGATAGTCTGACTGTCTGAGGGTTTTCAGCAATTTTTCATTTTTGTGTCAACTATTTTTCTAATAAATGAGCTAAGGACTTATTTATAGACCTTATATCACATTTGGTAGAGTAATGTTAATATATTCATCTGAAAATATAGAGATAAATGAAAGACTTTTGACTTTTCTCTGTGCATAGGTTTGGAGTGTGTAATCAGTATGCTTGCAGTGTTTTACCCTGAGCAGAACTTTTTTTTTTTCTGTTCAACCAGTTATTTGTTCTGTAACACAGAAAATTAATGTTGAATACTGAGGAATATTTCCAAATAATGAGTATTTTCCTGCATGCACAAGCACGGGATTCACAATTCAGGTGAAAATACGAGATAAACACTTAAAAAATAAATAAATTAAATAAATTGAAATCCTGTGCACTACCACTATTCAGACCTCTGCCCTGATTCTTGTTTATTTTAATTAATCTGTCCCATTTTCATGCATAATAAGCACAATTAGCACCCATCCTAGTAACTAAAAAAAAAAAAAAACTAAAAAACTAAAATAAATAAATAAGTTGCATGTCTGGAGAATATTAATGAAGGCCAGAATGTATGTTAGAAAGCGATAGAAGTGGGCTGCATGCATGAATGTTGAAGTTTATGTAATAGAAGAGATAAGCAAGTGAATTTGCATAGAAGTTTTACTCTACCGTAAATGAATACAAAGCAGAAACAATGAATACAGTTTGAGAACATGGTATATGGGCAAGGGGGATAGCAAAATAAAGAAAGAAAAAAAACCTGCCCATTTCCCACAGTTTGCTTGTCTGTCCATGTTAACTTTAACATAGACATAAAGAAAACAGAGAAAGCTATAGATAATGCATAAATTGCATGTTTATGTAATGCATATTTGATTAGAACTGTTTTGGTTAGTAAACAGAAAGCAGTATCATGGATAAAAGACTCGATGCAATGGTTTGAAATTAAAAACTTCAATGAAGGGACTGTTCGTTTTTTCAAACATGCAGCTTTTCACTTCACAAGATGTTAACTGATGTGTTGTGATGTTTTTATCAGCTGTTTGGACTCTCATTCTGACAGCACCCATTCACCACAGAGGATCCATTGATGAGCAAGTGATGCAGTGCTAAACCTCTTAAAATTACAGTACATTTTCATTTTTCATAAATTATTCCTTTAGCCCCCTTCAAACAATCACTTGTCAATTGTTGCAATGAAAGTTTTTTTTTTTTTTTACTATGAAACAACAGCCCAGGCCACTAATTACTGCAAAAAAGTCCAATAAAAGAATGATCATAGTTTAAATACAATACCAATTGAATGCATTAAATAACTCATTTCTAATTAAATGTATAAGGTTAAATAATACATGCTGGTGTATATACCAACTGTCACTCAATAGCAGGAAAAATAAATAAACCATATTTATTTGGTTTATTTGGGGGGGGGGGGGGGTGTAATTAGGGAAATGGTGCCTTGAAGCACCCCAGGTGGTTCCTGACCATCCTAATAAAAGGGTTCCTCCAGGAACCATTGAAAGTTCCTCAGAGAACCACCCCCATTTAGAGTGGTGCCTAGAAGCTCTTCAGAGGGTTCCGCCGGCGTGGCGAAGTGAAGAACCCCAAAAGGTGCCTCCAGGAACCTTTAGTTTTTACAGTGTACCGTGATGTGCTTCTGTAAACAGTCAACTGAGATGGAATTTATAATGCAGTTTATGAGTTTAGGAGACTGCAAATAGCCTGAGACATGACTTATCATACCAAACCTACTCATAAGAGATAATGGCATAGTGTATGGAAGAGGAGTTAAATTGTGTTTATGCGAAAGGAGCGAAACAGGAGTGTGTGCTTGTGTGTGGAGGAAGGCAGAAGGGGTTCTGTCTATTATACTTTGGTAGAAAATAAAGTTTCTGGGGGGGGGGGGGGCTTTTTGAGGACAAATGGCCCCAGCAGAGTAAATGACCAGAGATGAGGAGAAGGAGGGGCCGGGGGTCCATTGCTGCTCACTCAAGCATTTCTTATGAAATCATCAACCAAATCCTCACTCAAATGAAACTGTTGTCAATGAACTCCGTTCTTCTCCTCCCCTTCCTTTGGAGCCCTGAAAGAGAGTCCGTCCCAGACCGCTCTATAAGGCTGGATTAGGATGCCAGCACATGTATTGTGAGGTGTGTGTGTGTGTGTGTTCATGAAGCTCATTTCACTTCATTGTTTGTGATGTGTGAAAGTGAGTAGGAATATGACAAGGAGAGAGAAAGAGGGATAGAGATAGTAGAGAGAGAGAGAGAGAGAGAGAGAGAGAGAGAGAGAGAGCTAATCTGCAGTTCTCAACGTAGTTAAATTTGGACACTCGTGTGTGTGTGTGTGTGTGTGTGTGTGTGTGTGTGTGTGTGTGTGTGTGTGTGTTTGTGCGGACTCGGGATTCAGTGCTTGGACCCACTTTACATGAGAAAACCAGGCTTATCCCAAATATTTATCCATGCTGAGAGAGATGTTTCCCTTGCCTTTTTATCCCTACAGGAATCCTATTCTTCTTCCCTTCTTTCTTTTACCTCAAGCTCTTCACTTTCTGTTCAACCATCTCTTTTTTCACTCTTTCCTTTTCCTGACTCAGCTTACTCATTTACTAAAATTTAATAAATTCCACAAACTAATTTTAACAAGAAACATACTAGATTTATTATAAGCTTTATAGACAGCTTCTGAAACTTCATCCCTCAATAATAATAATAATAATAATAATAATAATAATAATAATAATAATAATAAATTATAAAACTAAAACTGCTTTTACAGTAAACAGTTCAAGTGCACACTATTTTGAAAATAGAGAATAAAAAGTACAAGGCTTATATAACTCCTTCCATGACCATGTAACATTAGTAAAACACAGTAACATTCTGTATGTTTAGGGTACAATTGATAAAATACACTTCTACAGCTGCAATAACACATTTAAAATATATATTTTTAAATATATAATATAAATAATATTTATAATAAAATGTTTATGTTGTAATATAATGTAATATAATGTAATATAATGTGTTTTATTCATTATTAATAGTAATATTAAATCAGTTATATTAGTTAGAACATAATATATAAAATACTTTTTCTATTCTATTCTATTCTATTTATTTTTTAAATAATTGATTTCTTATATTGTTTTAATATATTGTTTTTAATTTGAAATATATTAAATATTTTTAATAAATTAAATACAAAACAATTTGTACAGTTTAATAATAATAATAATAATAATAATAATAATAATAATAGTCAAAATAACAATATACCCTCCAAAATACCTTAGAAGTCCATAGACTTCTAAGTGTATACTGTATAGACTGCAAATTAAAGTGCCCTGTTAAGATGGGAATTGTACACAGTTGCCTATGTGTGCGTGTGTGTGTTGTTTATTTGAACTATATGTTAGGGAGCAGGAGTTCTTTGTGTCTGAGCATCAGAACAGACTGCGTACAGTAACCAGGGCATTGTTTCAGACAGCTAATGGGGCTAAATCAAGGGCGTTGTCATGGATATGACCTATGACAGTGTAATTTCAGTATTTTCTGAGAAGCTCTGTGGGTATTCTCTCTCTTGCTGTTGTAGTTGACAACACTGACATACTGAAATTCAATGGAGTGTGCAGATTCTTGTGTGCATGTGTGTACTGTATGTTGACCAGTGGGATATTGCTGCTTAAACTTATCATGCCAAGCTACCGTGATACATTAGAGTTCTATTTCCAGCAAACAGACACCTCATGCAGAAAAGACACACACATATACTCATACACTCCCACATTGACCCTGAGATGGAGATGTAAACCGGCTCCATTCATACAAGAGAAAGGCTGGGCAAGCAGAGGGAGGAGCCGGGCCATCACCCACGGAGACCAGAGCAGGGAGTCATGGGAAAGATAAGCTGTGGGAGTAATGAGGTGAACATCTTTTCACACAATTAATCTTACACAGACAATCAAAACCAACAGCTCAGCACCTAAAATTAGTTTTGTGTATAAAAATATCACATCGATACATAGTTTATCACTCCACATAAGTGTCTCATTAATATAACACAAACAGTCTTTTGCAGCTGTGCATCAAAACCAGCTGTTTGAGGATCAAATCTTATGATATTTACGATGCTGCAGTTCTCACCCTGCACACCAGGAGGCACCAGACTCACACCTCCCCAAGCAACAAACAGAAATGTCTTGCATCAACAGTCTCTCAGGATGTCTTCCACCACACCCTGAAACTCTCACACGCTCTCCGGTGGTTCCGCACACTGCTTTGAATTTAGCGTGAAAGCACGTCTAAAATAACAAAGTTTGGGATGTGTTTAATTGAGACGTTGTGAAGTCATTCAGACCCAGTGAATTCAATGAAACCCCAACCTTCCATCCTTCTCTCCTCCCCTTCCTCCACAGCCCTGAATGAGACTCTGTTCAAAAGCACAACATAAAGACCCTTTGGCATGACGTGTGTAAATGAGTTCGTCTGTGTGTGCATGTGAAGTTACATCTCTATCTCCTGTGTGCATGCATCTATGTGTTCTGTGGGAACATCTTCATGGGACTATTCACCCTACACCCCACCCTCCACAGGAACAATGCATTAGATCAGTGCACAAACCAAACAAAGACCTGCGCTGGAAAACACACTTTCGGTTTCTAGGCTAAGAGTAAAAGTGGTTGTCTTGAAATCGCAGGGCTTCTCTTTGATGCGCTGCTGGTATTGTGGCAGAATAGCTGAGTTTGAGGAAGAGGGGTGCTAAAAATGGAATACGGGTCAGTTATATCACATCTAAACCAATTATTGTGTACCAGTGATGCCATTAAGATGATAGAAAACACAGCTGCATGTTGTGAGCGTTCATTTTTCAGTCTCCTCGGGCCCACACAGAACCTGTGCCTGCTGGACTCCACAGAGTCATTCACAGATTTCTTCAGAACTGGAACAGCAGCATTCACTACGCACCGCTCCACATTTGCATTTTTGTGTTGTTGATATTTTGGCTAATCTGACAATGAATTAAGCTACCAGTATAGTACTCTCTGTTCGATTGAATGTTTTACCATGTTTAAATTATTCTCCACACATTTTCAATTAAAAGTAATTAAATTGATATTAAATCGATATATAATTAAAATTGACAGTAAAGACAACTCGATCTCACTGCAATTCGCACATTTTTCACAAGGTAGCTTATTCGTACAAATTCATACGATTGTTGACAAATCGTACGTATTTTACGATTTGCACAATTCGTATGAATTTGTACGAATGACCTACACCTAACCCCGCCCCTAAACCTAACCGTCACTGGGGTCGTATAAAATCGTACGAGGTACAAATTCGTACGAATAAGCCACCTCGTAAAATAAGTACGAATTGGTCGTGAGATAGCGTTGGTAAAGACATCTACATTGTTAAAAACAGATTTTTCTTTTGGTATAACTTATGTTTACTTTGGTATACACACACAATGACACATGAACCCTTGGAGTTGAGTGTGTTATCATTTACACACAAGGACTGCGTGATGATACGGCAAATCCACTCTCTTTCAAACAAGCACACAAACACACACCACATGCTGTTTGAAGATAGAGCTGATAAGAGAAGCGATCCCACTCTCGCTTTTGCTGGCATATGGACATGGCCAAGCACTACATCACTCACTTGTGTGATGTGACAGGTCAAGATAAGACTGGAATGATCACACTCTTCATCACTTTAAAAATCTGCCCTTATCATCCCATCCTTGACCTCTCTTTCTGCCTTTCTCTTTCATTCCTAACCACAAAACTGGCTTAGGCTTTGCATCCTGAACATGTAGGTCTCCTAGATTGTAATTGTGGTTTGTGTGCTGTTGTAAAGGCCTCTCTTTCTGGTCCATGGCAAGTTTGCAAGGAAACGGAAGCAACATGAAACCAGAGCAGTTTTGGACTCATCTTGTGGTGTTTGTGTTCAGAGGCTCAGATTAGAAGCGAGCGGTTCATATGTCTCTCACCACATACTGACCAGCTGGACATATGCAGAGGCAAAGGCGATCTTACCGCAAGCATAGCAGGCCATCAATTTCATTTTCCAGCAACTTCCTTTTTGTGTCCTAAAATGGGAAATTTTACACAGGAAACTGCCTTACTGTTTCTTGCAATCTTTAGCCAAAAGAGTGTAATGGCTCATGCTAAAGCGTCTGGTTTGCTAGTACCTGGGAAAGGAGACCAGAGGCTGTTTGTTCGTTTTTTTTGTTGTTTTTGAATGGATGTCAATGGAGGAGATGCTTCTTTTTATGAAGAAGTGTACTGGTTGCTATTTTCATTGCATTTACAATGAATGAAGACCAAGGTTTTCAAGCATCAAAAAGGACAGAAAAACAACATAAAAGCATTGTGAAAATTGTGCATATGATTCATACACCATATTCCAAGTCTTTGAAGCCGCACAATGCCTTTATGTTAGGAACAGACTAAAACTTGGATATTGTATAAAACAAGTAATACATTACTGTACTCATGCTACTTTACTCGAAAAAAGTAGTCTGATAAAATCACATGTGAGAAATGCCCCCTTGTCTCAAGAATCATCATCCTCTGAAGATATAATGATTCTCTCTCACAATCTTTTCTCTTTCACTGAGTGCAGTATCTTGTTTTATTCAGAGATATGATTGGTCCCTGGAGCTGCAGGTCAAGTTAGCACCCTGAACTCGAGGCCTTGTTGTGTCAGCCGTAGAGATGCGTTCAATTACGCTCCCACACAATGCTTTCCTCGACAGCCATCCACAAGCCATCCAATTACATGTTTCCAAACCAGTTTTCTGTTTTGAGCTGCCAGCGAGGACCTGGAGAGCTGCACTGCCGCTAACCGCGTGTGTGTGTGTACTGTATGTGTGTGAATGATGATCTCAGGGCATAGGGTGAGATTTCCGCGACGCACACACATGCAGAAACGTTTATTCTGAGGTAAGAGTGTGAGTGGGGTACATCCAGCGGCACAGTCAGACCGACGTACATTCACACAATCCTCTCTCTGTACTTGAGAGGAAGAGAGAGAGAAAGCAAAAATAAATGACGGCTTGTATTTCTCTCAGACTTCACTCTTTAATTCAGAAAGCAATTACTTCAGATTTTCCACTTCAGAGGGATGGAGCGAGAGAAAGTGAGAGAGAAAAGTGCACAGAGATGATACTTTGAATTAGTTACATATGGAGACTGTGATGAAAGGCTAGAGAAAAAAGGAAATACAATTTCTTCATATGTGCTCTTGTGTGTATACATTTAGTGTGTGTGTGTGTGAGGCTATCTGTGGAGATTCTTTATAGTGGGGAGATGGATGATGCATCATTCTGACATCTGTACAAAACCACACACACACACACTCACAAACACACATGTGCCATTCACAACGCCTTAGTCACTCGTTATCGGACAAATGCTTTGAAATTTATTGAGGTAATTACGTTAAGTAGCTGAATTATATTACATTGTAATGTGTTTTCTTTAAGCACATAATTATATGATAAGAAGATGGGTTTTCTTTATCAATATGGACTAGAGGCGTAACTAGTGAAAAAAAAAAACCAACATGGCCAAGTTCTTAAAACTTTTAAACAGTTTAAATGAATTTAAAAAGTCATGTTGTGCAACCATAAAACATAACAATGCATTCTCGAATGTGTGTACATGAATATCATTATTAATTCATAAATATACATTTTTAGGAGGCAACGCCACATGATATTATACAAATAATCTGATATTTGAAGTAGCTTTTTGATCTTTGTAGGATGTCCTTTGTAGGATGTCATTTTATTTTACTTTCTTGGATGTTGGTTGCACCATTTTGCTTCAGTGTTTCTTCAAATATTAATAAGTACTGAAGTATTTTTTTATCATTTTCATGAATTTGTTTGGATTAAAGATATTATTAGAATTATTTATCATGAATGGGGACACAAAAATGCGGAAGCACAATCTTTCACAAAATCGCTGTCAAAGTTTAACTGACAAATAAACTCGCATATCTAGGGTCAGGTAACATGGAGAAAAAGTACACATTGTTCATTTACATACAGTATACTATTGTCATTGTATCCATACAAAGCTAGTTATTTTATATATGAATTGCATTTTTTATGTATTTATGAAAAAAAATAAGAACAATAATGAGCATCATGTCATTGACACTTCAATACATTTTGTATTTAATGCGAAAGGACAAATCACTTGCAATGAAAGAGCTCAGAAATCATTAAATAATGGCATTCGTAAGATGCACATTTATTATGCATTCAGTGATTTATTTGTGAGTGTGTGACAGTAGGTGTTTATGCTTTCCGTAGCATGGCCTCAGATTTGCCGACTGGCCTGGATAAAGAGGATTTCTGTTGCTGCTCCCCTTTAGCCAACATCTGCCCATCTGGCACATCTTCTCAGTCAATCTGTGATTCCTTTGCCCAGTCCCCCCAAACCATGGCAAGAGAAAGCCCACGGCAGGTCTCTAGTTTGCATTGCTGCATTCTTAGTTTTAGCTTAATGAGGTGGCAACATATTCAATGAATGGATTCCTCCCACTGGCTCTGCACTCTAAGCTGAATCATACAGGAGATGGCAACAATGTAAATATGTTTTTTTTTTTCAGTGTGTGGCAAGTAATAAACCTGTGAAACTAAAATTGGACAGTCCAGCATCTCTCCTCTATCTCTGAGTTTGGGGTCAGTCATGAGGGCCAAACTGTGACTGTAAATCAGGGTTTAAGCCCCAGATATGAGAGGTCAATGGTCAAGCCTCAGGGACCTCCAGAGATGTTGCCGTTCCTCTCTGTCAGAGATGATCCGGATGAGAAGAGTCTGTGTAGAGCAGTGTGAGTCTGGGTCAATGGACTAGGCCTGTGTTTGGTCAAAGGTCAAGCAGCAGACCATGTTTAAAGCCCATTACACAGGAATGAGATGGCACAGATCCCAGATGACTAGAATGCAAAACGTCCACATACCCCACTTGCCTTCACCAAAAAGTAAACTTAAAAGAAAAAAATAAATAAATAAATATATATATATATATAATAAATATATATAACACAGTACACGTAGGATGGGCTTATAAATAATATAATAAATAAAAACAAAACAAGATAGAATAAAAAAAAAATAGAGCAAGCTAGTGTTAGAGGTCTTTACACACACACACACACACACAATTTCATAATAAATGAAAAGAAAATAGAATACAAAAAGATTAGAAAGGTAGTTAGAATTTTTTTTAAAGATTATAATTAGAATAGTGAGTGTTAACATTAGAGGGTCAAATAAAGACGGAAGAGATGTGTTTTAGGCCGATTCTTGAAGATGGCTAAGGACTCAGCTGCTCGGATTGAGTTGGGGAGGTCATTCCACCAGCAGGGAACATTTAATTTAAAAGTCCGTAAAAGTGACTTTGTGCTTCTTTGGGATGGCACAATCAAGCGAAGTTCACCAGCAGAACGCAAGCTTCTAGAGGGCACAGAAGTCTGAAATAATGAATTTAGGTAAATGGGTGCAGAGCCAGTGGTAGTTTTGTAGGAAAACATCAATGCCTTGAATTTTATGCGAGCAGCTATTGGAAGCCAGTGCAAATTGATGAACAGAGGTGTGAAGTGTATTATTTTTGGCTCATTAAAAATTAATCTTGCTGCCGCGTTCTGGATTAATTGTAAAGGTTTGATAGAACTGGTTGGAAGACCTGCCAAGAGATCATTGCAATAGTCCAGCCTGGACAGAACAAGAGCTTGAACAAGGAGTTGTGCAGCATGTTCCCAAAGAAGGGCCTAATATATCACTTATGCTGACCAAGGCTGCATTTATTTTATCAAAAATATACTAAAAGCAGTAATAATGTGAAATATTTCATAAACAATTTCAGGATATTACCTTTGGTTTTACTGGAATGAGGAATTTCTGTGGGTGTGCAGGGTAAAATGCAAGAGGATCTTTATAGGAGCCATAAGTTTTAGGAGCCTGTTGTTGTGGGTGCTCCAAGGTTGTGGTAAAGCTTGTAAAGTTAGAGAAGTGCTGAAATACACAAACACACACACACACACACAATTATTCACTGTGTTTGTTTGTCCACTCTTCCAGCTGAAGTTTGAACTGTTCTGTACTGAACTGAGGAACAGGACAGACACTAATTGGAGGGACACAAACTTGCTGGCCAACCACAAAATGCCCTGGAATGTTGGGTAATTACTTCTTGACCTCTGGAATTTGATTGAAATACTTCTGTCACAGAATATGTGGACTTTTCAGGAAGAGCTGTTATTGATGGCTGTGGATGTTTGTTTCTCTTACCGCAAATTGTTCAGCCATAAAGCAATGAATGAGAATGGAGGGGTGCATGAACCAGCCGGAGATTTTGAAAATATACTCCGCATTCAATGTAGAGAAATGAGATATTTCCAAAAATATAGTGTAAGTCAACAGGGTCCAAAGCAATTTTGACCCAACATTCTGTTACATAGAATAAATAAATAAATAAATAAATAAATAAATAAATAAATAAATAACAGTCAAACAAGTTTGGAACAACATGAGGGTGAGCAAATGATGACATAATTATATATTTTTTTTAATAATTAGAAATTAGAAATAATTAGAAATAGAAATAATTAGAAAAAAAAAGTGGAGCCATCCCTGCTTTAGCCAGTCAGAAACAACTTTTAAGAAAACCAGTAGCTTCTGCTTGTACCTGTGTGGTGAAAATACATGATCAGCAACAGCAAATCAAACAATATCAGTTTGGATGAAGGCACTCTTATAGTACAGCATCGCACTGCTTTTATTCATGACAATGGCCAGTTCAATGGTCTGCATTCATTCTAGGTAGAGCACCTGACTTTGACAGAAGCTTCAGTCTAAATATAACTGAATTGTGCTTGGTTCTCTTTCAGTAAGGACAGGAAGTGGCAGACCCTGAGAGTGCTGTCCACAGGAAGTGGGCTGATTTATGTTGGCCCCTCATCACAGCGCGAAACGGCCATGTGCTACACACATGCTCATACAGAGGAAATGTACATCCGCTTGAAATATACAAACATCTCTCTTTCTGATTCCCTCTCTCCTCTATTATCTGTTTAGCTCCTACTCGTCTTTCTTTATGTAACCCAGTCTCATGGTTAAGTAAAGACAAGAATCATACAGACCACGAATGTCTCGTGAATCACACTGTAAAAAAGTAAAAAAAAAATTGTAATGTTAAAAGACAGTGTGGTTAGCATGGAGACAAGACAACAGTGTCAGTTACATGAAATATGATAAGAATGATGTGTGAAGAAAATATAAACAAAATAAAGATAATTTACTCAAATTATGCAGATTAGCTTTAGCCAGACAATGGAGTCCATTTTATTCCAAAATTTTTTTCAAATGCCATTTTTACTATTAAATAAAAATTACATTGAAATTGAATTAAACAATTTTTTTTTCCTCATAGTTCAGAGGGCCAAAACAGTTGAAGAAGTCTCCCATATTCTCCAGTAAAATGCAACCTGAATGCAACATATACACATAATAAAAGATATAAAGGGAAAGGACTACTTTCTTCACTTCCATTTTTTCTTCTCTCTCGATTCCTCTCTTCATAATGACAGGAAGAGAGCTTTCCCGCTCTCCATTCATCCTCAGCTCAACCCAAACAAGAACCCATTTCTCCTTAAACACTCTTAGTCTCAAGCCTATAATTTAGATTTAACTTAATGTATCCACCAAATATTTCCCAAATACAGCAAATCAAAATGATATCCTCCATCTTGGAGTAATTATGTGTTCGTTTTGTTTTTTCCAGCACAACCACAGCTTGAGACGATATGTCTCGATCTCCACCATCAATTCCCCTGAGCAAACATGCGTGTGTGTTTGCGTTGCTCGCTTATGTGTGTGTTTGTATGAGGTCACATCGCCCTCCATCGACTCTGATCCCACCCGGACTCTCCTCCGTGAAGCGACAGGTAATCAGAGGAAGACCAGAAGCATTCACAGAGCAATACTGAATGAAACTTTACCCTGTGCAAAAAAAAAAAAAAAAAAAGTGGAAAGAGAGAATGACAGAAAAAGACAGGGAAAAAGCAACTGCAGACTCGAAACCACAGCCGGGCTTGAGTTTTATGGGAAAATACTTCAGAAAAGACTGATTCCACAAAAGACAGACTCGCAGGCAAAGACAACACACACAGACACAACATTTCTGAAACCCTCAGGGCCGTAGACGCACGCACTCAGTCACTTCACAAGCAAAATTGCTAATTGAGCCACAGATGTTGCTCATTTACAGATATTTGCAATTGTCCAGTCACAAACAAATTTGATCAACAACTTGGAATGTTGACGGATTCACACATTTGGAATTTTTGAGTTCTCTCATGTCACTAAACGCACCCATTTTGCCACAGAGTGTTTAATTGTGTGTCAAAAACATGAAATAAGAATGAAAAATGTGTGTGTGGTGATATTAAAGAAGCGAAATAGAGAGTGATTCTGTGACAGTAAGGATGGGGGTGTGTTTTGCTATGTGTGTGGTTTTAATTATCTAGACTGCAGAGCTGCGGGTATGCGTCTGTATCTGTGTCAATGTGTGCGCTTCTGTGTGTGTATATGTGCTGTGGGTATGTGACTTTGCCAGGACGTCCCATGAGGCAAAGTGCTGACGCCTCGAAGCCCTGCCAAAGCAGCCACAGACTCCCTCCCCCCGACTCATTCACAGACACACACACACACACACCCAGTGAAAAACAAGGCACGGCCCAGCCGCCGAACTCAGGCCGCCTTAACAGAGGGGCAATGATGGGGCCACATCACATCTGACAAAACAATCATATAAGTTCAAACAAACACACACGGGTCTGAAGACTGTACAGAGCCATTATAAAGAGAGAAATGTGTTTATAGTGACATCATGCTCTCTCTCTTCTTGGAGAGGTGGGAGAGAATGAGGCAGACTAAACATTGGGAGGAATATTCGATATGCACTATCATTAAATCTGCCGTAAATGAACCCGTTCAGAGAGAGCCGAAGACGTAACACTTATCGGGTCTTGAACTTGAACTACAAAGCGGAGAAGCTATTTGATGTTCATGATATGCAGTTTTAGGGGCTGCTATACATTAGGCGTCTACTCTCGGCCCGGCGGATCTTTAGTACTGACAGCTATAACTACAGACAGGCCAAATGGAGCTATTTTCGCGCTAGCTGTGATCCGGTGACAGGCCCGTATGTGTGGTATAGAGTGTTCACTAATGAATACCTTAGAGATTTTGCTATGGGACAGTAGTGGAAAAGTATGGTTGTGCAAATGAAACACACATATCCTTTTATGTCTGTAAATATGCTCTGCATACACACCGCATGCATAGGAGAATAAGAAGGAAGAAAAGGCCACACGCAAAAACAAGCGCATCCCTCCTCGCTGATTATATGTTTGGACAAATTGGTTTTGTAGTACAAACAAATCCAGACAGTTGTGGCGAAGTGTTTCAAGTAGCTTGTGTATCATATTTGTTTGTGAGTAACTAATCTAAACTTGCTTGATGTTCACTTTATGGTGAATTCGAAAAAAAGCCTGAAGCCCTTCATTTGATGTGTGCGAGCCAGTGAGCGTCTGAGCAATTGTTTTATTACCCAAAATGTTGCGAATGTAGCTTTTGTCAACACATACAGTGAAAACCAGTCTGTGTTCAAATCCATGAGGGTGGTCTGTTGGGTGGTGCTCATACTCCAGGGATGGACTGGGACAAAGAAACAGGCGGCAAATTAGTTATTATTTAAACTAATGGCATAACATATTCTCTTGTGAAAATAAGTACACATACATATTATAAGCATACATATTATGTAAAAACAACAACAACAAAAAAAAAAAAAACATTAGATATATGTAAGTGCAAACTGAGTGTAATGTTTTTTGACACTTAATTGTATGTTAATAGCAATTAAATAAAAAATTATTGTCATTTCAATATATATTAAATGCAATTAGTTGATCTTTTTGGGGGGATTTAAGTAAATTTTATGTGTAATTTCAGAATTAATCTAGTTATCTTTGAAATGTGGTTACAGTGCACTTGCAAATTTTATTTTAATGTAATATCTATTGAAACTTGAATGTCATTTATTTTAATATATAACACATTTGGATGGTGACATTGTAATTTAGTACATTTAAAATATATTAACTTTAAATTAAATGGTGAATAACACTACAGATAAAATGTTGGTCAACACTTCAAAATAAGTGTACTTCTTTAAAGCATAACTGAAGATTGTTAAAACAATTATTTAAAATTTACTTTAAAGTAAAACAGTTGATTTGATGTTAACAAAGCAGTTTTAAAATGGTTTCAGAAACAGTCATGGAAGTGCACTCTCATCAAGTACATTTAAATTACCTTTTATTTCAGTAATAGTGTATTATCTGCAAGTACAGCGTTTTAAAAATACACTTAAGAATCGAAGTACACTACAAATGCACATTCAATTCAATTAAGTGCGCTCCTTTTTCACATGGATTGAGTTACCTTGTTTCACACGGTAGCTGTCTGAATATATACTTTTAATATAATTTGTAAAAAAAAATTCCATTTATCAATTTTAATTTGTACTACTTTAATGCAATAGCTAAAATGAATAACAATTAACAATACTTTCATTGTTTTTAAATTTTCACACTTTTCAATTGCCCAAATTGAAAAAGTGTGAATTAAATTTTATAAATTCAAATATGAAAAATTTGAAAGATTTACATGTAACCAGTCACTAAAAACCTTTGAGCTGGAGAGGTGTTTTTTTTTTTTTTTTTTTTTTTTTTACAGTGTTTATAGCATGTATTAGTCATTGGTTAACGTTAATTTCTGCTAATATTTATGCATTTTATCATTTCAGTTTGTAAAGGTTAAACAATGTATTATGAACAAACATGAATAAACAATGAATGACAGTAAATTTGTCAATTTGCATTAACATAAATAATAAAGTAATAAATTCTTATTGTTCATTATTAATTCATAAAGAATTAACCAAAGTTATTTTAACTGAAGTATTATTGTACTGAACATCCATCCCCCATCATGTCCAGCTTCAAGCAGGTGAGCAGACTCATGTGACTGAATTGATATCATATGCTCAAGTAAAGACAGATAACAACAGAAGAGGGATGTGGCAGCCGTGGCGGAGAATGAATATATCAATCACTATAGCTTATATAGATCAGGTATTTTTTTCCCTCTCTTAAAAAACCTTTGGGGATTTACTTTATGACTAAATTTGTTGTCGCCAGCAAACTAAATCCATTAGAAAAAACCCAGGGGCTCCCAATGGCTAGTCGATCTGTGATGTGCCTTGACGTGTTGTGCGGCAACACTGAAGTTCAGATATCCTGAGTTTGGGTCTGGATAATTGATTTTCTTATTCCTTTATATTTCCCTATTTTATTTAATTTATTTTTTATTTTTTTAATTCCCATAAATTAAAAGATAGCAAAACGCTCAAAAGACAATCTCTTAACAATTTGATCAAATGTGAAAATGGTCCATGATTAATTTAATAATGGTCTGAGATTTATTTATGACAGGTTTTATTTTGATGGTGTAGCTCCACCTACTGTGAATTCTGATTTGTCCATAATTCTGCTCCACATAATTGTATATAAATCATACATTTTCTGATTGACTGTAATTGTACACACTATATATATTTTGATGGGGTGAAGAAGCACATGACACGAGGATGCAGGTAAGTTCCCCGAAGGGTGGATTTTTATTAACCAGTAGGTGGTGAGGGGTTTTTAGGTGCTCAGTGCTCAGCCTTTCTCTCGCTCTCTCGCCGTGCGCAGTGCTGTGTGGGTCCGTGAAGTCCTTGCATAGTGGGGGCTGGCGGTCACACACTGCTGTCTGTGGGAAAATAACAGAGGTAGTGGTTAGCCAAGTCTTTGAAGACATATCTCACCTCTGTGTTCATCTTTGAGGCTTATGAAGCCAGAGCTTGATGGGGCACAGGTGTTGCCGCTCAGCACATGACAAGCAGGTGCAGGTGTGCCTGCTCCGTTTCCAGGGTGACGCTGACGAGAGTTCGGGACACGTGTCACGTTGCCCCTTCCTGGTCAGGTCTGTCAGGGGAGAGGCTAAGGAGGAGAAGTTAGGGATGAACTCCAAAAAGGCCCGTACCTGTGTCTTGGTGGCGGGCCGCGGTGTGGAGAAAATAGTTGCCACCTTCTTCTCCTTGGGACAGATGAGGCCGCGGCCCACTTGGTAGCCTAGGTACTTGGCTTCTGCGAGGGGGTTGGCGGTCAGCCCAGCCTGACGGAGTTCCAACAGCACCTTCCGCAGCCGCTCCAGGTGATCATCTCACAAGCCTCTGAGTGAATGATGACGTTGTCGAGGTAAGTGTCCATGTAGGCTTGGTGGGGCCCCATGCCGGCCGAAGGGAAGGACCTGGTAGTGCCAGTGGCCACTTGAGGTTGAGAATGCAGTCTTGTCAACCCCCGGCATCAGGTAGCTGTCGAACTCAGAGACTTCTTTCAAGCGGCAGAAGTCATTGCAGAAGAGGAATGTGCCGTTGGGCTTCAGAACCATGACAATGGGGCTGGACCATGGGCTGCGTGATGGCTCGATAACCCCTAACCTCAGCATCTCCTGTACCTCTTCCTCGATGGCGTGTCGCCGAGCCCCTGGGAGACGATAGGGCCACTGCTGAACGATGACTCCGGGTGCTGTGCGGACATCGTGCTCAAGTACGTGGGTCCACCCAGCCTGGGGAAAGAACACACTGGTAAACTGACTGACCAGGTGTTGCAGCTCCAACTTTTGGGTGGCTGAGAGGTGGGGTTCCATGTTGACAGCCACGGGAGGTTAGTGAGAGAGGGAAGAGAGCTGGGGCCCGGTCCCAACCCAGCGCTTCAGGAGATTCACATGATATATCTGGTCTTCTCTCCTTCTTCCGGGCTGCCGAACTCGGTAGATGACGGGGTCAATCCTTTCCGTGACGGTGTAGGGACCTTGCCAGCTGGCCAAGAATTTTCTGGCGGCTGTGGGGACTAGGGCCATGACATGTTCTCCTGGCTGGAACTCCCATGGCTGGGCCGCCCTATTGTAGTGCCGTTGCTGGGCTTGTGGGGCCTTGGCGAGGTGTTCCCAGATGATGGGCATCACCCTGTCGATCCGCTCCCGCATCTCCCGGACGTGTTCCACCTTGGTTCGGTGGATGGCTGGCTGTTGTTCCCAGGCCTCTCTGGCAATGTCAAGCAGGCCGTAAGGCTGCTGACCAAAGATGAGCTTGAATGGGGTAAAGCTGGGTGAAGCCTGGGGTACCTCTTGGATTCCGAAGAGTACATAGGGCAACATCTTGTCCCAGTCCCGCTTGACCAAGCCATCCGTTTGGGGGTGGTACATGGTGGTGCAGAGCTGTTTGACCTTTAGGAGCTTGCAGAGGTCAGCCATCATCCGGGACATAAACGGGGTGCCTTGGTCAGTCAGTATTTGGGAGGGAATGCCGACCCGACTACTCAGCAGGAACAGCTCCTGGGCGATGGCTTTTGCGGTGGCCTTACGGAGGGGGATGGCCTCAGGGTAGCGGGTGACTTAGTCCAGGATGACCAGGATGTGTTCATGTCCCAGGATGGACTTCGGCAGCGGCCTCACCAGGTCCATCTCTATTTGCTGGAAGGGCACCTCAATGATTGGCAGCGGTATCAGCGGACTGGCGGGAGGGGTGCATGGAGACGTCCGTTGGCAGGTGGGACAGGCTTGACAGAAGCGCTTGACTACGGCCTCCAGGCCCGGCCAGTGGAAACGGTCACGTATACGTTGGACTGTGTTCTGGGCCCCCAGGTGGCCGGCCATGGGATGTGCATGTGCCAGTTCCATCAACGCTTCTGTCTTGGACCGAGGGATGACCGGCAAGGTTTTTTCCTCCCCCCGTTGCGTTACACATTAAAGCAGGTCATTTTTCACAATGAAGTGAGGAGTTGGGTGGGGTGCCGGCTGGAGGTCCTTCGAGTCGGCAGTCCTCAATTGGCCCCGCAAGTGTTTCAGGCGGTCGTCCTTATGCTGCTCTCTGGCGAAGGCCCCAGCCCCAGTCACCTGCTTGAAGAGGTCAAAGTAGAGGTTAGGGTTATGATGGGGTGACTCACCATCCCTGGGGCTGTCTCAGGCCAGCAGCACGGGGTGCCGTCGGGGCTTCTTAGCCGCTTCTGGCGGTTCCTGACGGGGCTGACAGGCTGGCTGGCGGTGGTGAGTAGGCTGTCAAATCACTGCCAGTTTTTCCCAAGAAGGACTGGGACGGGCAGTTCCCTGACGATCCCGGAGCCTGTTCTGGGATTTCCGCGTGTACGGCGCAGCCTGCCAGCCAAGCCCGTCCAGGGGAGTGGGGTGCTTCGGTGGGAATGGGCTCATCTTGCGGGCCGGGAACCACCGGCCTGCTTCCTGTTCGCTGGATCTCCTTTTTCAGCTCCTCATATGAACTGCTCCGCTTGGGGGTAAGCGTAAAGTACGCCCGTTGCGCCTCCCCATCAACAACGGCACCACGATCCGCGCCAACTCGTCCCTGGGCCACGCCTGCCAGGCGGCGATCTTCTCAAACATTTGGAGGAATGTTTCGTCGTCATCATGCGCCGTCATCTTGGGGATGAGCTGTGCAGCCTAGGCACGGGGGTCAGGTAGCGGAGTTCGCTGGGCAACGGCAATGCCAACAGCGGAAATAGCCAACGTGAGGGGTTTTTAGGTGCTTGGTGATCGACCTTTCTCTCTCTCTCTCTCTCTCCGTGCGCAGTGCTGTGTGGGTCTGTGAAGTCCATGCATAGTTGGGGCATAGTGGGGGAGTTAGTGGTTAGCCGTGTCTTTGGAGACATGTCTCACCTCAGTGTTCATCTGTGAGGCTTATGAAGCCAGAGCTTGATGGGGCGCAGGTGTGGCTGCTCAGCCTGTCACGAGCAGGAGCAGGTGTGCCTGGTCTGTTTCCAGGGCGACACTGACGAGAGCTCGGGACACGTGTCACAATATATTTAAAAAAATGCTACAAATGATAAAATGCCAATAATGACTTGCTGCATTGTGACTGGTTAAGACATGGATGAAGGTATTCAGGTCCAGAGAACCTTTAATGAGAGGCCTGAGAAGGAAAGAGAATGAAAAAAGGTGGAGAGGATGGGAAGAAATAGTTTGACAAAGGCTGAAAGGAAGATTGATGAAGAGGAACAAAGAGGGAAGAAAAGTAAGACTGACATAATTAAGGAGCAGGATGGCTGACAGGGAGTATATTTTTCTGAGGGGGAGAAAGGTGCTTCCTTTATTCTGAGAGGAAAGTAAAGTAGATGAGAGCTACACAGAGGACAAAAGTAAGCAAACAATAAAGAAGAGCCGTAACTCTGCTGTGTTATTCATACAAGCATTAATATTTAACATCACGTCAAACACACAGATGTCATGAGAACACAAGAGGCAGAGAGAGAGATTAGCACTGTTCCGAAACCTAGTGAGCGTCTCAATGCCTACTACAAACACAGGCAGCAAAAGCAACAGTCTAACGTGTTACATGAATGAGTGCTCTACATAGACAGCAACTCTGCATGAAACATAAATAGCTCTTCACACAGGAGATGCAACTTCAGCAGAGTTTGCATCCTGCTAAACCAATGCCTCAATGAGACATCTTAAAAGACAGCATAATTAAGATACTTAATTGGGCCATCTCAAGCTGAATAATTACATTTGAATATATTTTGAGATACAGTTAAGCATTCAACAGGTTAAATATGTATGTTTAAATTTCAATTTTTTTACTATACAAAGTAATGGTAACACGGCTAGCAGTTTAAAATAATTTTCAATTGTTAAACATTACTAAACTTAAGAAAGAAAGATAAATGTATTATAACATTTTTGGAGGATTAATGGAATGGCTCATTACTTTAAAAGGAGATAAATATGATGGTGAAAGGTACACATTTATTTTTAAATTACACTATGATAAACATTATGTCAACAAAACATAAACAAAAATAGTAAATGGATTCTAAATATTCTAAATAAAATGATTATCTTACTATTAATTGTTGTTTAAATTATAATATAATATAAGGTCACACTTTATGTTAAGATCTAATTGACCCTTCACAAAGACCTGCCTCCCTTGTTTACTGTTGCTATGTGCGACAAGCCGTGTCGCTCCCATGCCGCACATGATGTTCTCACGCTGAAAAATGTATCTAAGAGCAGCGAGGACACTGACAGTGCACCTACAGACAACACAGAGCAGGTTACTTTTAATATGAAACAAAGTCTCAGCTTTCTAATTTTTTTATTTTTATTTTTTTTTATAAACATGATTGAACATCAGAAGGTATCTTGTTTCAACTGTGGAAAGACATCAATACACTCCATTTTTCAAGTTCAAGTCCACCAATGTTAATCTACTCTCCTGTCTGGTTTGTTTATCGGACAAAAATATCAGATTCTGCATTATGATTGTTCAGATCGCCTGTCAGTCAAACTCTCAGTGATGGGTCAGGTCTGACTATTAACTAACTATTAACTATGACTTTTGCCTCTCTAAACTACTAATGTGTTGCTTATTAATAGTTAGTAAGGTAGTTGTTAAGGTATGAATGGGGTAGGATTAAAGGATCTAAAATATGGTCATGCAAAATAAGGCAATAATATGTGCTTTATCAGTAACAAACCAATATGCCACAATATGGTTACCAATTAATAGTGAGAATTGGTTCTTAAATAAAGTTTTACCTAATAAAATTTAATTGTTATTGTCACTATAATATTAAAATCTTAAATTACGGAGCATAATAAATAATGGACAGGAAACACAGGCATGGGGACAGACCAAGGACGCTATAATGGCATCTGTTTGTAGAATAACCAGTTTATGAAGCCTTAAAATGCCGAATTTGTGGGCAATTCACTAGGTTGCTGGAGAGCAACCATTTTTTCCTCTTTTCTTTGTTCTTTATAAACTATCTCAAATGTAAAGAATAACAAAAATCTCATTGTGTGTAGCTCTGGAACTTTTCTGGTCAATGTTTTTCTCAGATTGTAGATTATTTCAAGAGAACCACCTTGAATCAAAGTGGAGAGCATGAGGGGGGCTGTAAAAACGGAGGTCAGGTTGATCCTCAAACCTCAGCAAAGCACCATGATAAAGAAAAGGAGTTATCAGAGCAGAGGCCTCTTCTCTTTCTTTCTTTTTTATTTTTCATAACCCTCCTCACACCTGTTTACAGGAAGCAATGATGTCAGCCTCTCAACCCTCTGGCAGTTGGCAAGGAGGGGACAGTGTGTGTGTGTGTGTGTGTGAGGAGGGTTTATTTATCAGTAATCCTGTTTTTTTATTTCCTCTGCGCTCAGACTCGCACAATAGCACTCAACTGTGCGAGTTTATGCTTTCCCCCTTTCCTCTCTCATTCTCTGTGTCTGTCTTTCTTTATCACTCTTCCTTTCTTTCTCTATTCCCCTCAAAGAAATGAATTTCTCCTCTTTACACGCCTCTGTCTAATTACTTTGGAGAGGAAGGGGGAAAAAAGGAGAGACGAGAGAGGGGTTACATACAAAAAGAGAGTGAAAAAAAGAATACACCGCATTCTTGTACTACTCTACACAAACGCAATAAAGAAACGGGGGCTAGAGGGGCACGGTGCTTTATAAAAAAAGGCTCATTCCAGCAGAAGAGGCAAGGGGGAGGGGTCTCTGAATAAATTAATCAGCACGATTGGCTTTTTGGAGGCTGGAATCTTAAGCTGTGATTGGCCCAAGGAGATGGAATGGACTATGAGGAGGGGGCTCTGATTGGACTGAGCAGCTGTGAGAAAGGGGAGACCCTGACTTGCCTGTGTTACTCCGAGGCTACGCGGCCTGACCTTCAGCACACACATACACCCATACAAATATGCAGAAGCATCACACCTCTGTGTATCTGGAGAGGGATAATTAAAACTTCAGGAGGGAAGTGAAGAGGGAATGGGTAGAAGGGTGGCCAAAAAAGCAAGTGTGTGTGTGTGTGTGTGTGTGTGTGTGAGTGTATGTGTGTGTCCCTGCTGTGTCAGCCCTGCAGACAGACATCTGCCTCATTATCAACAGCACTTCACTGCATGAGCTTCATTATCCCTCTCTCAAGTGTCCCTGTGTGTGTGTGGTGGCTGTAAGCAAGAGAATGTTCCAGATAAATGAAAATATTTCATGCTGATTTCCATTCATGCGTCTGGTGAAGTGCTTGTAATACATTTTTATATGAATTCTTATCAGAAAATCGCTCCCCTCAAGCAGTTGTAGCTGTTTGTTTGTATGAGCATTATATGAATATCTGAAAAGGCTTTTTGATGTCTGAGCATCATTAAATAATTATGACAACAACAATGATGCAAGCAAGAGCATCTCTGAGGATCAACAACCAAAATAAACTGGTTAGACATAATCTGTTATACTAATGAACGGTTTGTTAAGAGTATTCCAAACCTTGGGTTATATAAAGGAAAGGTCATTGTTAAAGGGAATGTTCACACAAAAATGTAAATCTTCCATAATTTGCTCACCTTCATGTTGTTCTAAAACTTTAGACGGTCTTTTACCCCTTTTCAGCAGAAAAGGACTAAAGCCACAGTCACATTATGCACACAAAATATTTAATAAAACTGCAATGTTTGTAATATGATATCACACTCTGCAGATTTTCTTTCTTTTTTAAATCAGAATATAAAATATACAATCTACTTCATTCAAACAGGTTTGGAAACATATAAGGGTGAATAAATTATGACAGAATTTTCATTTTCAGGCTGAATTATACCTTTAAGAGTAAGATAAGTTTATGTATTTATACAGTTATTTATTTTACACTTTTTAAGATTTTTTTTTCTTCTTAGTGGTCAGCGTACTATTGATGACTAAGCCTCCAGACAATATCCAGCGAAGTTAAATGAAACTATTTATTATAGTTACAGTTCTCATTTTGTGTTGTACCTGAGATCAATACATTTGAATCACACCATAAAGATCACTGGAAGAGATAAATGCATTTTCACGCCCATATGCGATGCAAAATTAGATAATAGATCTTCACACCCTGATGGGTCACAAACTTTCATACTTATACAAACGTTTTTATATTGATTTTTACTGTTGCATATCTGCTAGAACTGATGAAAAGTAGAAATGCAGTAATAAAACAAATTCAGAGGTGTAAAAAGTGTTTGGTCTCAGACTGAATACAGCATGGTTAAATAAGTCTGATTTCTGGTGTCAGCACCAATACTGCAAGCGCCTGAGATGAAAGTCACTTCTTCCATTCAAAGGCCTTGAAGATGCAACTAATAATGACATCTCATCCAGAGCTGACGTCAAAACGACTCCTTTAAAGGGCAGATTCTGTGTGAGTATCGCTGCTGCCCATCAGAGTGAGTGTGTGTGTTAATGTGTCAAGGTACACCGAGCAATAGAGTAGAAAGAGGTTTTTGTAAGTGTGTGTATATGAGTGTGTGTGGTGAAATTCTTTGCCGTCAGTAGAAAAGGAGCACTGTGAAGGTGAACTGGGGAAGAGCCCAATGAAAACACCCTTACCCACACATACACTCGGCCGTTGAGCATCAGTGATGTAGTGCCGACTCTCAGTAAGGCCCTCTGTCGAGGACCGAGTTAGTCAAAGGAACATTTCAGCAAAAAAAAAAAAAAAAAATGGAAAAAAGGAAATAAAAAAAACATGCCAAACTTCCCCTGTGGCGTCAGATAGCTTTAAAGGTGAAGGCTAGTGGCTGAAAGAGGCCAACCATTCTTCTCCCTCAGTAAAAAAAAAAAAAACACAAACAAATCACCAAAATTTCTTTCTATAAAAAAAACGGCACTTTAAAGTAAAAGACCTCTTTGTAGCATATTTACTGTTCAGTTTCTGAGCTTTTGCTGATTTCCATTGTGATGTGACAGGAGCTGATTATGTCTGACTGGTGCTGTAGGTGCTGTATTTTCATTGGGAGGCCATTGAAGTGGCTTTGAGGGTGGGTTCGTTTGGGCAATTCCATTTGGACCCTCTCCTCACTCCTGCAATGTTCACAGCTTTTACCAAGATAGAAGGAGCCCACACAGCACCATTAAATATCCTGCCTCAGAGATTCACTTTATATTTCACTTTTCGACTCTTTGTTCTAACGCTACAAAGCTTCGTCTGGGTCCATTTTGAAAGATTGAAAGAGAGGTGTGTGTGTGTGTGTGTGTGTGTGTGTGTGCGCGAACATCTTTGAAGATGAGAAGAGGAGAGTTACTAAAAATACATATATGAAAGAGTACATTAAATGTATGTTTTATATAATGCTTTTATTTAGATAATGGAGGAAGGAAGGGTAAAGAAGCGATGGCCATAAGTAAAGATGTGGTTTTGTTTCTGAGAAGCAGCGAAATGTTTTAGTGCAATTCTATTGCAAAAAAAAATATATATAATACATTTAAAGAGCAAAATGTCAGGGGATCAGGGAAATGATTTATTTGTGACAACATGCTTTTGCTGTTTCCATGGATACTTACATTACATTTATTTGACCTTTTATTACAGGACCAGAGAAAACAAAAAGTGACACATTGATTTTCATTTAACCCTTTTGTTTTATTTAATTACAAGTTTTCATGCATTGGCCGAACAGGCACAAATTGTAGCCAGGATTTTATATTGGACCAAAATCTAATTTTTAAAACAGATTATTCTAGACTTGTTTCAAAACTGTAATTCAAGTTGAATCCTCAAATATTGTTAGCAGCACTAATGGTTGTGTCAAATGCTTATTTGATCACAAAACACTGACAATGTTGACTCAATTTATGTAGGTCTAAGCTGTTTTTGCCTGGAAGACACTAACTACCCAACAGGCGGTGTATGAGGTATTGTTCAATTCTGATCAAAGCTTAACATGAGCTCATTTTCTCTCTGAGCATTATTTATATTTACATTATGTGCTTAACTTCTAACTATCGCCTGAGCACTGGGGCCCCCCAAGGATGTGTGCTGAGTCTCCTCCTCTTCACTCTGCTGACACTCGACTGCACACTATCACACAACTCCAATCTCTTTATAAAGTTTATGGATGACATGACTGTGGTGGTTCTCATTAGCAACAGAGATGAGATTAAGGAGCGAAGTGAGCCGCATGGCCGGGTGGTGCAGTGACACCAATCTCTCTCTGAACGTGAAGAAGACGAAGGAGATTGTTGTTGACTTCAGAAGAGTGCACAGTCAACCTGTTCCTCTGACCATCAATGGTGCGACTGTGGAGAGAGTGAGCAGCACCAAGTTCCTGGGTGTGCACATCACAGAGGACCTCCTCTGGACTGACAACACCACAGCACTGGCCGAGAAAGCACAGCAGCGTCTCTACTTCCTCCACAAACTAAGAAGAGCCAGAGCCTCAGCCCCCATTATGTGCACCTTCGAGAGCATCCTGGTGTCTCTTTCCCCTCCCTCCAGGACATTTATAGAACCCGTCTCACCTGTAAAGCTCTCTGCGTCGCAGGTAATCCCACACACCCATCAAACATCTTCTTCAGTCTGGTGCCATCAGGGAGGAGATTGCAGAGTCTACAGGCAGGACCAACCGACTGAAGGATAGCTTCATTCATCAGGAAGCTGAACTCTCCCCTCCCGATCTTGCCCCCCATCCCCACCCACCCCCGCTTTTTCCCCATGCACCACTGAACCCTGAACCTCAGTCCCCTCTGGCCCCACTAACACACTGGGACCTGCACCAGACACTTTGTACAGCATTAGTCTGCCCACTATCTCATTCAGCAGTTAACTGACCTCATTCAACTACCTCTTCTGTCAGTTTAAATAAAGAACTGCTCTCTGAGATTTTTGACAATTTAGTCAGACTGACTAAGTTTTTTTTGCATTACGAGCCTTATATTTGGACTGTTTACATCACTGGTTTGCACTCTATCTGCCATGTGCCTTGTGTTGTTTTACTCATTTTTCTTTTTACATGACCTATCTGTATATTTGTATAATTTTACGCTACATTTTAGTATCTGTATTTAATGTTCTACTTTTAGTGTTGTCTGAATGCACCAAGGTTCTGAGAGTAACGCAATTTCAATTCTGTATATATATATATATATATATATATATATATATATATATATATATATACATACATGTACTGTACATGTGAAAGAATTGACAATAAAGCAGACTTGTTTTGACTTGATTTACAGTGAAGTGAAGAAATCACATTAAATAGCAAATGTGAGTTGGTTCTAAGTCTCCTTAGGGCAAATCCTACACTGCTGTTCAAATAATAAATTTTAGTGTGTAGTTTTTTCCATAAAGAATCCTGAAGGAAAAGTCGCACACCTATTTTCAGCACTGAAAATAAGAAATTAAGTCAGCATATAGAGTGATTTCTGAAGGATCATGTGACACTGAAGACTGGAGTAATGATGCTGAAAATTCATTATTTTGCCAACAATGGAATAATTTCCATTTTAAAACGTATTAAATTAGAAAACAGTTTTTTTAATTGCAATAATATTTTAGAATATGAGTGTTTTACTATTTTTTACCAAATTCAAAAGTACACCTGCCCATCCAGACTTAAATGGATAGTTCACCCAAAAATCTAAATTATGTCATTAATAACTCATCCTCATGTCGTTCCAAACCCGTGAGACCTCCGTTTATCTTCGGGACACAGTTTAAGATATTTTAGATTTAGTCCGAGAGCTCTCAGTCCCTCCATTAAAACTGTGTGCACGGTATACTGTCCATGTCCAGAGAGGTAAGAAAAACATCTTAAAAGTAGTCCATGTGACATCATAGGGTCAGTTAGAATACTTTGAAGCATCGAAAATACATTTTGATCCAAAAATAGCAAAAACTAGGACTTTATTCAGCATTGTCTTCTCTTCCGTGTCTGTTGTGACAGAGTTCAAAACAAAGCAGTTTGTCATATCCGGTTTGCGAACGAATCATTCTATGAACCAGTTCACCAAATCAAACTTAGTTGTTTAAACGGTTCCCATCTCCAATACGCATTAATCCACAAATGTCTTCAGCTGTTAACTTTTTTAATGTGACACTCCCTCTGAGTTAAAACAAACCAATATCTCGGAGTAATTCATTTACTCAAACAGTACACCGACTGAACTGCTGTGAAGAGAGAACTTAAGTTGAACACCGAGCCAAGCCAGATAACGAACAAAAGATTGACCTCTTTCACGAGTCAAGAACCGGTCGCATCGGTTTTCGGATCACCAGTAGTTCTTTCGGAGAGTTCGATTCAATAAACCGGTTGAAGAAAATGGTTCACCGGTTCTTTTGCGCTCAACTTAATGGCGTCATTGGCAAGGATTGCCCTTCATTCAAGCCTTCGGTTTCTCATAACATCAACACAGAATCAGTTCAGAATCAATCAACAAAAGAACTAGTTTGGTTCAGACACTCTGTGTGTCAGTCTGCTTCATGAATCACTGAATCACACAACACATGCACAGTATCATCAGCTCCTTGGTTCTCGAATCGGACGCGTCCGACAGAAACGGTTCTTGACATTTTTTGGACCAAAATGTATTTTTGATGCTTCAAAAAATTCTAACTGATCCTCTGATGTCACATGGACTACTTTGATGATGTTTTTCTTACCTTTCTGGACATGGACAGTATACCGTACACACAGCTTCAATGGAGGGACTGAGAGCTCTCAGACTAAATCTAAAATATCTTAAACTGTGTTCCAAAGATAAACGGAGGTCTCACGGGTTTGGAACGACATGAGGGTGGGTTATTAATGACATAATTTAGATTTTTGGGTGAACTATCCCTTTAATAGTTAATGGTAAACAAACTTAGCTTGCTGTCCTTAATGAAGACTTATCATCTTAACTAAATGTATATTTAAAACATCCTCATTATTTATTATAACCTAAAGGACATTTGAGAGGAATCATTATGTCCAGTAGATCCAAGTTTTTACCCACTACTTTATCCTCAGGCATTTTAGAAGAAACATCATGATCATCGGAAGAAACACCAAAACACTTTTAAACATCACTGCTGGGCTAGATTTAGTAGGAAGTGGCATTATACACAGATTTTAAACATCATTTAAGTGTGATTTTCAATTTATTGTTCTGGCCGTTGCATTCGTTTTCTCTCAGAGATGCATTGCAGCATTTCATCATGCCAGATAGCATGGATACAACATGGATGGGGAACATAAAGAATTGGAGAGAAGCTGAGAAACAATAAAAAGTGTGTAGCACACACAAACACATGATTCATCAGCATTCCGAGAAAAAAAATCACAGTGGTTTATAGCACCCCTGGGTTACCAACATGCCAGAAACACTTCCACTGTATGCTTGGCACTGCCAGCATGCCAACACGTACAGTACACAAATATGCGCAAATATGCACACAGCAGTAAAGCACAACACTCCCACTTATGTGAGCACCTCTATATCTTTTAAAATCTGTTTGTGTATGTGTGTTAAATTATATCTGAAATGTGTGAGTTTGTCTTTGCTTTGTTAAAGTTAATGGGCTTAAGTTGAACAGCAGCCCATCCAGTGAAAGAGCTGTAAAATGCAGCAAATTACATCACACAGGAGCCATAACAGCTACACACACACACACACACAATGGGACCAAATGTATTGCATATCTAATATATGAGATATATGCTGAAAAGCACTGTGCATCCTTTGTGAAAAAGAAGCATACTTTAAAAAAATAAGTGAAAAAAGTTATTACAAAAATCACATACTTTAAGGGTGCAACTATGTTTTTGGACACTTAAAAATGTTTTACTTGCAAATAAATGAAAATATAATTGTAATTTATAGTAAATGCAATGCTGAATTTTGGTGGAATAGTTTTAAAGGGATAGTTCACCCAAAAATGAAAATTTTGTCATTAATTACTCACCCTCATGTCATTCCAAACCTCTAAGATCTTCGTTCATCTTCGGTCACAAAATAAGATATTTTTGATTAAATCTGAGAGTTTCTAACTCTCCACAGACAGCAAGGTAACTACCACGTTCAATACACAGAAAAGTAGCAAGAACATCATTAAAATGGTCATTGTGACATCCGTGCTTCAATCCTAATTTTACAAAGCTACAAGAATATATTTTGTGCGCAAAGAAAACAAAAATAATGACTTTATTCAACAATTTTTCTCCACGAGTTCTACCGCCATCAGTAACACAACACATGTGCATGATGCTGCTGATGTAGAACACGCATGTACTGCACCTTGTTTACAAGTGGAGGAAAGCACACACGTTACTCTTGTTACTAATGTCCTGTTACTATATGGTAACTTGGGGTAGAATAACGTTTTGCGCACAGTATGTATTATCATAGCTTTATTAAATTACGGTTGAACCACGGATGTCACATGGACTATTTTGTTGTCGTTCTTGGTACATTTCTGTGCCTTGGACATTGTAGCTACCTTATTGTCAATTGAGGGTCAGAAAGCTCTCAGGTTTCATCAAAAATATCTTAATTTGTGTTACGAAGAAGAACGAAGGTCTTATGGGTTCGGAACGATGTGAGGATGAGTAATTAATGACAAAATTTAGACTTTAGTAGCCTATCTCTTAATAGTACTGCAAAATGTACATTTATATATGCTAAATAAAAGCATTTGATTTTATATTTCCTAATGAACTTTTACAGTATACAGTATAATTTTCATCTTTAATTTTAAGTTTGGTAGACTGTGAGGTTTAAGATTTGTATATTCGAGAAAGACGCAAGAAAAGAAGAGCAACATTTGCCTAGCCCAATCAACACACAGTCACACTCACAACCAGGCACCTTGTGTGCCAACCACTGTAAATATTTAGAGGTCAGCAGTCACTGAGTGGAAAATCAAAGCCATCAGACGTGTGTATGTGTGTACGCACATCGCAAACCGCTCTCACTTTCAAAGACTTCTTTTTAACTCCCCACACTGACAGGGAAAGAAAGCAGTTATCTGTCTGGATGTGTGTGTGTGTGTGTGTGTACTTATCTGCGCTGTGCCACTGCACTCAGGGCACCACATTAATCAAAATGTTAGAAAAACGTTTCCAGTTTAAATAAACAACACAACCCAGAGCAAGACTAAGTGCACCAAAAAGGACAGACACACACACATTCACAAACCACTAATCTCTCTGCTGCAGCTCTATCTCGGCTTGTAAGGCAGAGACGGTGTGCGTACGTTAGTGGCCAACATCTACATCGGAAAAACGTAACGACTGTGACAGGATCTGATTTCAGACGATGTGTAAGGAGTGTGTGACTATTTGTGCGTGTGTCTCCAGAGATCGGTGTGTGTGTGTGTGTGTCAGTGTTCAGGAAAGAGTTCATGTTCTTATTTGTGAAGCAAAGCATTGTTCTTCTTCTTCTTCAGGACCAAACTTGTGTATGTAACCCATCTCACGTTGTTTGTGCTATAGACATCAGTTACTGTACTTCTAATCCTGCTGCTTATTGAGCAGAGATGAGCCTGACTGGCTTTGTGATTTCTGCCTAGTGGATGAAAAAAAAAACAGACATAGATTAAAAAAACAACAACATATATTTACACTGAAAATGGTTGATTAGATTAGAAATCCTTGACAATCTTGACAAAATAAAGTCTATTTTGAACCAGGTCAGTAAGCAACCATTTAGTAACACCATGGCAAACCCCTTGAGTGATCTTACCAACCATCTAGCTCTGCCCTAGTAACCAGAAAGAAGACCTAAAATACCCAACAACCACAAAAACACCACACCAACAGCCTAAAATGACCTACTGACCACCTAGAACACCTTAGCAACCCCCAGAACACCACAGCAAATGCCTACAATGCAACACTTAGAACCCCCTAGCAACCCCTTAAAACACCATATAAACCATGGGAACCCCCTAGCAACTGCTTGAAATACCTTAGTGACCATCTAAATCCCCTAGAATTCACAAAGAACATCCTAGAAACCTCACAGAAAATCCAAGCAAGTGATCACCGTCAGCTACACTGGACTCCCTTAGCAACTGGCTGTTAACACCCAAGCAACCCCTCAGGACACAATGGCAACCAATGTGCCAGCAACTACTTAGCGAACCTACAAACATCATTGGGGTGAATTTTTGCACAGACGCGCTCCAGTCACATGTTCTTCTAGCCATACATGTACAGTACATCACCCTCATACTTATGTACATCCACTCAGATTGATGTCTTTGCATTCCCTTTAAGTCATAGCCTCCATTTAACCACATGTATATGTGTGTGTGCCACAGCTCAGGAACATCAAATTGCGGTGTGTGTTTGCATGTCACATTTCAGGGAAGTCTAAATGTAGTTTTATATGAGAGGCATATGTGTGTATATGTGTGTGTAATTATATATACATACATATGTGTGTGTGTGTGTGTGTGTGTGTGTGTGTGTCTTTTTTTGTTGTTGTTGTTGCGGCAGGTCACCCTCTCTCTCGCTGGTCCTCTCTCTGGAAGCCTACTATATAATTTACTTCAAGTCAACCAGTCGCTATTTTTTCCAACCACTAATTAATTATAATTCTGCACGGTTTCATACAGTCAGTAAAAAGGCATGTGAGAACCTACCAAATGAGTTCAGAGAGGGAGGGAGGGAGGAAGAGAGAGAAAGGGCTCTTCTGGTTTTGTGTTAAAGCATTTACCCTGCCTGTTGTCTTTGTGCCTCGAATCCTGTTGTCTTTGAGCCTCGAACACAAACTCCCTTTCAAGACTTCTCACATATTACAAAAGGGCTTAAAGCAACTGCAAGATAACCAACTGGGACGCCAATGAAATCAAGCAGAGAGAAGCAAAAAAACGTCGCTGCATAGAATATATAAACAAACCGTGCAATGAACATAGAAACACACAAGCAAATACAAGCCGCAATGGAAAAAGGAAGTTGTTATTTTAATATGCCGTCTATAAGAAAATGTGCAGATTTAAGCCTAAGTAACATTTAAATATACAAACCACTTACAAAACAACCTGGTATGTGTTCAAACCACATTTTCAGATTTTATTCATCTCACTTACCATTATTCCAATCAATTTGACATTTAGCCAGATTTGGAACATGTTTAATTAAAACTCTAATTTGGGTCATTTTGTTATTTTCAGTCAATAAACAATGAGTTTGTGATGGATATTGAAGAGAGAGGACTCAAATGCGAGGGCAAAATGACAGTCTTTAATCAAACAAAGGAAAGCCACAGGAAAATCCAACTAAGGAGTACAAAGATGAGAACCAAGGAAGAGCCGAAGGCTGGGTTTAACAAACACAGGAAACCTCTGTGGCTGGAACGTCCAGAAGGCTGGCGAGGTAGAGGCTTGACCGGGCTCAGGGGAGAGCCGGGGATCGGAGCTCGCAGAGCGAGGCGGTCGCGGCGTAGAACAGCAGGTAAGGTTCTGTGGGGTGCAATGGGTGAGCACAGAGATGTACAGGTAATGATAGCAGACAACTAACTTCACCCCGACTAGACAGGACAGGACAGGACGAGACCAACTGCTAACATGGACGCCAAAGGCAACGGCTTCATTCGGAAATAACAATCTGACAATGAGACACGGGAACGAGAGGGTAGAAGTAGCCCAAATAACGAGGCAAGATGAGAACCAGGTGGAGGGGAAATTATCTTAATGAGAAGTGAAGACAGCTGTGACACAGAAGCGAAGAGCGAGGGAGACAGGAGGGGATAAACCAGCAGGGGGAGACAGAGAGAGAAAAAGAGAGAGATAGAGACAGGATCATGACAAGACCATGACAGTACCCTCTCCTCAAAGAGCGCCTCCAGGCGCTCCAGCGGGGAAATGCTGGCGAGACCGGAGGAAATCATCAATGAGCGAGGGGTCCAGGATATCCTTAGGGGAGACCCAACTCCTCTCCTCAGGACCATACCCCTGCCAATCGACTAAATATTGGTGTCCACGACCCCGACGCCGCCTATCTATGATCCTGCGGACGGTGTAGACCGGGGAGTCTTCGATACGAACGGCAGAGAAGGACATGGGAGGGGGGGAGCGAGAGGCCGGTTTAATGCAGGAGACGTGAAACACCGGGTGAACACGACGAAGATTCTGCGGCAACCGGAGTTTGACGGCGACAGGGTTAACGATCCTGATAATGCGGAACGGCCCGATGAAGCGGGGAGCCAGTTTACGGGAGTCAGACTGGAGGGGTAAATTAGATGTAGAAAGCCAAACCTTCTGACCCGCGACATAGCGAGGACTCTTGACACGCGATCTATTGGCAGCCACGCACATGCGTCTCTTAGAACGACAAAGTGCGGATCTCACCCGCTTCCAGGTTCGTTTACAGCGACTGATAAAGGTCTGAACGGACGGGCAGTGAGAATCGGTCTCTTGGGATGAAAATAAGGGCGGTTGATAGCCGAGGCAACACTGAAAGGGAGAGATACCAGAGGCCGAAGAAGGGAGGGAATTATGAGCATACTCAGCCCAGGAAAGCTGTTCGGCCCAAGACGAGGGATTGCGAAAGGCTAGACTGCGGAGCATGCGGGCAACAATCTGATTGGCTCGCTCGGCCTGGCCATTAGTCTGTGGGTGAAAACCCGAGGAAAGGCTAGCAGTGGCACCTATGAGACAGCAAAATTCTTTCCAGAACTGCGAGGCGAATTGCGGACCCCTATCGGACACGACGTCGGTGGGCAACCCGTGATACTTAAACACATTATCAATCATAATCTGGGCCGTTTCCTTAGCAGAGGGCAGTTTGGTAAGAGGAATGAAGTGCGCCGATTTTGAGAAGCGGTCGACTACCGTCAGGATGACAGTCTTACCGGCTGAGGGCGGAAGACCGGTGATAAAGTCGAGAGCTATATGGGACCACGGGCGAGAGGGAACAGGTAGCGGTCGGAGGAGACCAGCAGGCGGAGAGTTGCCCGCTTTGGTCTGGGCACAAACAGAGCAGGCAGCGATAAAACGGCGCGCATCACGTTCTAAAGAGGGCCACCAGAAACGCTGGCGGATAAATGCGACAGTACCTCGAGCACCGGGATGAACCGCTAGTCTAGAGGAATGGGCCCATTGAAGAACCGCTAATCGTGTGGGAACTGGGACAAAGAGGCTGCCCCTAGGGCAGTTACGGGGAGTAGCGACGTGAGAGAGAGCGCGTTTAACCTGTCTCTCGATCCCCCAGACCGTAGCCCCCACCACCCGACCGGAAGGAATAATCTCCTCTCGGGGGGTGCGGCCGATCGAGGGATCGAAAAGTCGAGACAACGCGTCTGGTTTACCGTTCTTAGAGCCCGGACGGTATGAAATGACAAAATCAAAACGCGTAAAGAAAAGGGCCCAGCGAGCCTGACGCGAGTTCAATCTCTTGGCGGAGCGAATGTATTCTAAATTGCGATGATCCGTCAAAACAATAAAAGGAACAGGGGATCCCTCTAACCACTGCCGCCACTCACCCAATGCCAGGCGGATGGCGAGGAGCTCACGATTCCCGACATCATAATTACGTTCAGCGGGGGAGAGGCGGTGGGAGAAGTACGCGCAAGGGTGTATCTTATTATCTGACGCTGACCGCTGGGAAAGAACGGCTCCCACCCCTACCTCGGAGGCATCGACCTCAACGATAAACTGTCTTGAGCTATCTGGAGTGCGGAGGATGGGTGCGGACGTAAAAAGGGTCTTAAGCCGGTCAAACGCCTCCTGCGCAGAACCGGACCAACCGAAACGAGATTTAACCGAAGTGAGGGCGATGAGTGGCGCGGCCACCTGACTGAAGTTGCGTATAAAGCGGCGATAAAAATTAGCAAAACCGAGAAAGCGCTGTAGCGAGACACGAGACTCAGGGACGGGCCAATCGAGCACGGCCTGGACCTTGGTAGGGTCCATTCTGATCCCCTCTGCTGAGATAACGGAGCCTAAAAACATTATAGACGAAGCATGAAAGGAGCACTTCTCGGCCTTAACAAAGAGTCGATTCTCAAGCAAACGTTGGAGAACGCGGCGAACGTGCTGCACATGAATCTGGAGAGAGGGCGAAAAAATCTAAATGTCATCGAGATAGACAAAAACGAATAAATTGAGCATATCCCGAAGGACGTCATTGATCAGAGCCTGAAAGACAGCGGGGGCGTTAACCAATCCGAAGGGAAGAACCCTATACTCGAAGTGGCCGAGGGGCGTGTTAAAGGCGGTCTTCCACTCGTCCCCCTCCCGAATGCGTACGAGATGGTAAGCGTTACGTAGGTCGAGCTTGGTAAAGACTTTTGCCCCCTGCAGGATATCAAAGGCTGAGGACATCAGTGGCAGGGGGTAACGATTCTTAACAGTGATGTCGTTCAGCCCCCGATAATCTATGCATGGGCGTAAAGAACCGTCTTTCTTCTTAACAAAAAAGAATCCGGCGCCGGCGGGCGACGAGGACGGAACGATTGTGCCGGCGCTGAGAGACTCAGATAGGCCGCACAGGAGGCTGACGACCCCGCCCACTGGAGATGCGCTGGAAGTGTCGTGCAGGAAGTGGAAGGGATGGTCTTAGTGGTAGCGCTCGCCAGTAACCCTCCTCCTACTGGCGAGCGTTGGCTTTTACAGGACACGAAAACACAAAGTGAGAGGCACTAGCACAGTACATGCAGAGGCGGTTAGAGATCCTCCTCTGACGCTCCTTAGGTGAAATACGCAGACCACCCAGCTGCATGGGTTCCGGTTCTGAGTGGGAGGGGTTGACTCGAGGCGGCGAGAGGAGACTCTCCTCTAGGCGATGAGCACGACGGCGCTGATCAAACCGTCTCTCCACCCGGATGGCCAGGTCGATAAGGTCGTCGAGCCGGGCGGGGATCTCACGGACGAGGACCTCGTCCCGCACCTCTGGAGACAAGCCCTCCAGGAAGCGAGCAGTCAGTGCGGGTTGGTTCCACCCACAGGTGGTAGCGAGGGTCCGGAACTCCACGGAGAAATCCGGCACGGATCGTCTTCCCTGCCGGAGTGTGGAAAGCCGACGGGAAGCCTCCTCTCCGTAGGCGGAGCGGTCGAAGACCCGGATCATCTCCTCCTTGAAGCGCTCAAAGCTTGAGATGCACTCTGCCCCAGTCTCCCAGTTGGCCGTTCCCCATTCGCGAGCCCGCCCGTGGAGGAGTGAAAGAACGAAAGCCACCTTGGCCCTCTCCTTAGCATATGTGACGGGCTGAAGCGAGAACACCACCTCGCACTGAGTAAGGAAAACGCGGCACTGGGTTGGCTCACCCGAATAGGCCGGAGGATTGTTTATCCGAGGCTCCGTCTGACCAGGAGGACAATAAGAGGCGGAAGGCTGGAGACGGAGGTTGTGCACCTGGCTGGACAGCTTGGACATCTGGGCGGCCAAAGAACCGACGGCGTGTCGGGTAGCGGAGATGTCCTCCTCATGCTTCCCGAGGAGGACGCCCTGGTGCTCAACGGCGGTCTGGAACGGGCTGCCACTCGCTGAGTCCATCATGTGGTCAGATTGTTCTGTGATGGATATTGAAGAGAGAGGACTCAAATGCGAGGGCAAAATGACAGTCTTTAATCAAACAAAGGAAAGCCACAGGAAAATCCAACTAAGGAGTACAAAGATGAGAACCAAGGAAGAGCCGAAGGCTGGGTTTAACAAACACAGGAAACCTCTGTGGCTGGAACGTCCAGAAGGCTGGCGAGGTAGAGGCTTGACCGGGCTCAGGGGAGAGCCGGGGATCGGAGCTCGCAGAGCGAGGCGGTCGCGGCGTAGAACAGCAGGTAAGGTTCTGTGGGGTGCAATGGGTGAGCACAGAGATGTACAGGTAATGATAGCAGACAACTAACTTCACCCCGACTAGACAGGACAGGACAGGACGAGACCAACTGCTAACATGGACGCCAAAGGCAACGGCTTCATTCGGAAATAACAATCTGACAATGAGACACGGGAACGAGAGGCTAGAAGTAGCCCAAATAACGAGGCAAGATGTGAACCAGGTGGAGGGGAAATTATCTTAATGAGAAGTGAAGACAGCTGTGACACAGAAGCGAAGAGCGAGGGAGACAGGAGGGGATAAACCAGCAGGGGGAGACAGAGAGAGAAAAAGAAAGAGATAGAGACAGGATCATGACAAGACCATGACAGAGTTAAATATCAATTCAACAGTCAAAATTAGGTCTTTATTGTATGATTTTGAGACATAAATCCTTATTTAATGTGTTTTAAAGTAACAATTTTCCATGCTAAGTATATGTTTATTTATTTAAACTTTATTAACACATTTTATGGATTTTGTGTATTCAAATGTCTGTAAGATATTGGGACATATGCAATATTAGACAGTGTTTCGTCATGATCCATTTGTGTGACACCCTGTCATTAAAGTATGAGTGTTTTTATGTCCACCTCTTGGAAGTAATTTACTGAGTTGCTTCCCTAAACTGTTTTTGTCTTCTCTCATCTGTCAAAGCATAAGGTGACAGATGAGACTTAGCCTAAATATTTAATAATACTGCTAAGCTGGCACGACAAACACCACTGACATTTAAAAGTAAAATCTGTTGACTCAACAAATACCTGCAGTTTGGAACTGAAATTTATCCAAATTAAGGTTAAACATAGAAAAGATCTGGACTATCATTACCGTACTATTGCAAAAATATCTGTGCTAACAAAGTAAAAATTTCCAAACTTCAATGATGTCGTATACTGGTATTTTATAAAACAGACAGTCGTGACTTTAAATGCTGATTGGATGGGTCACATTTGACCTGTTACCACACTTCTAGGTGCATTAGTGCCTGCCACGTTTTCAGCAGTATTTGTAGTTTGTACTGCAATTATACTAAAAGTGAACTTATAGTTATACTGATAGTTTACTAATTAAATAATTTGTACACTTTGAAGTATAGTCTCAGTAAACTACTAGTTTAGTAGTTTTATACTGAGAAGTTTTCTTTAAGTGAACTTTTCATCATACTTTAAGTATAATACTTTCTCCCTATTTAGGTTTTAATTTGTATATATATTTTTACATTAATATATGAACATACAAAACAAAGCAGTAAAAAGTAACTGGGTATCTGCTTGTTAACAAAAACATTTTATTCTAGCTTCATTCATTCTTTTTTTTAAACACTATAATGTGGATAAGTTTAATAAAAAAATAACAGTTTGAACAAAAAATGTTGAATTGAATTGAAGACTGAATTGGATTCAAAATGATAATCAAAACATAGATGGAGTCGATCAACACCCCAAAGCTTGACTGTAATTATTATCTCTTCATCGGTCAACATATTATTCCATAACGTTACAGTTTTTATTCTTTTTCTTGTCAGATGATCGTGTTAAATTTCGTGTGTTAGTATCTGTTGTTTCATTTTTCTTCTTCAGTTTTTTGGGAAATTCTGTGCAGAAGATGTGTACTACAGCCCCCTACTCTATAATAATGACAACATGAATTCTAGGAGTATAGCTCAAATATATTTAGACATTTTGTCAAGTATACTGAGATGTTATTTTAAGTATATTTCTGAGGAGTGCATGAAGCCAATTTCTGAGAAGTACATAAAAAGTAAGATAAAAGCATACTTTCCTATTTTTTAGACTAAAAGAAGTATACTAATAGCACACTTGAATAAACTTATTTCTTGTAAGGGTAAAAGGGATAAGTATGGCGCTATTGGGCATACACACATCAATACAGCATTTTTTTTGTCACACTGTACAACAATAATTACTATTTCTTCATTCTTGTAAGGGGTAGGTTTAGGGTTGGGGAAGTTGTAGACATTAATAAAACATAATACAATAAGTAGAACATTTTATTTAGCTTCCGGTCTGAGCTGTATCCCTTCTAGCCACCACCACTAAAGACTTTTTTGCCATGATCTGCCTGTTTAGATTCTCTGATTGGTGGAGATTTCTCCACAGAATCATGGGCAATGATGTTTTTCATCTGAAATTGGGTCGGGGTTGAGATTGAGTTTCTCTGATGTACATGAAACTCTGTATGGTCATTGTGATGTTGTGTAGGATAAAGTTCACTTGGTTATATTTGACTCCGGCCAAAAGGAAGTCAACCATTTTGGATTGAATGTGCTATTTTTACATTTTCACACTCAGACACCTGGCGCAATGCGATGCAAGGCACAGCGCAAGTGTGTTTTCTAGTTTCAGTCCAGAGCCGTTCGGATTTTCAGAGCGTCACTTCGTTTAATTAGCAAATGCATTTGCACCCATTTGTGCACCCATTGGCGTGTTGATCTAAAAAAGAGGTGTGTTCAGTCGCATTGCTGGCGCATTGCTATTTTAAGGAGCTGAAGATAGACTGCGCCATAGACCAACTCATACCTGATCTAAAGTCTAAAGTCAATGGCGCAATATTTTTTTGTTATTTAAAGAGCACGTTGGTAGAAAATGCACCTCTGGGCGGGTTCACAATGCGCGTTGACTTTGCTTTTTACACACATGGATGCACATCACACAAACATGCCAAATATTAAAAACAAAAGGATTACAGTGTAAAATAATATTATTGTGTAGGCTGCATACATATAAAAATGTAATGATTGATGGATAGTCATTGCATGTATTAGAATTAGGTTATTCTAATTCTATTACTACTTGTAATGATGAATAAAATTCTACTTCTATACTACGTGGGATACGCCTTCTTCACCTCGGGAAGCTTTGGTGGATTCCTACTTGTCCCGTAGATGATCTGCGCACGACCTTTAACTTCAAGCACGATCAGATTGGTTCCTTTGCTTGAGAAGCGTTCAGCTTTTCCGTCAACAAATTCTGCCATGTAAATAGCGATCCGCCATGGCACGAGCGCATCTTGCTCTTAAAGGGAATGGGAGATGACACCATGATTGGTTTATTGAAAGTTACACCCATTAGTTATTAAGAGAATAGGGACAACCCATTCCAAATATGCGCCCCGGCGCACAGACCGTTTTCTGTCCTTAAAATAGCAAAAGTGGATTTGGACACGCCCTGAGTGCACCTGCAGCTTGCACTTTACACTTTGCGTTTAGATCGTTAATATAGGGCCCTCTGTTTTTAAGGACTTCCCATTTTTTTTGAGAGACGTGCCTCATATGCTCCACAGCATCTCCTAGTCCAAAAACACATATTTCATACCTGTGGAATAAACAAAAATTCACGAAAATTGCCACACTGGTAGAAGCTTAGCAGTACTATTTTATTTTCCATTGTCATTCCGTAGCGCTCCCTACAATTTCAAACTTTATTTATGGTGGTTGCTGATCACAATTGTTCCTGCATAATTTGTACAAATAGCCTATATTACTTTGCAAGCCACATGGATATCATTCGTTTTGCCTACAGCCTACACAGATACTGAATGTTGTTTGGCCTTTGATAAGCTAATCTAAGTAGAGGAATCAAAGGACACAGGATTCAGATATTCCTTTGAGCCTACAGTTTGCATCCTATAGAAAAAGCCGTAAAACAGCAGTCCACCCACAGAAACACCACTGAAAGCACTCAATATTCCATGAGCACATTCAGATGTTCAAAGTACTCAAACTCGTATCATAGGAATAAATGAAAGTGAGTCCATGCAGTTTGGAGGGGATTTTAGCCATTCTGCCCTAAGCTCTGCCTGAAGACATGGAGGAGACACACGCACCAGCACATATTGCCACTTCCTTCTGTACCTAAGGCTGGAGCACTGGGACCGCCTGTCAGAAAGTCCCTGTGAGGACATGATACTCCAGTATGGTTTAAAATGCTAATGTCCCAAAATTCATTTGTCCAAAGTGTTGGTTGTGCCTTTTTTTAATGGACATAAATACACAGACCATTACACCTCAGTTAGCCACTTTTTATGATGACATTAAACTTTTTTCCATCTTAGCACATCCTCCTGCAGTGAGAGAAAACAAAAGAGAGAGAAAGAGAGAAACATTTAAAATATGTATTCAGTAAATCTCCTTCTCTGACACAAACACATTTCCAAACTGTAATCTCATACATCAAGCCATAAGCACACAGAATACAATTTACCTCTCAAATATGAAAGCTTGTCTTAATTTTGTTACCTGTGCCAATACTCCTCCATCTACTTTATGTCCTTCTCTCTCCATTTCTCTTGCTTTCCTTTTCCTCAGATTTTCAGGCCCCTCCTTTCCTCTTGGACTTTGCTAATGCCTACTATAAAGTGAATATTTGCTGCTGTTGTCAGAATGGTTGGTGTGACTCATGGGCCACAGAAAGAGGGCAGAGCAAGTGAGAGAAAGAGTTTGTTTGTTTGTTGAATTTCCATTTGTTTGTTGGCAAGTTTTTTTTTCTTCTTTATAAGTAACTGTTGAGCTTGTATTTCCTATTCAGTGACATCTTAAGGAAAAACATCTCAGTTTACTTATGTAACCATGGTTCATTGAGTAGGGAATGAGACACTGCATCCTCTAGGGGTTGCTATGGGCAATGGCTCTTCATGACACGTGTCTGAAGCATACATTGAAAAAACACCAACAACATGTTGGCCGGCGACAGCCCATGACATCGGTACTAGTGCAACTATAGTTTAAATAGGTGCCGGGAGAACACGTCATTCACTTCTTCATCTGAAGCTTGAGTCCGAAGCATGGCAAGAAACCTAGAGCAGTGTCTCATTCCCTACTCAGGGAACCATGGTTAAGTAAGTAACCTGAGACGTTCCCTTTCAAGGGACATCTAACCACATCCTCTAGGTGTAGGGTGTCTTCTATAGTGCATGAATACAAACAAAAATCGCAGAGATCTTGTGTGTCATCAGGTGCACAGATGCACACATCCTCTAAATGGTTTGCTAATGCTCGCCGTGAAAGAAAAAAAGACCACTCTTACCATGTTAAAAATGCATGCTTCAAACAAAACAGTCAATGAAGACGAAGAAGAGAATGACGTGTTCTCCCGGTGCCTATTTATATTGTAGTCGTAACGCTAGTGACATCATGGGCTGTCGCCAGCCAAAATGTTGTTGGTGTTTTTTCAGTGTATGCTTCAGACACGGGTCATGACAAGTCATTCTCCATAGTGACCCCTAGAGGATGCACTTTGAAGTTCCCTTGAAAGGGAAGCAATATTGTCACATAAAATTCTGGTATGTTAATCCCCTTGAGAAAAAAGAAATACACTTCAGCATACTTTTGAAAAGATTACTTGTTATGAAAATAATACACTGAAGTGCAACCTCAATCACTTAACTTAACTCAGGCACTTAACTGCATGTTAATTGCAGTTAAATTAAAATAGATTATAGTTTCATTTAAATTAAATTCTATTTACTGAATTTTGTCCAACGTAAGTACTTCTTTACATGTAATGTCATAATTTCTCTCTTTGTCTTTGAAATAATGGTTAAAGTGTACTATACATAATGCATGCATAATGATTTAAAATGTTCTTTATAGTAAAACTTTTTATTTCATTAATATTATATCATCTGCAAGAGCTGTTTTTTTAAACATACTTTTTAAAACATCTTACCTTTTACTTTTCTAAATAACAAAAAAACTATTTCTGATAATTATCCATTTTCATCTTACCCTTTATTAATAAATTAGCATGAAAAAGATTCATAAATGCCATAAAAAATACTTTTTATTGTTATCTCATAATGCATATGTCTACATATAAATGCATATGTAAATATATGAAACATCTAATGCATATCTAATATACAAATCCTTATTGCAAAGTGTTACTGCACTGTCAAACTAGATCATTTTCTCATGTCAAATTATCAGCATTCGATATTGGCTACAGGATATTAAAAAGTGTGTGGTTCTATTATTCTCTTCCTCTAATGTTAAATCCCAAAAGAATCACCTATCACTAAAAACACCCCATGTGACGGAAAAAATTTAGTTCACTGTACATAACGGCACACAATATAACCTGGGAGGGACATCAGCAGATTACATCAAACATTGCTGCATCACACGCTAAACTTTCACCTGACTTTTGACCTCTCTTTGGACAGGACATGACCCACTGAACAGCATCGGGTTTCTTTGCAGTCTCCCGGTTATTTTGAAGTGGTGAGTTATCATGTCACAGCTTATCCATGGAAGACAGAGGCTTTAAAAAAGTGCTTGGTACGAGATTTAAACATCTCAAATAATCAGCTAGTCCCCCACAGCAGATAGAGGCAGCCATTAAGAGTGAGTCTTTTTTCACCTAAATTTGTTTTATATTTAGCTGTATTAACCTCTCAGACTGCAGCAGTAATCAGAAATGAATCTTCTCGGTGCTAGTCATTAGCTGAGACACTATTGCTGGATACAAAGAGGCAGGGCCGGGGCAAAGTGTTTGCCAGAGAAAAGCTCAGGGAAGCCTCTCCATATCTTGCAACCTTTCAGACACTCCCTAATGTTAGAGAATAAGTTAAATTTGCTTCTAATGACTTAACTTTGAACAATAAGTGAATGAAGTTTAAATTAATCGCATTTTGTGTGTAGTGGCAGAAACAGTGCTCATTAGACTGAGTGTTTGGTTTGCAAGCTAAAGCCTGTTTATTTTCCAAATCGCAGAGTGGCATTAGAGTATACAGCACATATATAAGAGCTAGTGCTCTGTTTTGAAAATCTAATTTTAAGAGATTATGTGAAATGGATGTTCCAATATTAAATTGAGCTCGCAGCTGCATTAAAATTGCATGTTATAAACTGTCTCACCACACTTTTTTGCCATCCCTCCTCCTCTTTCTATTTCACTCCTCTTCTCTGTCAGAGCGAGAGGAGATATATGTGCCAAGCAGACATAATAAAAAAGAAAGACGGGAGGCCTGGAAAAACTTGAGTGGGACAAACTTTGTCGTTCTGTTGCACATTTTGGGTTTCAGTGTCTATGAATCAAATCATTATTGAAGCTGCCATCACACATGCCAAACAGACAGGAATGTGGACTTTTTTTAGGCCTCGCAGGAAACAACTCAGAACCGTTAACACGTTTATGTATGTTCCATAAGCATGTTTAATGACAACGAATGACTTGGTTTCAAAATCCATTTGTAACAATTATTATAATTACAGATGGCAATGAGAATGTACTGGATTCAAGTGAACATGTTAATATGAGTTACATGTAAACAAATGAGGCTAATTGCGGAGACTGAGGCTTGATTAGAAGGTTATTAGTTAGGAGTGGGGGGAGTGAACACGAATGAGAGGATGTTAATTTGTCTTGGTCTACATGCTTCCTTACATAGCGTTTTAATCACCCAGACGCCATGCTAATGATTTTACAACAATAATGGGGTGGTTTAATTGAAATAAATTGCCATCATTACAGAGTTAGCGCTGCCAATCTGATGGCTTTAGGCAACAGTGTTGGGGTCAGTCTAAGCATTTTTTCTCTACCTTTCCTCAACTCACTTTTTCTCTCTCCTGCTGAGCTCTAGTATTCCTCTCTTTTGCTTTATTTTCCTCTCATTTTCCCATTTTACCTTGCTCTTTTGGCTTATGTCTAGCCCGTTTGCTTCTCTTTCTTCTTCTCTCATGAAATTATTAATTTAGCGCTATCTACTTACTTTAATGAATGTTTAAGTTTTTTATCTCTTTAAAAAATGTATGAATAAATACAAATTGTGAAGTGTGTACTTACTAACCCCAGTGACACCAGACTGAACAGAAAAAAATGACTGTTTTCACCCAGGTTTCCTTGAAGACGCCTCTTGTCTGCCATTGGTCATCCCAACAGATAGCCACGCCCTTAAATTCAAACCATCTGTTAGTCATGCAGGTTGTAATGCTCAAACAGAGCAATTGTTTGGCATCATAGTGTTAGACATTTCAGAAAAAATAATCCTTCAAATGTATTATATTTGTCACATATTAAGGTAAAAGAATGTTTTTATACATTAGAGAAAAATGTAGGGCAGATAAAAGCAGATTTCATAATTCCTACCTTTTCAAGCTCATGTAGGAAGTAACTTCAGATTGATAGTTAGGCCTACTGTAAACACAAGGGGAAAAGTGGCAGCTATAAATAGCTGTGTTTAATCTTTCCTAACAGCTAAAAGTTGGCAAATCACGTTTTGTCATGATTCAAGTATTTACTCTGTTTGAACAGGCTTCTCCATCTTGTGTGTTGTTTTTCTGCTATATCCATCTCGACATGCAAGCTTTCTCTTTCAACTAATGAACTGTCAGCTAAGGCTTTCCAATAGGCTGCGAGACAGAAACTGTTAAAGAATGATTACTGCTAATACAAGCACATGCATGCATACAACACACACTCAGAAAAATAACAATGAAACATTTCGCCATCCATAAATTCCTATTCAGTTCACAGATAACAGATTTCAGCTTGTCTTGAATGGTGTGGAATCCTCACGTTGATGACTTACAGTAAGTCAAAGTCATATTCTAATGAGGCAATAATGCAGACCAACTTGCCAAAATTCTGAGAAAACAACACCTGGTTTCTGCCCATTCTGTAATCGTTAGAATGTACTGAGGTTTTTTCAAGTTTACACAACATTATATTACCATGGAACATGCTCAAAAACATAGTTTTCCCACATCTTCAAAAGACAATACATCACCATGGTACATATTTAAAAAACAATACAAAATTATAGGTCCAGAAAAAAAGAGATACAGTATTTCCAAAGTTAATGTTTTTAAAACATTGCTTTACCTTGGTACATGTCCAACTGAAGGTGGGTTTATTTTTATACTTTACTTCCATTAAATGCTGTGCTACCTATCAGATGAAACTCTTACCCAATCTCAGGGCTTCATTCATTGCACAATTGCACAAGTGTTCCTAAAGGAGCAGTTCACCCAGAAATGATTTGGCCTCATGCAGTTCCGAACGTGACTATTTTTTTTTTTTTTTTATGAAACTCAAAAGAAGATATTTTGAAGAATGGTGGAGAGCAAAAAATACTGAAGCCTATTGATTTCCATTGTTACATTTTTCTAACTATATTCTATTAACGCATGTTCCACAGAAGAAACAATGTCATACAGGTTTGAATGAAATGAGGTTGAGTAAATCATAATTTCCATTTTTGGGGTGGGAGGGTGAACTATCTATAAAAATACCTAACGGCCGAGACTGTGCAGAAGGCATAACAGTAATGCTGTACCATACACTATGAGTTTATCTTCTGGGGAAAGGTGTTTATTAGCCAGTAGAGCCTGAGGGTCTGTGTTTTTTTCTGCGGCCCTCACACTGTGTAAACACACACACAGACACACGAATAAATAACACCAAATAAAGAGAAACAAAAGAACTTGCAACATTCATTTAGAAGTAACCAGTGGTGGGATTTGCTTTTGTGTCTTTTCCATTTCTGTACAAAACCATACATAATATGCAAAACAACCCCAGATGGATCATCTGTTTAACAACCCTCTCTGTGTCCTACTTAGTTGCCTTCTCTTTGAAAAATACATTCCTCTTCCATTTTATGATGAATGAAAATCTGAGATAAAAATCTCTGCAGGCAACAAACCTTTATGCTACAAATTACCAACAAGAGCTGTTAGACTTATTGTTTCTGAGACAAATTGCAAGTTTAATAAGATCTTCAGAGAAAAACATGGCCATTTGAAGCCAATTGATGTGTTTAATTTGACAAATGAAAAGTAATACCGGGCATATTTTGCAGCATGTCATGTCAGCACTCTGAGATTGCGGTGTATGAATTTCAGGAATGAGTAAAATGTCTTGACTCCTCTCCTCTTCAGACTTTTCACAATTATTTCCCCAGAGAAACATTCACACTATAATAAGCGAAGAGTAAAGTGCAGAATAATTTTGTTTACAGTATGAGTATGACGGGTACAAAAAGCATAAACTTCAGAAAAAAACCTTGAAGCTTAATGTTTTTTATGGGTTCCTTTTTATGTTCAAGCTCAGAGAGAATCATTATATAATATTTAATTTTTTTTAAATTAATTTTGTGTGGTAATTAGCAGCATTGATTGAGCTTAGAAGTCAACATATCAAAACTGACCCTTTTAACTTTCTTAATACACACGTTTATTAAAAGAATAATGGATTTGAAAAACTTACACCTTATGTCTCCAAGCCCTCTTCTTTTATTCCAACCCACCTAAATTCTGATATTTTACTTGACTACATGTCAGAATCCGCTGCTAAAAAAGTAACTTTCCTAATACTGATAGCGCACAGAATCACAGACACATAGACACACAGAATTTGACATGTTTTATTGATTTCCCATTCACATTATTCAAAGACTTTAGCTCCCACTAAGGCCTACTAACTGTGTCTACACACACAGTTCGTTCTCTGTAGGGACCCAGTATTTCAGGAGGAACTGGCAGACACATATGCTACTGTATGTTACGGCCTTGGTCATGCAATACTCCCAAAGTGACATTAATCCACAAGCGCGCGCGCACACACACACACAGCTTCACTAAAACGGTTCCGGTAATAATATACTCCCTCAGAGACTCAACACACACAGGTAGCCACACACATTTTGGAAACATGCGAACACACACATGCATGCAGATACCGACAGAGAAGCTCTTTACTTGAGAGACCATCCACTTCAGTGTGCTCTGGAGTAGAGTTGTTTAAGTGTGGCACAACAGCAGACGGGGGGGCCTGAGTGGAGGAATGAAAGATGGGGGGAACGGAGGTGAGGAAAGCAAGTAAGTGGAGCTGAATTCAGCGGGAGAGTAATTATTTCTAGCTGCTGGTATCTGACACCTGCCAGGGAATGTCTGTAAAAACCCTACAGCTAGCCGAACAGAACAACATAGAGAGATAGAGTCTCGGTGCTTAGGGATTGATTGATAACTGTACTTACTCTACTCGACCTTTTACCCCCAGGCACTGAAAAGAACAATGAAACACGTGTATCTGTGAGAAAAAAGTGGGAGAATCCACCTTTTGTGTGTGTGTGAATGGCCTTATGCACATGCATGTTTGCATCGACATTTGCTTTCTGGACTGTAAATCACTTTTAAACTTCTATTGCAATATTATAGTGTCATCTCACAAATCCCAGCGGTTCAGTTCAGTCACACCTATTGTTCTCTGATGGGTCCTGCTGAGGATGTGATATTCCCACATCCCATATATTGCTTGTTGTTTGTGAATAAATAATGTGGAACTCATTTCGTTATTAAAAATAAATAATGCAGTTTGTACCATGATGACTTTAATACACATTTTCTATGAATAATTGTTTTATTAAAAATAATTTAGATTTTTATTTTTCCATAAACATCTAGATGGCAACTGTCTGAATATAGTAAAAAAGAAAAGAAAAGTGACATTAAAAAGCTGAATTGGCATACTATTTTCATACAATTTTATTATGACTTTTGTGAAGCAGTTTTAAAATGTAATTATTTAAATGTTAAAATACTACACATTTAGAAAAAACGGCAGTCAGTATGCAAAACCAGACCAATTGACTGAATATCAGTGTCATAATTATTATTAATATTATTATGATTATTATTTTTTTTATTATTATTTATGATAATGCACATCTTTTACAAGTTTTGACGGTAAAACGTAATTTTTGAAGATAAATTTGTTTGTATTTTTCTTTCACCTTCAAAATAATGATTAAGGTGTGCACACTTACATTCAAGGTGCAAGGAAAGTATTTTAATAGTTTTTACTTGATGGTTACAGTGCTTGACATTTATAGAGTTAGGAAATCAACTTCTCATAGAAGGGGCTGTTAAAATTTCTCAAAAATGTATAAAACCAACAAAGACTATATTCCTAAAAACTTGGCACATGCCATTTAAAAAACTTTCTATAATTTCAGACATCCTTATTTGGACTTGACTCTTTACATCCATAAGGATATGCAAAAGAAAAGCAGACATGGCCTTTTCACTCCAAATGAAGACATTTGACTGAAACATTTGTAAAACTAATCAGTGTTTAATTCAACACATTTCTATGTGTGTGTATATATATATATATATATATATATATATATATATATATATATATATATAAATATATATATATATATATATATATATATACATCCTTGAAAAGGTTTTTCTTTTTTCCCCCTCTTTTTTATGGCTAAGGATGAAAAAGATTTGTTGAAAATTAAAGGCTTTCACATTTACTCTTCTGGTGTTTTTCTCTTGTTGTGCCGATCTATAAACCCAGGCGCTTTGCAGAATGTTTCTTTAGAAGTTTGTAAGCCACTGCCTCTGTGTGTGTGCATGTTTGTTTTTGCAATCAGAGTCTGTTCTGTGGCTTACTGGTTTAGTGTAATTTGGGAGTAGCTCTATTAAAAGAGATACTTTTGTTTACACAACATTTTGACAGCATTCCCCGTCCCTCCCAGAACATTATGGTTAGAGTGTGGGATACAGGCTTCATATAGCTGCATGAAGACAGACTTGAAGTAAGTGACCACATGACCATCCCTCTGACCATACTAATACACGGTAACAGTGTTTTTACTGCGAGAGAGAGAGAGAGAGAGAGTGTGTGTAAAAGAGAGAGAGTGTGTAAGAGAGAGAGAGTACAGTAGCAGTAGTAGGTTTCTTGCTTGGGTTGGCATGGTTCTCTGTGAGCTAGGATTAAACATAGCACTGCTGACAGAGAGAAATCCCTTACACAAACAAGATCCACAATGAGAGGAGAGAGAGATAAAGAAGGAAAATAACAAAATTACCAAAAACACTTTCAGATTATTATCCTAAAATGCCCACATAACAACACAATTAGTCACACTGTAAAAAAAAAAAAAAAATTACATACAAAATTGACATAGCTATATATATATATATATAATATAAGTTAACACAACTAATAACTGTAAACTTAGGTTCATCAAATGAACTTCAAGGCAACCAAAAACTGTTAGGCATTTCACGAGTTCACATCTACGTATATTAATACAGTAAGTTTATGCGTATTTTGCGTGCTGTCTGGGTGGAGGCCTCCGAGCTCGGGATGTGGCCCGAACCCAGAGTACTCCCCCGGGTTGTGGTAAGAGTAGATGGATCTTTAAGTGAGGAGAAATGGGGTGGAGGAGGGATGCTGAAAACTGTCAATGAACAGAGGTAGGTTCTGCTGTTATTTATACCTTGTCATGAGTTGATTACTGATTGGTCTCCACTTGTGTAAATCTGGTTAATGAACTGCGACTGTTCCTCCCGAACTTTGTTATAAAACAGCATTTCACGAGTTCACATCTACGTATATTAATACAGTAAGTTTATGCGTATTTGGCGTGCTGTCCGGGTGGAGGGCTCCGAGCTCGGGATGTGGCCCGAACCCAGAGTACTCCCCCTAAAACAAGAGAGCAAAAGGACAGCCGCCGGACTACGAACCCCCCAAAACGATTTGGCGGGCTGACGTTTTTAGAAGTATGTTCATTTGACCAGGAGATCTCGCGTTGCCTATGGCAGAAGCAGAGGAGCAGGCAGGTCCTGTTGGTTAATAGTTGAGGAAGAAGCGGTTACGATGTCGGGAAGACAGGCTCCACCGTCTGCTTGCGAGGTGTAATGATATATTGACTAGATGTGTAATGTGTCCACTGGGAGGCTGAGGCTCACTGGACAGATAGAGGATACGAATTATATACCTGCATCCGCTGGAAGACTGGCTCGCTGGATGAAGAACAGAAAGAGATGGATGCATACTGTGTCCACTGGGAGACTGAGGCTCACTGGACAGGTAGAGAAAATGAATTGTTATTTACTACGTTCGCTGAGAGACTAGTGCTCGCTGGACAGACAGAGGAAACAAATAGGTATTTACAGTGTCCGCTGGGAGACTGAGGCTCGCTGGACAGGTAGAGGAAACGAATTATATACCTGCATCCGCTGGAAGACTGGCTCGCTGGACGAAGAACATAAAGAGATGGATGCATACTGTGTCCGCTGGGAGACTGAGGCTCGCTGGACAGGCAGGGGAAACAAATAGATATTACTGCGTCCGCTGGGAGACTGAGGCTCGCTGGACAGGCGGGGGAAACCAATAGATATTACTGCGTCCGCTGGGAGACTGAGGCTCGCTGGACAGGCAGGGGAAACCAATAGATATTACTGCGTCCGCTGGGAGACTGAGGCTCGCTGGACAGGCAGGGGAAACCAATAGATATTACTGCGTCCGCTGGGAGACTGAGGCTCGCTGGACAGGCAGGGGAAACCAATAGATATTACTGCTTCCGCTGGGAGACTGAGGCTCGCTGGACAGGCAGGGGAAACCAATAGATATTTGTGTGTCCGCTGGGAGACTAGTGCTCGCTGGACAGGCAGGGGAAAAAACGGATAGACGTTTTCTGTGTCCGCTAGGAGACTAAGGCTCGCTGGACAGACAGAGGAACAAAATAGATGTTTACTGAGTCCGCTGGGAGACTAGAGCTCGCTGGACTGATAGAGGAGACGAATAGGTATTTTCTGCGTCCGCTGGGAGACTAAAGCTCGCTGGACAGGCAGGGGAACCAAATAGATATTTCTGCGTCCACTGGGAGACTAGTGCTCGCTGAACCGACAGATGAGACAAATAGGTATTTTACTGCGTCCACTGAGAGACTAGTGCTCGCTGGACGGATAAGGGAAACGAAAAGATATATTAGAATTTTTTTTATTTTTTTATTTATTTATTTATTTATTTATGCGCTAATGATATGTACAACTTCTAATATGATATTTCAACCTTTGTTCATTTTCAACCAATGTGGTGGAAGTTTTTACAGTATAAAATAATAGAGTTACAATTATTTTACTATTGTAAATATGAGTTTATTATAGCGATTATAATTAAACCACGGTAGCAATAAATTTACCGTTGTCTGAGACGTCATGAAATGTTCTTTAGCATCACGACCATAGAATGTAGTCAGGGTTCTGCTAAGGTTTAGCATGGTTTCCAGAGATCTGGAGCTGATTCTGGGTAGCTCGGTGGTTTGTGACTGTGGTCTCGCGGCGCGCTGTCTTTTAAGGGGCCGTTCACATATCACGTCTTTTGCGCGCTCAAGTTCGTAATTTCCAATGTAGGCACACGATAAACGTGCTCAAAATGGAAGCGATGGGCCTTTTTTGTTGTTTTTTTTGGCGCGTCCGCACCGCATCGAGTTGAAAACATCTCAACTTTTCAGAATGCCGCAGCGCAAGAATATCAGACCTGAACCAGGAACCACGCTATCTTAAAAAGCCCAAAATCACACTAAGGTTGCTTTCAAGTAAGCAAAACGATGCTTTGAAAACATCTGTTTCGCTGGAAGGGCAAGGAGTAGTAACAGGACAACAGCACAGAGACTTGACAGGTCTGATGGAGGGGCTAACGGGATATTTTACAGGAAAATACTAAAACGGGAAGACAGCGGGAAAACAGCTCAAATACGTGAGAACCCCGGAAAAACATGGCCGCCACGTCCCAGAATGCAACTTGGCGCCCAAGCCCTATTCTTTGACAGGATGAAATGGTTGTTACCCGGTTCACTGAGCTGCGCATGCGCTGCTTATAGCGCCGCGCTGCTATGGAGGGAGGAACTTCACTGAACGAGAAATATGAGTCAGTGGATAACATGAACGATTCGTTCACCTAAAAGATTTGTTCATCTAAAAGATTCGTTCAAAAAGAGCGATTCGTTCACGAACGACACATCACTAGCACTAATGGATTCATTTGGAACACTGGTTTCACGTTGTAGTATAGACTGTGGAAACAGAGGCTTCTGAAAACTATGAATATCATTATACAATGAATATCATTATGTCTGTAAAACATACCAATAGACATGATTATGGCAATAACGTTAATTGCAGTTATGTGCTATCCACTTCCAAGCAGTTCTAAAGATATTTACTTGCATGCGTTTCATATTACAGTCCTAGAAAAACTCAGAATTTTACTCACACTGCTGCCTGCGGCAAAACGAGGGTATAGTGATCACGCCAGTAGATGGTGAAATATGTCCCTAAATAAATTGGTCCTGCCAGAATAATTGCATGAAACTTATGTCTGTAAAACCTCAGGGAGGTTTAAACATGCACGGTAAGGCAGATAATATCTTTGGACATTTCAGTGTGGATGATGGCTACGTCATAGCCTCATTTAACAAACTTTAAGCCTCCTTTCCACAGCACACGACATTTGGACACGATTGTTGCATTTCTCCCTCTAGTGGCAGGCATGCAGAACTTTCAAACTGGTCGTGCAGCAACTGTTACCTTGACTTGTTCACCATGGTAAAATTAATAATTTTAATGAATATAATGTATAATGTATGAATACATCGTCACAAATCAGATCACCCCCAAAATAAAAACAGTAGGTTTTATGGGGCTAATCACGTAAATAATGGTTTAATAATTATTTCTCCCATAATTATTATAAACCACCATTTTACATAAATTATGTTGAAGTGAAAGAGGCTTGCTGCAGTAAGAACTGAGGAGCGGGCTGGTTGAATGCCTGCTGGTGCTGCGATTCCAGCGCTCAAAGAGAGCCCGGTCTTGATCGGATCAATCGTGGTGTCAAGCGAGGCGAGCTCGAGCTTTGCACGGTCTATTGGCCACGACGTGTGGCTTGCCAAAAGAAGAGCCGCTGTCGCGATGACGTTTGATGGTGCTCAACGGCCGTGTTTAATGATCATAGTAAGCAAAAGTAGCAGATCTGAAAAATCACCGGTATGGATCTCCTTGCTGGAAGGAAAATTGCGTCTTTGATAAGATGACAGACAGCGCGAACCGGGATGCTGAAAACTGTCAATGAACAGAGGTAGGTTCTGCTGTTATTTATACCTTGTCATGAGTTGATTACTGATTGGTCTCCACTTGTGTTAATCAGGTTAATGAACTGCGACTATTCCTCCCGAACTTTGTTATAAAACAGCATTTAGCAATTCGAGAAGCTACAAACACTTATAACTTCATGATTATGTTTTATTTTCATTTTGCTACATGACATAAGCTTTATTTGCTTCTTAAAACTAGAATCAAATATATTACCCTAATATATTAACATATTTCTCTAGCAAATATTATAAAAGGATAGTTCACCCAAATCAAATGTAACGTTACATCACTTTCTCACTAGCTCAATGGATCCTGTGCAGTGTATGGGTGCCATCAGAATGAGAGTCCAAACAGCGGATAAAATCACAGCGCAAATGACGTAATGCTACATTTCTCCAAGTTTGTTCAAATGAAGAAATGCACTCATCTACATCTGGATGGCCTGAGGGTGAGGAAATATTACACAAACTTACATTTTTTAAGTGAACTAATTCTCCAGATTTGCAATGAGATGCGCATATACCAAAACACAAATCTCAAACATGGTGTTATTAACAAATATTAACTTTAAAGTATGTGACATCTAACTAACAGTGACAAAAGTAGCAGCATAAATTAAGCCAAGCAAATACAGGAGAAGAAGTACAAGTAAATCCACACTGTGCCTCTGCTACGCCTACGTCATAAGCTTTGTCGTGAACATGCCTGCTTGAGCGACTGGAAATTGGAGATTACCATTTATAAATGATAAAAAAAGTAATATTTTTCTACCAAAACACTGAACTCTAGGAAGATACTGCCCATATAAATACACACTTACATAACAGTCATCCCTACCAGTGGTTTAGGTGTACTGTGTCCTCTATGTTCTTCCTTTCTCGTTCTCTCGCTTTTCTTGTCTGTCTGTATATCTGTCTGTCTGTCTTTTTCACTCTCTCTCTGTCGTACGCATACACATACTCAAGCACATAGTCACACCTGGTCTTCATCAGTCAGTAGGCTCTTAAAAGAGCGGCTAATGCCCAAGACTAAGAGAAAAAACACAGACCTAGACAATCTGGCATCCAACAGCTTTCTCTCAGGTTGGCACAGAGGTGAAAGGTTTACAGAGGCTCAGACAGCTCTTCCCTCTGCACCTCCATCTGTGTGAGTGTCTGCATGAGTTCCTGATTTCATAAGTGTATGCAGGATATGGTAGCTCTTGCTTCATACACCCCCACAGTCCCATCAGTACAGCTTAAGGACACCTTCATCAACAGCAGGCTAGAAATGTGTTCTTTCCCACATTAAAAAAATACTATAGTCTTTTATTGTAAATACTATAGTTTTTTTTAACCATACTGAAGTAAAGTGCATTATACTGTATATATTATAGTATTTACAACACTTTGTTAATGACATTTACATTTACATTTAATCATTTAACAGACGCTTTTATCCAAAGCGACTTACAAATGAGAACAATCGAAGCAGTCAGGTCAACAAGCGAACAACAACAGTATACAAGTGCCATGGCAAGTCTCAGTTAGTCTAGTATAGAAGGCACAGGCAGGTGTTTTTTTTTTTTTTTTTTTATAAATGAAAAGACAAGAAAAGGAAAAGTGTTAGTATTACTTGGTTAAGTGCTGTCGAAAAAGATGAGTCTTTAGATGTTTCTTGAAAATGAGTAAAGACTCAGCTGTACGAATTGAGATTGGGAGGCCATTCCACCAGCTGGGCACAGTCCAAGAAAAGGTCCGTGGGAGTGATTTTGAACTTCTTTGGGATGGCACCACAAGGCGTCGTTCACTTGCAGAGCACAAACTTCTGGAGGGAATATATGATTTAACCAGTGAGTTTAAGTATGTTGGTGCCATGCCAGTGGTTGTCTTGTAGGCAAGCATCAGTACCTTGAATTTAATGCGAGCGGCTACTAGTAGCCAGTGTAACCTGATGAGGAGAGGAGTAATGTGAGCTTTTTTTGGTTTATTGAAGACAGCCCCTGCTGCTGCATTCTGGATCAATTGCAGACGCTTGACAGTACATGCAGGAAGGCCCGCCAGGAGAGCATTACAATAGTCCAGTCTGGAGAGAATAAGAGCTTGGGCAAGAAGTTGGGTGGCTTGCTCTGACAGGAAGGATCTAATCTTCCTAATGTTGTATAAGGCAAACCTGCAGGACCGGGTCGTTGTAGCAATGTGGTCGGTGAAGCTTAACTGATGATCCATCACAACTCCTAGGTTTCTGGCTGTCCTCGAAGGAGTAATGGTTAACGAACCCAGCTGTATAGAAAAGTTGTGATGACGCAATGGGTTACCTGGAATCACCAAGAGTTCTGTCTTTGTAAGGTTAAGCTGAAGGTGAGGGTCATTCATCCAGCTAGAAATGTCACTCAGACAGGCTGAAATGCGAGCAGCTACCGTCAGGTCATCTGGGTGGAATGAGAAGTAGAGTTGGGAGTCATTGGCGTAGCAGTGGTAAGAAAAGCCATGCTTCTGAAAGACAGATCCTAATGACGTCATGTAGATGGAGAAGAGAAGTTGTCCAAGTACTGATCCTTGAGGAACCCCAGTAGCAAGATGTTGTGACTTAGAAACATCACCCCTCCAAGACACACTGAAGGATCTGTCAGAGAGGTAGGACTTAAAGGAAGCTGCTCTTGCCAGTCGCAGAGCTTCTGTAACCAAGAGCAGAGCAGTCTCAGTTGAGTGGCCACTTTTGAAGCCAGATTTGTTGCTGTCCAGGAGGTTGTTCTGTACAAGGAACATAGAAAGCTGGTTGAACACAGCTCAATGAATAGATAATGAATGTTACAGCATACTCTACAGTAGCATTAACTATAGTGATCTGATAGATTGTAATAAATACTGTATTATAGGCTACTTTAGTTTTTACTATAGTAGACTGTGGTGTTGTGGAAAACTTAGTACAGTACTGGTTAAAGTATTTTGTTTATATTACTATAGTTGTTATATTACCACAGCAACTATAGAACTGTCACAACAAATTAATTGAAGTAGTTTGACTATAGTAGGCTTATGGTTTAAAAACACTATAGTATTTATTATAAAATGCTATAGTATTTTTTTCATGTGGGATACTCTTATATTGATTGACGTCCAATGTGAATGAATATAATCAATTGGGAAATAAAAAAAAATTCTGAACGAAATTGTGTCTAATTCTGAGTCCTGCTGCTAAAAGGTACTGTACCTGTCGTCTGCAGTTTCCACTCATGCATGATGTTTCTCACTTGGCTTTTCCAACACCACTAAAATTTACAGTGCCATGCCCACACTAAATTTGTATTGTGAGTTTGAATGTAATGGGATGAAAAATGTAGTACAAAGCAAAACAATGATAAGAAAACACGTTAATTTTGTTTTTCTTGCACAGTGCAAGAAAAACAAATGCAAACAAAAGCTGTCCGGTTAAAGGGGACATAACACACACAGTTTCTGCCAATTCCATGTTTATCTTGAATACATGTAGAGTAGTATTGTATACTTCATAGCTCTGAAGAGTATTTGGTTTTGTCAGATCTATAGAAGATAAATACAGCTTAAGATTCTCTCGGAAAACAGCAAAGCTCTTAGAGGCGTACTGTGGGTTGGGTTAATTAATTAACTACTGAAGCACATTGATGTGCATGCTCTTGCTTTCACTCTGGTTGATTTGTGCGCATCCTCTTCCGCCCTTTATGACACCAAAGAGCATCTAAAACCCAGGTATACTAAATTTGCATATCTGGTCAGTAATAATGTAGGCTCCTCTTGGGCATTTCAAACCTTGGCTCATATAAGCAGCCATGATAGCATCCACAATCTAGTGGGAAAGTCTCTGTTTTGACACGGCCTGGCTCTTCATACGCCACCGTAGCACACGAAAAGCTGGTCAGACTGCCGAAAGCTGGCCAAACGGTCAATATAAGGCCTCAAATCCCTGACAGGGCACACCGAAATCTGAGCGTCTACATCACACAAGGTCAGTGACTCAGAATACAGGGCAGAGAGCCAAACTGTTTGCCCTCTGAAGAGAGTAGATGGAGATTTAGGCACATAGTCCAGTCTTAGCTGATAAATGACGCTGCAGTCACTGGGTCCAAAGCGAATACTCTATTGGCTTATCCGAAGTAAGGGCAAGAAGAAGTGCACTTTTGAGAGATAGCTCCTTCATAGCAATGGAAGCTAAAGGCTCAAATGATGGCTGTGAAAAAGCTTTTAACATCACCTCTAGGTCTCAGGGTGGGACTGAAGACATATGCAGGGGATGCAATCTCCTCGCCTCCTTAAGAACTCAACCAGTGCATGCCGACCGATTGATTGCCCACCCAGTGGGGAACGAAAAGTGGCAATAGCAGCCACATAGGCTTTCAGAGTTGATGGTAGAGTTCCACTATTGTCTTGTGAAGGGTGCCCCGTGCATCTGAAAGCATGTCAAGCACATGAGAATGCAGGGCACTCAGTTCCTCTGATATCCCCGAAGCAGCCACAAATGAAGGCTCCTTAACTCCGAGTTTGGGTAGCACACCAAGTCGCTCACTTGAGACAGCAGATCCTTCCTGTTGGGGACTGGTCAGGGTGGTGCAGGTCAAGATCAAGGTAAACTTTATTTGTTGCTGCTCTGTCAGTTCTGGAAACCAAGGATGGTTCGGCCAGTTTGGGACCACAAGTATCACCGAAGCCCCCTCCTCTGTGACCTTGCATGACATCAGTGGCAATATCTTGATCGGGGAAAATGCGTACAGTCTGACTGCTGGCCAGGGCAACGTCAGAGCATCCACTTCCAGTGGGGAGTCACAAACAAATCTATCTCCAATCTTCGGTAAAGGGTCAGAATATCCATGCTGACTCAGGGTGCAACCTCCACTCTCCTTGAGGAATCCCTTTCCTCGAAAGCATGTGTTGCCAGTGGTTCAGAAGACCGGGGATGTGCACGCTTTGATGGCGAGAAAGTGATAGTCTGTCCACAGTAGGAGATTTGCTGCCTACTTGTACAGCGCCCTGGAGCACACACAACCATGATGATTTATGTACGAGACCACAGCGACAGACATGTTGTCAGTGTGAATCATTAACATGTCACTGTTCCAGCTGCGGTTGAAAAACCTTTAGAGCTAAGAACACTGCTTCCAACTCCAATCTGTTTATGTGCCACCAGCTCTGGGGTTCTGACCACACACCCGAGGTCATCCTGCCCTTGCACACTGCTTCCCAGCCGCAAGTTGATGTGTCGGTCATGACCACAATGCGCAACATCACCAAGCCCAGGGAAACCCCCTTGCAGAAGAGATCTGGGTTGCTCCACAACCTCAGAGCTTCAATACACCCAAATGGCCCGAAGTCCACGCCTTCCAAAGGACTCAAGATTTCTGGCATAACTGCAGTGAGCACATGTGTAGTAAACCCAGATGGCACACCACTTATGCTGCTGCCATGAGTCCCAGCAGCCACTGAAATTCCTTCAAGTGAACAGAATTGCCCACCCTGAAATGATGCTGGGAAGACAAAATGGCCACCAAGTGCTCCCGAGAGAGGCAGGCGCGAGCTTAAATCAGACAATCATTGAGATAAAGAATGCCCATCCCGCTCGCTCTGAAGGGGGAAGTTCTTCATCTATGCACTTCGAGAAAGTACGTGGGGCTAAAGCCATCCCAAACGGAAGAACAGAGTACTGGTACACCATGCCATTGAATGCAAACCTCAGAAAGTGTCTGTGATTGGGTGCTATCTGAATGTGAAAGTATGCATCATTTAAATCCATGGATGGAAACCAGTCCCCCGGGCGTATTTGCGCCAGGATCTGTTTCAGTGCTATCATCCTGAACAGATGCTTGCAAAGCGCTATGTTGATAGGCCTAAGATCTAGTATCGCCCGGAGTCCCCCATCTTTCTTTGGCACCACAAAATAGCAGCTGTATAACCCGCTCTGCAGCTTGCTTGGAGGGTCTCGCTCTAAATGCTCTTTTTTCGAGCAGGCTGTATACCTCTCAGAACTGGGGCATTTTGAGGCAGTGTTATAGACTGCACCACGCCATTGAAATGGGGAAAAAAGAAGGGAAGGAGAAGATTTTGATGTAATTGTTGCGTGCAGTATTTGCATGCAATTTGCATATTTTGCAACAAATGGCCAGTCAATTGGACGGGCATGAGTCAATAGGACTTCAGGAAAGGACAGAAGTGAAGAAGTTCCAATAGCAGAGAAACCTCTGCGATGTCTCGTGAAAGTTTGAAAGGGAACCAACTCTTTAGCAGTGTAAATAAGTCAAAATGCACGAAATAGCACTGACCTCCCCTTTAAGTCCAAATAAAAAACTAATTATTATTTTGACCTGGTTGTTTTTAGCGAATCAAAAACATAACGTGCAACCATTTAAGGATGTTTCACATGTTTCACAAACCAATGACTCTTATGAGCTGTATCTCTTAATGAATCATGTGGTACAGTTTGACTCACGATGAACCCTTCACTGAATGAGCGAACCGAGTGAGCGTTTACTGGTTTTCTGACTCACCGTAAATTACTTTTCTCAAACTGTAAATGCTGTATTTAGTGAATAGCTGCTGACAAGACTAATTGAAATTGCACTCAAAGCCTCTTTTATGGAATTTGTTTACCCATGGCAAGAAATAGCACAATGTTAATTGCACCGAGAAAATAGTGCTGAATTTTCTGAATAATGTGTGATTCATAACGAGGCTAATTTACATAAAAATGAGTGTGTTTGTACTTTATTTAATGACTTTATTTACATACTCATTTCGCAGCGCTATTTCAGCACATTTTGCGCAGACTAAACTGGATTGTGGATGGTTGTTTTAATTCTTTTGGCAGCCCTAAAATTGCTCTTCTTGTTTTATGGTTTTAACAAAGCAAATTAAAATCTTTCCCCTCCACAACCTGACCAAGAAGTGGGGTAACTGGGAAATGTTTACCCTTGCTTATGGTATATAATGTTTTTTTTTTTCTTTTTTTTTTTTAGGCCAGGAAAAATATCCTGTGTCTGTGTGACTGCATGTGTGCAATATAAAAATTTCAACATGCTCTTATTTGTGGGGTAATTTCCATGCATGCTGAGGTAATTATAATATTAAAGGACAAGCGGAGAAATGTCATAATTACATTCAATACATCTGAAGTTGTCATTCTCAACCTCTTTTTCTGTGGCACATTCTATCATTCTCCCCTTTTTTAGGGAGTCAATATAAATGAGAAATGAGAGGGAAGTTTTGATGCAGACCACTGGGAGAGGCTCTGGAGGAAGAGAGAGTCAGACAAAAGAAGTGAGTGAAAGAGTGAGGGAGAGCATTTGTATTTTGCCAACAAAAGCTTTAATCTCTATACAGTCCACCTTTATGAGGCCTGCAGTTTGCACCTCCTACTATTGTTGGCCAGAAAGTAAAAGACAGAGTGAGGGAGGAAGAGAGACCATGTTAAACAGAAAGAGAGATTTGGGACTGAGGTTGCTTCGTTGTCAGCCTCCTACCGTTTTCTGCCTGACAGAGTTTAGGTAGAGCTAATCTCTGCTCTTTTATCCCCTCTGGACTATCTTTCTTTTTCCTCTCTTGTGCACTTTCTCACACACTGTTTGGCTTGCTGTTTCTCCAGTGGTGTGGGGTTAGAGGTTGGTGGGAAGGTTGCAATGGTTGTTGGACTCATTTAACACAAGCTGCCAATTAGCCTTGTGACAGGAGGCGGTCAAAATAAAGTTGGTAAATGGTGACACAAAAGTTTACACCCAACCAATAGGGCCAAACAGGTCTTAAATTAAGGGGAGAGAGTGTTTTGCTCTCACACTCTGAGAATATGTTCTCTCAGCAGCAGAATATGTTTTTTTGAATATGGAAAGATCATGGATTTAACTTGAGAAGCGACGCTGCAATATATATATATATATATATATATATATATATATATATATATATATATATATATATATATATATATATATATTTATATATATATATATATATATATATATATTGCACCTTGAATTTAAGCCTATTTTTTCTTATTGGCAAACATTTTCACTTGTTTTTAATAAAAATAAAAATAATAATAATAATTAATTAATTTAAAAAAATCTGCCAACATAGTGAGAAAAAATACACTCCCATACAAAAAATAGTTCTTGCTACATAAGAAAAAATAAACATAATTGTTAAATCATAAATATAATTCATAATTATACCATAAGAAGTCATAATTATGAAATACTAAATCAGAATTATGAGATAAAAAATTTTCATTTAAATAAAAAGTCATAGTTATGACATTAAAAGTCAAGTCAAAGCCATTTTTATTTTCGTGGTAAATTTTTATGTGGTGCAAATGAGCTTCTATATTACTTAGTATCTCATAATTAACTTTTTATGCCATAATTATGACTTTTACGTCATACAATCTCAAAAACAAACAAATAAACAAAAAAAAAGGTACAAAGCCTCCACTTGGGTACAAAAGCTAAAAGGTACATATCGGCATCTTATTTCTCCTAAATGTTACAATAATACATATTAGTCCTTTTAAAGTACATATTAGTTCCTAAAACGTATAAGTATGTAAGTATGTATGAATATAAGTACCTTTTGAATGGGTACCGTACCAGAGAAAGTTTTTTACTTTAAATAAAAAATAAATAAAAAAATTAAATAAAAAAAAAATTACACAATTATGACCTAATATGCTTTATTCTTTTTATCTCACAATTATGAATTTGTGTCTAATAATTTAAAGTTTTTATGTCATAATTATGATAAACCAAAGCATAATTTTTTATAAGGTGATGCAAATGGGCCTTCAAACAGATGTGGGCAGTGGAGGGCAATATTTCAGTGTATGCCCATAAAAATGTATTGTCAGGTAACCTAAACAATGCATCTATATGGTCAAAATTTGATTTAATATCAGTGAATTAACCTGACTACATTAAATTAAACAAACAAAAGATGGAACAGAAAGTCTGAGCATATCACACCAGTCCTTAGGTCCTTACACTGGCTACCAGTTATATTTAGGATTGATTTTAAAGTACTTTTACTAATTTATAAATCATTTAATGGCCTAGGACCTAAATATATTGCACATATGCTCACAGAATATAAACCTAACACCCTTCAGATCATTAGGATCGAGTCAGAAATACCAAGGGTTCACACAAAACGGGAAAATCCACTTTTAACTATTTTAAACTAATTAATTTTAAATTTATACATTTTATTTTTGTGATTATGTTTTATGAATATTTATCTTTTTTATGTAAAGGGACAATCTGCAAAATCTAAACCAGGTATCTCAACCAGTCAAATTAAACAAACCATCAACTCCTCTTTATTACATCTTCACAAAGAGGCGAATAAAAGGGATAGGGAATGGAGTGATAACAACTTTGGTGAGAAGCAGAGAACAGAGGAGGAGATGCGGCTCTTTGTCCACCCCCTCAATCATTAGTAGTAAGAAAAGAGTCCTCTCTCAACCTCTTTCAGTCTGTTTCATCTAACTCCCTCTATCTCTTCATCTCTCTGTCTCCCACTCTCTCGAAAGCAGTAGATTGCATGTCACTTTCAAACTCTCTCTCTCTCTCTCTCTCTCTCTCTCTCACTTTCACCCTCTATCCCTCATTTATCACTATTTCTTTTTGATGTTGGCTTGATCAGTGAGGTTTGAACTGAAAAATCCAACAGCTAAAAATAGAGCTTGAACAAGCTAAAAATTGGCTTTAATCTGCTTGTGTTTCATAAAGGGTGTGTGTGTGTGTGTGTGTGTGTGTGTGTGTGTGTGCGCGTGAGTCTGTGTGTGTATTAGAGTACGTTTAGAATCCTAGTGTGTAAACATGCATAATAATCATAGATTAATTCTGACTGAAAGCAAGGTTATGAGTTTACATAAACCTCAATAATAATTCTCATGTGTCTTGTGAAAGAGCCAAGATTCTCTGTCTCTTTCATAACCATGAATATGAATCATTTAGCATTAGCAGAATGTGGGATATGTGGTAGACGTAAAGGCTGGATTTATCGTAGAAGAAGCATCACAATCAAGGGTTTACTGTTGTATTAGTAGAAAAGGATGCATTGAAACTGTAGGGCACACTGTGTGTTATGCATACACAGCACGTGCTGCATATTTCATACATAGAGTATTTAAATACTTACATATTCTTTCTTAATGTATAGGCATTAACCACTTGGAGCAGCATAATCTATCTCAAGGCCAGCCATAAATTGTTTAGAGTGAAATATAGAAAAAAATGTAATTTATTCTGTTTTAGTTATTTTTGTGTCATATTATTGTCAGATATATTGAAGAAGGCTAATGATTTATTGACATGGAACTTGTAGTTCAGTGAGTCATACATTGGATTCAGTAGTCGCTGTGCAGATTTGGTATGTTTATTCAGTGAAGGATTCATGAACTGATTCTAACCAGCATATTTTATATATTTTTGAATGAGTCTTTTTGAATGATTAATAAAAATAACAGAGTCTTAAGAGTCATTTGTTTGTGAATCTGACTGCAAAGGCCAGGTTTTTTTTTTTATTTACTTTTTTATGCAGGTGTATAAATGGTGCAGGAGTGTGTCGCAGATTAAATCAGACTATAGTTGATGACACTCACCTTCAGGCATTTATGCACCTCAAAGACCCTCTTTCCAGCACACATCTAATGATACAGATAGATGTGCAAACTGAACTTCATGTTCATCTTCTGAATATTTGGTAGTTTTATACAGAATTAAAGTTTCACTGTTCAGAATCTTTGTTCTAGTTTTGGACTTGTGATGTGAAACCACATTTTGAGAAGTTTGAAGGAAAAAAACTTTTTCATAAGAGATCAGATAGAACTGAAATAACTTAAGAGAGCTGTGAAATATTTAAAAGGGTGATGTCACTGTCTTATTGGATTGGCTTAACTGTCCCACCCAGTGATTTAGTACATGGTTAAAAACAGAATATTTGTCTGTGCAACAACGGTAAACACTGTATGCAGTGGAGATTTGCACTGTATTTGCATTTTGACTCATAATTCATTGGTAGCATGATGGCCATTCATTTTAGTATTACTGGAGATCATACTTACTCAATATGCCTGTGAATGTACTGAGCACAACTAAATAACAACTTAAAGCCACAGCTTATCCTAAAACAACAATTACTGTATTTCCCCATTTACTCACCCTCAAGTTATTCCAAAACTGTATGACTGATAATATGAAAAACACTAGGGACTTTTTCATCAATTTGACTTAAAAATAAAATAAAATATCACAAAATCAAATTGTTCAAAATATCTTCTTTTGTAGAAGTATTCTACAAAACTATTGTAAAAACTACTGTAAAAAAATAATAATAAAAAATATACTTTATCATAGATGCCTATTACAGAAATTATATGATTAAAAATAATATTTAAGGATGAACTGAATGTAATGTTTTTGTAAACTTAATTGCATGTTATTTGCAATTAAATGAAAATGAATTATGGATTTAAATTTATATGAAATGCAATAGGCTTGTGCTTTTTTGACCCACTTAAGTAGGACTTTATATGTAATTTCATAATAACTTCAATTGCTTTTGAATAATGGTTCAAGTGTGCTGTCAAAAGTACTGACAAGATTTATGGTGAACTAAATATACTTTAATGTAATTTCTATTGAAATGTGTTTGTCATGTATTTAAATATTTGCATTTACACATTTGTAATAATGAAGTTGAAATTAAGTACATTTATTAACTTTAAATGTATATGTTGCAATAACACATTAAACTCATCAAAACAAGTGTAGGTCTACTTTTTTAAAGTACAACAAACAATTATAAAAAAAAATTATTATTAATATTGTCACAGTGTCTGGGTTGTGTTCCCTGAGTGTCCGCTAGGTGTCCTCCGTTTCCACAGTGTCTGTCATCTTATCACTTCCTGTTCCCTTATTTGGTCACCTTCCTCCTTGTTTTAGTTAATTGATTGTTCCCCCACCTGTCTCCTGTTTCCCCATTATCCTTCTGTGTATAAATACCCGGTCTGTCTGAGTCTTTGTCACAGAGTCCTTGTCGTATGTGTGATACTTCCCTGAGTCTGCTCTTGCTGTATGTTCTTGTTCTTGTTATGTTTATTGGATATCCTGGTTTTGACCCTGCCTGGACTGTTTACCCCTTTTGGATTGCCCCTCAATAAACCTCGTACCTGCATTTGGATCTCTCCTGTGTTTCTTGTATCAGCGAACGTGACAGAAGGACTCCGTCACAACCTTGAGATCCAGCGGTATGTTGACTAATGCTTCTTCTCCAGCCACCGAGCGGGAGAGAGATAGTTGGTTTGATGGCACCCGCCTGGTCGTGTTTCCCGGGACCAGGGGAGGTCGCCGAGGAGGGGGTGGGCGAGAGGAAGTTCAGCATCGCTCTCCACCATGGCCCCCCTTCGACTCGGGGCTCACGTGGGAGGGACCAGAGCCACCATCTCGCCAGGGCAGAAAAAGAAAGCCAGAGCCACTGCCCATGATGGCCGCAGGTCCAGCGCCACAGCACAAGATGGCCGCCAACCCAGCGCCGCTGCGGTGCATAACCACCAACCCCGCACCACGAGGCAAGATGGAAGCCAGCCTCACCCCACAGTGCAAGATGGCTGCCAGCTCAGCACCAACGCCCAAGATGGCCGTTGACACCCTTCTCGATTACTTCGAGATGCTATAAAGGATCCTAGAGGTTCCCAAGATGGTTCACGTCATGACTGCTGAGCCAGCGCCACAGCACAAGATGGCCGCCAGCCCAGCGCCACAGCACAAGATGGCCGCCAGTCCAGCACCATTGCACAGGATGGCTGAATTTACACCTGTGTTGCCAGACAATATTGGCTGACTCAACGTCTGAGTCTTCCGTCAAGGTGCCACCGACTCGCCATCATAGAGGGCGGAGGAGGAGGAGGAGGAGGAGGTGACAGGCGTCTACCGTTCCTCAAAGCCCGGAGGACAGTCCCGAGCAGCTCGCTGTCGTCCCGGAGGACGATCCCGAGGAGGCCGCCGCAGTCCCCGATGCGGTGCCCGGCGCTGTTCCGGAGGCCGAGGCGGTGCCCGGTGCTGTTCCGGAGGCCGAGACGGTGCCCGGTGCTGTTCCGGAGGCCGAGGCGGTGCCCGGTGCTGTTCCGGAGGCCGAGGCGGTGCCCGGTGCTGAGGCAGTGTCCGTTGCTGTTCTGGAGGCCGAGGCGGTGCCGGAGGCTGTTCCCGATGCGGTGCCCGAGACCGCTCCCGAGGCCGTTACCGAGACGGTCCCCGAGGCCGTTCCAGAGGTGGTGCCCGAAGCCGAGGCGTCTCACGTCTCCACAGGCAGTCCAAAGTCAAGTCAGGTGCCCATTGACTTTCCAGAGTTGAGTCAGTTCCCGGTTGACCCTCTTGAGTCGAGTCAGGTGTTCATGGACCCTCCTGAGTCCGGGTTAGTCACCGTCGACCTTCCAGAGTCAGGGTTAGTTACTGTTGACCATCCAGAGTCAGGGCTAAGTCGAGTCAGGTTCCAGTTGACCCTCCAGAGTCGAGTCAGGTTCCAGTTGACCCTCCAGAGTCGAGTCAGGTTCCAGTTGACCCTCCAGAGTCGAGTCAGGTGCCAGCGGACCCTCCAGAGTCGAGTCGGGTGCCAGCGGACCCTCCAGAGTCGAGTCAGGTGCCAGCGGACCCTCCAGAGTCGAGTCAGGTGCCAGCGGACCCTCCAGAGTCAGGGCCAGTCACCGATGACCCTCCAGAGCCAGGGCCAGTCATCTGCTCCACCCTGGGGGACTCTAGCGGTGACCACGAGGACGTGGTGGTCATCCGCTCCACACTGGAGGACTCTGGCGGCGACCACGAGGACGTGGTGGTCTTCTGCTCCGCCCTGGGGGGCTTCCGCTCTGACCACACGCATATGGTGGTCTTCTGCTCCGCCCTGGGGGGGCTTCATGTTACTTTTTGTTTTTTGTTTTGTGTCTTCACTCCTGTCTCTGTTCCCCTCTGTTAGTCTGGCCCTCCGTCCCTCCCCCTGAGCCTCCGCCTGTCCGCCTCCCTCCTGGTCTCTGTGTTGTCTATCGTGGAGCGTCTGGAAGCCGCTCCGTAGAGGGGGGGTTCTGTCACAGTGTCTGGGTTGTGTTCCCTGGGTGTCCACTAGGATTTCCTCAGTTTTCCACGGTGTCTGTCATCTTATCACTTCCTGTTCCCTTATTTGGTCACCTTCCTCCTTCTTTTAGTTAATTGATTGTTCCCCCACCTGTCTCCTGTTTCCCCATTATCCTTCTGTGTATAAATACCCGGTCTGTCTGAGTCTTTGTCACAGAGTCCTTGTCGTATGTGTGATACTTCCCTGAGTCTGCTCTTGCTGTATGTTCTTGTTCTTGTTATGTTTATTGGATATCCTGGTTTTGACCCTGCCTGGACTGTTTACCCCTTTTGGATTGCCCCTCAATAAACCTCGTACCTGCATTTGGATCTCTCCTGTGTTTCTTGTATCAGCGAACGTGACAAATATATTATTAATTTAAATTAACTAAGCACTTAATTTGACATTCCTACAAAGTGCACTTTTTAAAAGTGTGTTAGGAATCATATTCATGAAAGCTAACTCTATTTAATTACATTAAAATAAATCGAATGAACACACTTATTTTTCACAAGGGGTCCCTTTAAATTTAATGCAGCCCATTCCTCATACAGAGCCATCGTATCACTTATATACCGCACAAGTCATTACTTTTATGAGGCTGTTTTGTCTTTTTTTTAGAGCTTGATAGACCTGAACAGTCATAGTACGACAAGAGGCTTTAATAAATCTGCACTTATTAATTAATTTGTACCAATTATTTGATAAGTTTGATGAAAAGTGACACTTTCTCAGATATTTAGAGCAGCAAATTTAACTTTTTAATGGTTTTAATCTCTTTCTCTTTGTGTCTGTCTGTTGCAGGTTTTGGTCGTGTTAAGGCCGAGTGGGCTGTGTACAGTGGGGTCTATAGAGACTGGCCAGTAATCCTGCTCTCTCTTAAGGCTCAGTCTGAATCTCAATAGGAATGTAGGGGGCAGATTTACTCCTAAATCCACTGGTAAACATTGCACTGATGCTGCTCTCCGAGTATCAACAGGTCTCCTGTAATTGTTCTCTGTGTGTATTTGTGTGTGTGTGTGTGTGTGTGTGTGTGTGTAAATATACAGCAGAGGGTGTTTCTTTGTTTGTTCTGGTGACTCACAGTTCTTGGCCCACTCGCTTATTGAGTTAGATGCTAGGCTAAGCTAATCTCTGCAAAGGAAAAATGCGCACATGGAGAAACTAATTGTTATGCTTTTTTTTATTTATTTTTTTTATTGCTGTTGTAGTGGAATTATGTGACCCTTACAACAAAGTTCTGTGGCAGGGCCATGGTAAAGAGACAGTTTTGCCATCCTGCATGTCCAGAAACCATTTTAATACCACAGTAAATTTTTAAAAAATAAAAAAATAACCAGTAGACCTATACTTAGGGGCTGTTCACACAGGACACACTACTTTTCCATTGTTTTTCTATATAAACACACATTAGATGAACAGGTTTGACTGTTGCGTTCACGTCTGGCATCTTTTCCATGACATGCCATTCTAAAATCTGTGGTGCACAATTTAAACAAAGTTCAACTTTTACAAATATTTATTTAGACCTTGCATTTTTTCCCCATTCCATTGCCAGCATCTCACATTTCGAAAGCAAAAACGCTTTTTTTGTGAGTTGCCCCTTATGTGTCATACTAACGTATCAAGGGCAGGTCAAATCATTAAACGGCTTGACATAGCATCATACATTGAACCCATTATGCCGTTTGAGTGTCAGAGGTGCTGATAAATGGGCACTAATGGCATCTCAGATGTTGAGCTACAATGACTGTAGATGCAATGTATAACACTGTCTGTTAACCATCAGAGCTGTGGACATCTGATGCTTCAGAGAATGCATTAAACTCTTATCAGAGGAGAATGTGGCGTTAATTCAGGGTGTCTGAGCGGGAGATTAGGAGGAGATGGAGCTGGGCTTTAGGGTGAGCGGGAGGGGTACAGAGGGCTGAAATTCCATGGATGCCTACTGGATCAGGGATGAGGGCTGCTGTGTTTGGATATGGATCAGCGGCAGTTACACAGGCCTGGGACCAACGTCCATCTGCTCTGCTTCAGATCAACAAATCCAGCTACAGCCTTTGATAATGGTGCATCATCAGGCATGATAACACACGTCTTATGAATCTTATTAAATCATTTGTAATATGACTCTTGTAAGTTGTGTTGACGTGCTGGATTTCAGTGCAAGTGAAGGTGACATCATTGTGATCTCCTCCCTGCATTGTGCAGACTGCTTTGCTTGTCGCTGAAAGATTTTAGGACATCCTTGCATAAATATACGCATCCCCAGAAAGACCTTTGAATATATACATACAAATTGAGGGTAAGATGAGAGTGGTCACTGTCTTTCAGGATAAAGGGAAACCGAGAGGGAGATGGGGAAAAAGATGCTGATGGAATTATTATGTGTGCAGGATAAATAGAGGCTCTCAGGTATATGCCACAAAGCAGTGGCACATCGTCGACTTCTGAAATGTGTCCCCTTGCCTTTGTTTTTGTTTTGTTTATTGCTTTATTTTTTTTTTTATCCAATTGTAAAATAATATTCTCTTTGATACTTACATGGTTTCTGTGTTGAAAGGATTGTAGCACAATATTTACTTTGCACTGTAAACAAACAATCAATTCTATAATATTTTTGTATGTTTAGGTTAACATACTATTTATTTACATCAACCTCACATCAAGTTCAATTCAATTCAAGTTTAAACTACAGATGAAAAGTTTGGGGTTATAATATTGATGACAAATATTATTATTTATTTATATATTTTTTTAAAGAAATTAATACTTTTTATTCAACATTTTATTGTGTACTGTAAATTTCAGATTTTTCTTTTAATCTTGTTTCAAAAATAACACTGCAACAATGGAGTATATTCTTTCGTATTTTATTATATTTTGCATCATATTTTATTTACAGATATGGTCAAAATTTTACATATACTTTGCCGTATCTGCAAAATGTTAATTATTTTACCCAAATAAAAGGGATCATACAAAATTCATGTTATTTTTATTTAGCACTGACCTGTATAAGATATTCACATAAAAGGCATTGGTAACACTTTATTTTGATAGTCCACTTTAGACATTCTACTAGCAGTAAGTAATTTTGCAACTACATGTCAACTAGCAGTTAGTAGAGTATTAGCAGACTGTCTGCTTAATATCTTCTAACACTTTCTTTGTCAACTAATTGTCAACTTATACTAAGCCTAAACCTACCCCTAACACTAACCCTAAACCTACCCTAACAGTCTACCCTGAGAGTTAGTAGACATGCAGTTCCAAATTTCTGAGATTTAGTTGATATGTAGTTGACATGTAGTTACAAAGTTACTTATAGTCAGTAGAATGTCTAAAGTGGACTATCGAAATAAAGTGTAACCAAGGCATTTACATAATAGTACACAAGAGAAAATAATAGTTAAATTTGTAGCTGTTCATGTGTGCCTTGTTGGTCCTGAACAGTTAAACTGCCCGCTGTACTTCAGAAAAATCCTTCAGGTCCGACAAATTATTTGTCATCTTTATTTATATAGCACTTTTAACAAAACAGATTGTATCAAAGCAACTGAACAGCATTAAATAGGAAAATAGTGTGTCAATAAAGCAAAAAGGCAGTTCATCATTGAATTCAGTGATGTCATCATCGAGCTCCGTTAAATTTAAATATTTGTGCAATCAAGTCAACAGTATTGCTGGAAATTAAGTGTCCCCAACTAAGCAAGCCAGAGGCGACAGTGGCAAGGAAACCAAAATTCCATCGGTGACAGAATGGAGAAAAAACCTAGGGAGAAACCAGGCTCAGTCGGGGGGCCAGCCGTTCAATTCCAGGCTGCAGCAAAGTCAGATTGTGCAGAAGAATCATCTGTTTCCTGTGGTCTTGTCCCGGTGGTCGCTTGAGACAAGGTCTTGACTGTGGATCTGTATCTAGTGCTCATCAAGTTGTCTCATTCAGGTCTATAGAGGTCCTGTCTCTGGATGTGTTCTGGATCTGGGTGACTGCAGTGACCCTCTGATCTGAATACAGACTGGATCTGGTGGCTACGGTGACCTCGGAATAAGAGAGAAACAGACTAATATTAGCGTAGATGCCATTCTTCTAACGACGTAGCAAGTACATCGTGTGTCATGGGAAGGTTCTGATTTTCCTAATTAATGCAGCCTAAAAATCCTTTAATGGATTTGAATATTAAAAATGGGTTAGTGTGTTCTATTACCCTTTCTAGCATCTTGGACAGGAAAGGAAGATTCGAGATCGGTCTGTAATTAAAACATTTTTTAAGGTCAAGCTGTGACCTAATAGTTGGAGATTCTGAATCGTTTGAGTCTCGGGACGGCAGGAATTGTAGGTGGGGGGAGTACAGTGTTCCTTCCACCCCCTATTGCTCCCCGGGTGCTGCAGCATAAATGGCTGTCCACTTCTTCGGGTGTGTGTTCACGGTGTGTGTGCACTCTGGATGGGTTAAATGCAGAGCACAAATTCCGAATATGGGTCAGCATACTTGGCTGTGTGTCACATCATATATATGATACTCCAGAAGGAAACATAATGCATTAAGAGCCAGGAGGTAAACAGTTTTTGTATTTGAAGAACAGTGTTAATTTAACTTATTTTTTCTTTTGGGAAACAAGTATCTTCTGTAGCTTCTGTAGGGCAGTACTATATGAAAACAAATATAATATTTAGGTAAAATCAGAAAAATGTACACGTGTTCATTCTGTTCGAAAGTTTAAACTCCTGGCTCTTTATAAATTGTGTTTCCTTATGGAGCATCAGTGAGCATTTGAGCCTTCTGTTATAGTTGCATGTAAGTCCCTCAGTTGTCCTCAGTGTGAAAAGAAGCATCTCAAAATCATACAGTTATTGTTGGAAAGGGTTCAAATAATTAAAAGATTCTGGAAAACCAAATCATTTGTAGGAGCTGGAGGATTTTTCTGAAGAACAGCAGTCACTTTAACTGTTCTGGAAGAACAAGGGACTCATGATCAGCTATCATAAAAAAAATTAATAAATGAAGCCAGCTGTGGATCATCGAGGTAACAATTTAAACATTTGAACAGGGTCATTTTTGTACAGAAACTATTATTTTCACTTGTGGACTAAATGTATTTTATGTTAAATATCTTACTTCGGTATTGATATAGATACTGCATCATAAGTGTATGTATAATTTGGAGCACATTTTAACTGTTGTTCAGCAAATGTTATTAATAACCTTTTGTCTCCTTGAGTGAAACCGCTTCTGCCAGAAACTAATTTCTGCTCTTGTGTCCTTTATGCTCAAACCCCTTTTCACATCTCATTGATGCAGCATCTAATTGATTATTCATTACAGTACTTGCAGATAACCACGTGCAGACACTGTATACAGAAATGGAACTGAGACAGGTATCCCAGTTTCCTCCCTGTATTGGACAGAAATGCACAAACTCTGAAGTCCCAACACAATACCTTTACTCAGGAACATTTTCCGTGAGAGCATTATACACTGATCCGGGTGTGTATATGTGTGTGTTTGATTGTGTGTGTGTGTGTGTGTGTTTGTGTGTGTGTGTGTGTGCAGGTCATGGCCTAAAGAGGAAGGATAGACTCTGTATACCTTGCTGAGGGACACACCTTGTGAACGGTAACTTAATGTACATTGGGAAGGTTGGCACAGTGTTCCTTAGTATATTCACCAGAACTGGTGTGGATTTAACAAACAGATAGGAAATAAAAAATAATCACCTTCACTTTTGCTGTTATTTGTGACACATTTGCACATGGCTCATTTTATATTCAAGATTTTCTTCTTAAAATAACTTATAACCAGTACACACTCATTCAAATACTTAAAGTCAATATGCAAAGAAACAAAAGAAAATAAACAGAATTTTATCAGCTCTTTAGGTTATCAGTAAAAGTATGCACACTGATAAGAGCCGAACTATAGAAAAAAAAAGATCTTACAAATGCTCTCACACATAAACACTCTACAGATATTCTTGTCTCTCCTCTCTTCACATTTCACACACTTTAAAAGCCCATGTGGTGTACCAATGCTTTAAATATCACGCTCATCCTGGGTTGTTTTTAGGGATTTAGCCAAATCTGTAATCAATGAGGGAGTTATTGATTTGTGATTATCTCCTACCGCTCACAAAATCACATCTCACTGATGTTGTGAAACATGGCCAGTAGCTGAACGCAAAGGACCTTATGGATTAGTGCCATCCATGCAAAGTGTTTTTCACGGGATAATTGCAGCCCAGTTTAATATTCAAACTCTTGTGAAGGGAGGCCTTCATCCTCACCTCCGCTCCTTTGTGTGTTGTAGCCAGAGGCTGGGGTTAAACTGAAGGGTGAATCTGGGGAGAGAGTTCAGGGGCTAACTGAGCTCTTGGGGTGGAGGTCACCCATTCGTTCAGTTCTTCAGGTCTCAGAATGTCTGATGCTGCATTCTGTACAGCCTTGAGATTTAGAAAAATAAATAAATAGCAGTCGTGGTTTTAGTAAGGGTGATCGACAAGAAATAGAAGTAAAGGAGTCTTTAATTAGCATCAACACACTTAAACCATTGAAAGCAACTTTAATCCGACACAAAGGAATAACAGAAACTGAGGGCTTATAAACAGGGAACCAAGCAGTAATATAACGCAGGTGAACAGAATGAACGATGATTAACTAATAATGAGAAAAGGAAATTAACCAAATAAATACAGACTGGAACTAAACCGAAACCAGCACATGACACATGCATGCTCATTTTATCTGAGCATCATTTTCTTTTGACCAGATCATTTAAGACATAATGTACATAAAAAAATACCCTGACAGTGGTCAGGGCTTTTATTTTTAATTTGCAATAATAATTGCCTGACTGTATTGCCAAATAAATACAATAATAATAATAATAATAATAATAATAATAATTACTGCTTGATTATACCACCTAAGTTCCATATAAATACAAATAATAATTAATAATAATAATAGTAATAATAATTACTGCCTGTCTAGTCTGCATATATTCCAAATAAATACTTATAATTTATATTATTTTAACTAATATCATAACATATATTCTATTTTATTTACTATGCATAGTGTATGCATAACATTTTATTTTTTAATTACTTTTTGAATACAGTTTTTTTTTCAGGATCCTCTTAACAGAATGTTCAAAAGAAAATCATTCATACAAAATATAAAAATGTATATAAAATATATATGCATTCAATTTATCAAAGGTTACAGTAAATACATATATATTGTTACAGTTTTATGTTTCAAATAAACACTGTTCTTTTGAACTTTATATTATTAGAAAGTTTCTATTATTAGAAAAGCAGTTCTAATAGAGCCATTTAACATCATTAGATTAACTACAGGGCTCAAAACAGAGTGCAAGACTTTTTTTTTTCTTTTTTTTTTGGCCTGATCACTGAAAATATCTGTAAGAAGTTGTAAATACATTTTAGTCACTGATCACATGTCTTTTCCCTCTTTCAGCCTTTACAGCTGTAGCAGTCATTTTTACCACATGCTGCCAACAAGGCACTAAAATTCCTGTAAACACCCTTGTCGGGGTCATAAGTCATCACTTACGGTGCTGCATCCAACTTGTCAATCAATAAAATCAATCTTCTTTCTCAAGGCTCTAACAGATATAATAATAGTGACACTGCATTAGTTTTCACAGTAGATAGCATTTTGAAATAGGCTAACAGGGGTTATTATTGAATGGGTGATGTTTATGTGTCTTTTTACTGAATGTCTTTAACCCTGGTGTCAGAGAACAGAGTGTTGATGTGACCAAGGATCCTCATGTTTGCATGCTGATTTTACCACTCACAGGCTAACAGCCATCCTCTTAAAACAAACACAGATGGACAGCTAAGAACTCTCCGTCTGCTTCCTTCACATGTACACACACTCCTCTGGTAATTAAGAAGAGCTTTATTCTCTTTATTGTCTCATAAAGTTCTCTCGGCAAACATGTTTGTAGCTTTAAAAGTAATTGAGACATTGTTTTGGAGATTATGCTACAGAATTACGACTCTTGACATCATTTGGTGCTCGCCTAATCAGCCTTCAGGAGACTCGTGACAGCTTTATGACGTGAAAAATCAACACACACAATGGCAGAAACACAAACCACACACACACACACACACGCACACCTGTACAGAAACATAAGCAGAAATACCTGATCACACAGCCTGTAATTACACACACACTTGCATTTCTAGTTCCTGTTGAAGAAATGACAGCAGCTTGAGATGTCTGCAGGTAAATAACTCAAAACATAGAAGGGAAGGCCTTAGTTTAGGGGTATCAAATTAGTTAAAAATAAGTTAAATTAATGCAATAAAAATATCATGCTTCTATAGGAATGTTTTGCCTTGTGCTTTTATTCCCAGCAGCAAGTGATTTTTTGGTGAATTATAAGTGACATGAAATGACAGACAGTCAAAAATATTTTTGCTAGTAAGGTATATTTTAAGTTCATTTTAGTTTCTCATCACTTTAAATGCTGAATCGCTTTCTTCACTGCACAATATGAGGTGTGACCCATGGGACATTAAAGTAAAGATCTGAGTTGACATTTATAAACGCTATTCTGTGACAGGATATGATATATACAACATTATCAGAGTGTAAATTATGTAATGGCTGTAAGTGTGATTTTAAAGGATTTCTGTCAACAGTTTTCTGGGCGCAATCGTCACAAGAGAGATAAAAAGTATTTTGCCTCTCTTAAAGCAATTAGAAAGGTGGTTTTTGGGACATTCTAAAACGCTCAATGTGAAAAAAAGCTTAACGTGTACTAATACAGTGATATTAACAGACCAAACTCACTAAACATCATATTAATAAAGTATACTATCTATGAAAAATCAGATGAGCCCTGAATATGAATGCAACACGTTTAATAACACGTTAAGCCTTTTCCCTCGCATAGAAAACCATCATAAGGCTTAACGTTTTATTAAACGAGTTGCATTTTTTTGAAAATAGTATACTTTATTAGTTGTGTTTATGTTTAGTGAGTTTGGTCTGTTAATATCACTTAGGACATTAAGCCACGTTAAGCGTTTCGTTTTAGAATGTCACGTTTTTTTATTTTTTTTATTTTTATTTTTTGTATATTTGTGCTGTGTAAATCTATTACTTAATAACACTTTAGGTCTACTTCTGTCGACGATAAGACCAGCGTTTGCTATGGTTACCTCCTCAAACAATGGCCACGTCTTGCCAAGCTCATTTATTAGCCCTCACTGGACTTGTATTCAAACTTTTGTTCTTACTATAATGCTGTCATACCCCCAAACCCCGCTATAAAATCTCTCCCAGAAAAGAGTATGAACAGCAGAATCTTTGCTGTTTTTATGATTGTATTTCTGCTGACTCTCTCCACGGTCCATGGCGTGGTTTGGGTTCGCTGAGCGCAGCTAATTTGACAGTGAGTAAGTTGATTGAATATTCGGGTTTGGTGTGGGAGGCGCCTGCGGCTCTCTCTCTCTCTCTCTCTCTCTCTCTCTCTCTCTCTCTCTGCCCTGAACTCGCAAGGGGGGCGTCAGGCGGCGAGCACTGCACTCGCAGCAGGGACGCCGTTTGAAATCCGATCCTAGTTAATTTTTTCCCCTCTCTCCAGAGCACGGTGCTCAAACTGTTAGTGGGAGTCTGTGAGCCAAGCTTTCACACAGCACCAAACGTCCCGCACTTCACAACCGACCCAGCGGCGCAGCGAAGCAGTTGTGCCCGGACAGCGCAGCGGAGAAGAGCGGAGCTTCTTCCGTAGGACCCCGAGACCCTCTTACGAGCCAAAACTACATAGGTGCTCCTTTATATGATACAGTCTAGTGGGGCTTTGATACACTTTTCACCGGTTTTAAGGACTGGACAGAGTCGGACAGCTCAAAGCTGTGTGTGAATACGGCGTCTTCTCAAACACTCCTCTGACTTCACGTCTGTTCACGCCTGGATTTGGAAACTTGATTGTTTTTGGATGATTTGCCCCCTGAATGCAATTCACGAAACATCTGGAAACGACCTCGCAGACCAAGCTTTCTCAACAACAACAACAAAAAAAAAACTGACAAATCTATTTTTGTTTTGTTTTTTATCTCAAAAAGGATTACTGTGTCAAGAAGGAATTTGGTGAGGATTTATAATTATAATTCTTATTAGCGTATTACGTTATTATATTGTCTTTTACAATTGTCCAGTAGTCTAATAGCCTAATGGAATTTGTTATAAATATACAAACATGAATTTTGAAATATTCAAATTAAAAAAAGTAAATACTCCATCATTATAAAGTTAAGGCTGCACTGCATCATTTATGTGCATGGACGCAAAGCAGCATCAGAGCCGTCTCTAATATTGGCTTCTATAAAAGCTGAATGGCCTCAAATACTTCACTAGTTTTTATGTGGCGTTAAGTTTTGACACAGAATTTGAAGCAGACAGCTGCTAAGACCAGTCGTATTTCAGCTGTGTATAATAGTCTTATTCCTCATGTTTCTAGTTATTTCCTTTGTCCAGGTCCAAAACGTGTTTTTCAATTGGGCTATTGATTCAATCAAAGCCTTCAAGGGAATGGAAACAAAGTTTTAGTGTAGAAGTGAGCTGCGGTGACATGTGGTGTGTTGCCGTATCGCTTACAGTCGGACAGGTGTTGCGGTGTGTGTGTGTGTGTGAGTATGAGTACTGCGTGGTCGAAAGCAGCTCCACAAGTCTCGAGGAGAAGCCGCACCTGTGCTGAATTAATGTACAATATGGCTCAATTCAAAATGTTTGCGGTGTATAATTTAGCCTGTTGTGTGGCAGTCATTACTCATTCACAAACTAGCCTTTAATATGTCAGCGGCTGGTCTTTGTCATGTAGGTGTAAGTGTTTTAATGGTGCCGAAACCCACCATGAGATGTGAGGTGACAGAAACACAGGCTAGTCAAGGGTTATATCTATAACGCTTATATCAGCCAATCTTCCTTGTGAGCGCTGTAACGCTATTCGTGGTGCATGAGTTTAACACAAAACTGTTTATAGCTACTGTATTCCCTTCAGAGACCATAGAGCCATTTATATTTTAACCTGTCGAAATCTCAATAACTGGTTAACTGTGAGTCAGTTGGCGTGTCTTTCTGATGAGAGACTAAGCCCTTTACAGCTTGATGTAGTATGACGCATTTCAAAACCCAAATTACATCCATTTCTTCTGCGGCCACCTCAGCAGGGCTTCATTTGTGTTGTTTTTAGCTCACACTGAAGAGAACCTCACCAGTTTTTCCTCCACCGTACCCACCGGCCATCTGAAAACAATTGTAGCTATTGGAGTGAATTAGAGTCTCTGGAGGTGTTAACGCGGGCTACTGGGGGCAATTAGCCACCTCATGTACTAGAGTCATTCAAACCCGACAGGAGTCCGTGGTGAGAACTGACTAGGATGTAAACTGTTAGGTTTCCTTACTGCCTTGATAGGTTTAGGGGTAGGTTCAGGGTTAGTACCTAGTTATTACCTAGTTATTGCATATTACATAGTATGTACATGAGGAACAGGACTATAAAATAAAGTGCTACCAAATAATCTCAGAATCTCTGAAAACTCTGTAGAAACTGTAGAAACAATTGGTTAAAAGGATGAAAGTCTCCCACATTTAGAATGTCTTTGCCTTTTTTGGGGGTGATAATCATTACTTTTCTAGTCATGTGTCCCCTGCACTTATCAAACCAGCCCTGGAGGAAATAGTAAAGGTCTCTCCAAGTCACGCACAACTCAAATAATAGAGATTGTGTCATCAGGGGAAAAAAATTGGCTCTTTTCATTTGGAACCTCAACTAATTGTGACCCATAGAGGACCGGTGCAGGCTCAAAATCAATACGCCACTCTGTGGACTGTCGAAAGATTGAGAGTTGAAGTCCTGAATGCAAGTCATCAAACTCTCTCTCTCTCTTTCTCTAAAGCTCCTAATGCTTTCTTTAGACCTCATAAGCTACCGGCAACAGGTTAATTTAATATATATTATAAACTTCAATAAAAAATGTGCACAAGATCATTAAACACACAATGCAGTCCAAAGGCTAAGAAAAGCATGAACGAAAACAAGGCATATAATAAAAAATGGACAATGTTACTGAGCTCTCTAGCTGTTTCATCCTTCTGTTTTTAATTACCCTTATGTTTTCTTTTTCTATGAATGTTTTTGTGGACAGTGTCATGCCATATGCTTTATGTAAGCATATGAAATTATGGATTTAATGCTAGAAAGCACAGAAAAGTCACTGGCTGAGAAGCTTGGAGAAACCCATAATTTCACAGTGACACACATCTGTAAATGTGGTTTGTAAATTGCTCCTCTTTGATTTGAGTGTGTTTGATGTGTTTAAAAGGGTGGGTTATGGAAATCTCACCGTTATTCAGTTGTCTACATTGAAGCAATGCACAAACCTGTAGCCACACACACCCCCACACGTGCGCTGACAGAGAGCCGCAGGACGGCGAGTGAAGTACTCGGAAGAGGATTACAGCCAAACTCTAATAGAGACACCTCAGACTTTCAGACTTTTCATCTGCTGTCTCTCTCTCACTTTCTTAATCTCTCTCTTACTCTGTCTCCCTTCTAATCCCTATTTTCATTGGCAGATTTAGGCTGGGCTGGCAGTTGACATGGCTGCACAATTACTGGAGATTACTGACATTTTTGAGTCCCAGATTTGTTGCAAGGTGTGACTAGCGTGTGATGGGATTCTATTAAAACCCTCTTTCACCCAAAACTATTAGACATTACACGCATAAACGCCCAGGATTTGACAGAATATTCTTGCACTGCCTTGTTCATGTCCGTAGTCATTTTGCTTGCCGTTAAAAGAGCATTGAATTTTTTTATACTTCTGTATGGGTCACATACAGACATAAAAAGATATAGACAGTAAAAACATAGAAGCTAATTTTGAATTATTGGCTAGAATGATAATCATAATATTTCAATAGAGGCCAAATCAAATTCTTCAGTAATCCCATAGATAAACATTGACTTTTTTAAAGAGTTAGAGTTTTGCACACCACACGGCAAAAGACTACTGCACATTAGTCATGTCACGCAGTTCCAGCTGCCAGTACCAAAAAGTTTCATTTGCACAGAAGTATTTGCAATAAAGTTTGGGGTCGATTATTTTATTTTATATATGTTTATATTTATTTAGGATGAAATTTTACAAAAACATTTAATTTTTTTAAAGAACTTTTTAAGTTCTTTTGAACTTTCTATTCAAGGAATTATGAAAACAAATATTAAGCAACTTAACTGCTTTCAACTGCTTTCAACATATTAAGAAATGGTTCCTGAATATCAAATCAGAAATCAGAATGATTCTAAAGGGATCATGTGACCCTGAGGACTGGAGTAAAGGCTGCTGAAAATTCAGCTTTACCATGTCAGGAATAAATTACATTGTAAAGTGAATGAAAATTTGACATTACTACATGCAGCCTGGGTGAGCCTAAGAGACTGCTTTTGCTTTTGCTTTAGCTTTTTTTTTTTTTTTTATATATATATATCTTTCAGACCCCAAACCTTTGACTGATATGTGTTAAAATAACTCACTATAAATGCATAGGTAAGATACAAACAGGCACAGTTCGGTGTTCAAACTACACAATGTTATTTGCAGTAACAGCTATTGCACAATCATCCATTCATTATCACAAAATAAACTGCAACAGGATAGTGTTGTATCGCCCCAGAGTGGTTTATTTTGCGATAAGGATAGCTTACTGCACATTTTCCCATTTAGTACACTGCTTCACATGTAATAGACATGTAATTTTGATTTTGAGCAGAACTCAAATAAATCATTGCCTGTGGTAAAACGGTCAATTATACAGTTTAGTGGCCTTAGACCACACAATGCTGTGATAAACCAATCAAAGTCAAGTACTCCAAAAAAAATGCTTAATAATATGAGATAAGGCTTAGTCCAAGAATCTATCAGTTTATTTTTGCTTAAGGGGCTGGATGTAGGATTGACACCGAGTGGTTGAACTAGGTACTGCAGTCCAAATTCAAAATATTGGAGAGGGTTTTTTTCAACCCAGTCCCTCCTCCTCAGATTTGACACATACGCAGATTGACGCTCTCATCCATTTAATTTGCCAGCTTCCATGACTGAAATTAAATATACTGTGTTTCCCGCCAACTGGTAATTCGGGTTGCCGAAATACAATTTGGTAAACTGGCAGTGAGCGGGTTTCACAAACCAAAACAAAGACCGACATTCCAGCCCGGAAAGCATATTTTCAAAGGAGAAGAACTGACTGAAGCATCATTTTTCAGATAAACAAATATATTAACTTAGCATGTTTCTTAAATATCTGCAAACATATTATGGTATTTTTATGCTTTAGTGCAGTCAGAAATTTACAACACCTTTAAGGCCTCTCCCCTACTTTTAAGCTTTGTTACTATAAGATAGTATGGCTCCAGAAATATGCTCAAAAAACACACCTACTATACACACTCCAGAAATACGCTCCACAAATATACCCTTCTCTCCTACAACAGCCAGCGCTGATACACTATCAGCCCACAGCACAGTGCATGCTTCTCCTCTGCCGGCCAGAGAAAACACTGAGTTACTCAACACACCAGCCCGGCTTTTCTCTTTCTCTCTCTTCAGTATGTGCTGACCAAGAATTGAGCGTCTGCTCGTCAAGGGAAAGAAAAACAGCGCCACATAGCCTCAGGAGAGTGTGTGTGTCTGTTCGAGAAGAATGCCACCGTTTAAACTTAAAGCAAACATTTTGTGTGTCTAAACCAGGGCTGTTCTGAAATAACAGGAGTTCAAGTTTAAAGCAACACAGAGTCTTCTCACATTCTCAGCGTCTTTGAGTAAAAACCTCTCAGTGGGGAATAAAACCGTACAGCCTACAGTGTGTGTGTGTGTGTGTGTGTGTGTCTGTGTATTTAAACTTCTTTACATTTTTTTGACTCTCTATGTGGCAAGACGCGCACACACACACACGCACACATAAGTCGGAGAGTGTGAGGGGAGCATATATTTTCTTTAGAGAGATAAGTGTGTTTGTGTTAGCTTAGTGAAAGATGTGTTTCAGAGTAGACCGACCAGAGAGAAGAAGAAAAAAAGGGAGAATAAGACAGCAAAAGAGAGTTTACAACAAATCCCAGTCTCGTCTAAACTAGCGCGGGAGCAATAATATGAAATCACTTCATTTCATTTGCTCGTGGCAATTGTGTGTGGTCGTCGCACTTTATTTCTCAATTTACGATATATGCAGAGAGACATTTTTTACGTCAGCACAGCATTTCAATAGAGTGTTTTGAAAGATTTGTCCCATGTCAAAATAACAAAGCAACAGGCCTAAGTTTTATTGAATATCTCTGAGCATTTTTACTTTTCATGCTGTTATAGGAAGTGTTTGTTCAGTGTTCCTTCTCTGTTAGGTCTCTTATGACTGTTGAATATGTTTTTGTGTTTCAGTGTCTGTGTGTGTGGCAGCGCTACATTGACAGCATGTGTGGAACAGTGGAGGATGTTTGAATCTAGTCTCCGTGGTGAGGACACTCGTCCACGCATCACTCGGCCCGGGATGGTCCCGCTCTGTCTCCTTCTGTACCTCGCAGCACTCATCTTCCCTCCGGTGTACAGTGCCCACCTGCTGTCCCCAGAGCCCACAGGTCAGACATTACAAATCACCTTCTCTGTCTCATGCTCATGAGTTATTACAATGCATTTTACACACCTGGAAAAGTCATGGAAACTTTGAATATATATAGTGTATAAACCAATCAAAGGTTTGGGGTAAGTATTTTTTTATGTTCTTTAAGGAAGGCTTATGCTTAACGACTGCATGATGATGTGAAATACTGTAAAAACAGAAATATTGTGAAACAGTATTGTAATTCAGAAATGAAGATGGACACAGTTTTTATTTTATCCTGTTGTATTTACTCAGTGCAACTTATAACATCCAAGTGAAAGATACAACAACAAAATGTCAGAGAAAAAAAAAAACCGGAATCACTGAGTTGGAGAAAGGATAGCACCAATTTTGTTTAACCACCTTTTGCTTTAATTACATCTTTTAATCTGCTGGGATGTCTCTACTAACTTTACACATCTAGACTTTGCTATATATGCCTTTCATCCAGTTTGAAGGGACGTCCCGATCCAGGGAGGGCCTGTGTTGTGATTATTGTGATCACAAAATGTAATTATTTTAGATGGGGGTGATTCATTTTTATACCCACTGTAGATAAACCAAGATTGATTTATGAATATTTTGTTCTAATAAACAGATTCTGTTTATTGAATATGTCAAAATCACACATTAGTCTGAATCAGAACAAGAAAGTTATTTGAAATGATTGGAAATTTCATTTCTATAGGGATTATATTGGTAATATACATTTTTGCAGTTGTGATTTGTTCTGAAATATTTTGTTGCCTACGTTTTCAGTAAGTCTTGTATAGTGGATGCAGTGATGTTTCATTTGTAAATGAATCAGTTAGTTCTCTTAAATAAATCAGTCAAACTCTGTTCATACACTAAATGCTTCATTTTAGTTCATCTGAATCTTTGCATCTCCATACTCCACTAACCTCTGATGCACATCTTTTTTCAATGCAAGCACTTCTCAAATGTATTGTTTTGGACACTTTCAAATCGTGTGTTGCTATTTATCACATGCTGAAAATGAATAGGTTGTCAGTGATTCTGTGTTTTTAAGGAGCTTGGGTTACAGCCTCTTCGATTGGGCAGTTTGTAACGGGCTGAGTTTGTACAGTGGCACAAAGTTGGTATTGTTGCAATGAACACTTGTGTAGTTGATATTATGTAAACACACTTTGTCCTTGCCATTGATTTATTATCCTGCAGTTGACGGATGAGGCCCTGCAGAGTGGATTACATGACAGCTAAGTGCGTGTGTGTGTGTGTGTGGACCGAAAAATAGCTTATCACTCCAGGAAGAGTGTCTGAATTTTCTGCATATGTGGGCAGGCATGAGAGGCCACGGTGTTGATCATTCTCAGTTGTTTGTTAAAGACAGGTTTCTTGGCTGAGTTCACCTGAGTCTCTGTTGTGTTTGGAATCTAGACGGCTCTACTAAACATGTTACAGTCACTTAGAAAATACAAATGAGCTTGATGCTTTCTTGGCCCATTTCTCCGCTCTGTGAGTGTGTGTTGGGAGAGATCATCTGATTGCTGGCGGATCTGATTTCTCATACTGATAGCAGGTAAATATTAGGAGACAGCGAGAGAATTACAGTTAATGTTCACACATGGTCCAAAGGAGAGAATGCAGAAAGTCTTCAGCAAAACCACAGCATAAACAAAGAGGGATTGTTATGAGACCAAAACCTGCAAACACTTCACCACCCAGCTCCTTTTCCCTTCTAATCCTAACCACCAAATCCCCTGTTTCTCTCTCTCTTTCTTTATATTCCACTATTCATGTTTTTATGTCTTTGTATCCAGTCACAATAAATTTAGTTTGATCATTTCAGACAGACAGATAAATGAAATAAGCCACAAGAGGCTGCTCATTACAGTGAAGTTAACGTAACTAGTATAAATGGATGTAAAGTGGCTGTTATGATGTATACTGTATGTATAATGACAATATAAGGCATAACATGGTTCGTCCAATTAGAATTGATAATTAGAAATTGAACTATCCATTTTATAAAGCAGAATATCATGTCCTAATTCCTTGGTCTTAAGTCTTGATATGCAATACAAAGTAAGTGTGCGTTTATGCAAAACTGCAATTTCTTAAATGTTCATTATGTTTTAAACAGACATTATATTGCAATTCCTTCTTATTACTAACTACTTACAATTATGTAAAATTTTAGACATGTTTTCTTTTGTTTTGATGTTAATAGTGGGGATTTGTTCACTTCATGAAATGCTATTTGAAGCTCACTGCAGGACAGCAGATGAGTTATTAATGAGAAAAGAAACACATTCTACAACCACCTGTTCACACACACAGAGATACTTCCTTATACCAGATACCTGCGCGGTATTGCACACACCTGTACATACAGACAGAGGCAGAGGCGTGTGAAGCACGTACACACTTGCTGGCCTGTCACCCTGTAGGATGGGTGTCTTCAATTTAATTATCAGTTCCCCTGAAGGACATTACTTAGATACCTACATAAAGTCATAAGTGGTAAAACAAACGGCTTGGTGTGTGTGTGTGTGCATCACAGTGTAGCAGGACTTGCTTCATTCCTGACAGACTATATACACTATATATATACATACATACATTCATACATACATATATATTATGTCTAATATACAGATCATAGTTAGCATAGAATTTTTTTTTTTTTTCAAAACCTTGCAGACCCCACAATTTGGGGTGTTTTAAAAGGTTTTCTTTAAGGGTTTGCGTTAGCCTCTAGTAATTATAAGTAGCTTTATATAAAAACAATAGAAGTCTATGCTAAGTCCTCACTTAGCCAAGTCAACGTGTGTTTGAGTGTGTGTGTGTTGCTGATTTCCCTCAGCTCCGCTATACCACTTCTGGCAGTCATGAACAGATGGCAAAAGTTATGTGCTGTAGGAAGTCCAACAAACACACACACAGAGACATGTACACTTCTCCTTTACCACCCATGGAATGAACCTCTGCCTTGGCAATATTCCTGGTCCAACACATAGCATCCCACACACACATCCGCAACAAACCAGTACTTGATGTGTCGCACAAACAGCAGTCCGTCCATCAATCTCCTCTGGATTTTGGTTAGATTTAAACTTTGGCTTAGCATCTTATATATTAAGCTTCTCAGGAACACAGAGTCCTCTATGATGGCTGCTTTCTCTCCTGGGATGCTTATAAATAGTTTATAGAGCATTAATAATGCATTAATGACAGCGTAACAAAGCATATACCGCACATAGATCAGTTTGTAACTGAAAGTGATTAAATGCTGGCTTAGTTAACAGTGTGCAAGCATTAAATGTTATAATGTTACACGAGGACAGCAGGCCATAAGAAATTTTTGTTTTCAGTTATTAGCCATTTATACTGTGTGATAGACTAAACAGTGTGTCACATGTTTAGGGGAACCTGTTTTTGTTTTACAAAATTTGAGTTATAAATGGATTTGCATATTCATGTTAATACACTCAGACTGTGTATGTGATTTGGGATCTTTCTGAGCAGCTGTTGCCAGTTGCTTCTGGGTATCATTGGCTGGAAGGAAGCAAGGCAGAGGATTAGTACTTTTCCTGCCCAGTAATACCTCATCTCTCTCTCTCTCTCTCTCTCTCTCTCTCTCTCTCTCTGTTTTCTATGAAAATGCTGTTTCTATTCAAACTAAAAGATGGATTGAGTAAAGGGGGCAGCCGGGCATAGGCCAAAGAGAGGTGACGTGGTTGTGTGTGTATTTGCTTGAACGCTTGTGTTTCTTTGAGGCCAATTTAAGGTCACAGAGTTAAAAGATTAACATCTCACTCAGCTCATTTCTTATTCTGTCACCATCACAATGATGTTATTTCACTTTGTTCAGACAGTTAAGACAACTCATTTGGCTTTACAGCACATTTTTAACAATACAACAATTTAGTATAGACCCATTAATGTTGGCTAAAACAAAGAATCAGAAAATGAGAATTTTTTTTTTAGTTAAGCTTTATTTAAGGTGTCATTGCTACAGTGTAATTATACAATTGAGTATTGAGTAATATTAATAACATGTGCTAACTTTAGGGTTAGGATTAGGGTTTGGTTTGGTTTGGGTTAGTTGCTTGTAGTTGTGCATAATTTAAATTGATGTGACATGTAGTCAAGTATGCTGTCCCATTCTCTGAATTTGTGCTCTGCATTTAATCCATGCAAGTGAACACTCACAACAGTTAGTAGTGAACACACATACCGTTTTTGTTAACCCTAATTCTGAGGAAATTACTTAAGAGACAAAACTGGTTCTGGATAAAGACGTTTGTGAAATATCCAAAGCTATACTGACGTTACTTTAGATTAAGAGCATGTTTGTTCATTTTACGAGCTGCTGTGATGTGTTTTGAGTGTGTGTTATGTACAGTGTGTAGGGTTTGAAACTAGGCCAGTTCATCTATGGAATGACAATTAAGATGGTTCGGTCCCTGATTGCAATGTTGTGTGTGTGTGTGTGTGTGTGTGTGTGTGTATGGTTGTGTGATTGTTAGAAAGTTTGGCTCAGGCTCTGGATGGGCTCTGGATGTTCAGATCACCCAGTTTCCATTATTAATTAGCACGCTGATGCAGGAGGTTTTGTGTGTGTGTGTGTGAGAGAGAGAGAGAGAGAGAGAGACGGTGTGTCCCTGAGGAAAGTTGAAGAAAGCTGCTGCCTTTAGAAAGCCTTGTCTACTCACACACACACACACACACACACACACGCCTCAACAGGACAGAATAAAAGAGGTATAACAAGCTGCAAACTCTCCTCTGTCCAACTCTTTTTCTGTCTTAATCCTAATCGTCGTCGATCGTGTCTTTCTCTCTTTCTCTCTTGCCAGTCTCATTCAGAGGAGGATCTGGCTCAGAAACGTGACATTTTTACATCCGGCATCTGCAATTAACAAATACAGTGGATGCAGACTCCAACTTTAGAAAGATGCTTCTTTTATGCAACAAGATTGGATAATGTTGAGACGGAGGGAGCGGAAAGGAGAAGTGTGCATGAGACTGTGTGCATGAATGCTTGTTGTTCAGTATGAAGGTCAGACAACAGTAGGGGATGTTGACTGAGTGTATCACGCCAAACGGCCGAGAGCAGCGGGAAACGGCAAAAGAGCAGACTGGCACAGCTCAAGCTGGTGAGTGTGTGTGTGTGAGTAGATAAAGGTGCAGACTAATTACCTGCTATAAATCAGCTACATGTTATGATTACACTGTGTCACAATAGATTGTTTCAGCCATGACATACTAAATTGTGAACGTTTTCTGTAAGGGGTAGGTTTAGGTTTAGGGTTGGTGTAAGGTGATAGAAAACACAGTTTGTACAGTATAAAAACCATTACGCCTATGGAAAGTCCCCGTTAAACCACATATATCAACGTGTGTTTGTGTGTGTGTGTGTGTGTGTGTGCAGACTCTTTATCCTCCCCCCTCATTCTCTTGTTTTAACCTGTCGTTTTGTTGCAACACCCAAAACAAGTAAAACCAGAGACTGTTAGTCGTACACACATTTATCACATGCTGTCAACTGTATGCGTGTGTGTGTGTGTGTGTGTGAGAGAGAGAGTGAATGCTGGAATGAACAACATAGGGACTCAATATACATCCCTAAAAACAAGCAAATAAATCAAGAGGCCACATTAACCCCCACCCAACACACACATGTTTGTGTTTGTGTGTGTGTGTGCGTGTGTGTGCTTGTGCATGTGTGTGTGTGTGTGTGTGTGTGTGTGTGTGTGTTTGTGCGCGTGTAAATCTTTTTTTTTTTATTATTCTAAAAATGCTAAATGCTTACATACAGTATACAGTTTAAAAGTTTGAGTTTGAAATAAATTAATACCATTATTTAGCAAGTACACATTAAACTAATGAAAAATAATTTGTACTGTTACAAAATATGTCTGTTTTAAATAAATATTGTTCTTTTGAACTTTATGCTCATCAAATAATCCGGAAAAAAAAGTTTCCACAAAAATATTAAGCAACACAAATTTAATATTAAGCAGCCAATCAGTATATTAGAATGATTTCTGAAGGATCATGTGACACTGAAGACTGGAGTAATGATGCTGAAAATTCAGCTTGGCATCACAGGAATAAATCACATTTTAAAATGTATAAAAATAGTAGACAATTATTTTCTATTATAGTAAGATTTCACAATATTACAGTTTTTACTATTTTTGATCAAATAAATGCTGTCTTAGTGAGTGTAGGAGACTTAAAAAAAATAAAATAAATCATACCGACCCCAAATGTTTGAACAGAAGTGTGTAAATAATTGTATTTTTTTTTCTTATATAATAAATATTATATTGAAAGTAGCAGACATCTAAGATGTGTTTACATTTAATCAACTAAATGCACACACTTTATATTAAACACACACAACTATTTTTGAATTAAATGTATAAAAAACTACTGTTTTCTGATTACTGTTAAAAATGCCCTTCTCACCCAAATACACACAGAGTGTTGACCTGTTCGTTTCAGTCAAATATATTTCAGTGACTGCTGTGTTGCCCATGGCAGCAGGTTTTAAATCACATCTCAAATATTACCCTGCACAACTCTAGCAAAACACAAAAAAAACCTTTCATCTTTTCTGCATGATCAAAGGAAAACTGTCCTCAATTCATGCATGTGTGTGTGTGTGTGTGTGTGCCGAATATAAAACAGTGCTTGAATCTACAGTGATTATGGAAATACATGAAGCTGATTATAGAGTGAATGTATGATTACGGGCTTTGGAGGACAGTAGTGTTGTGGTCACGAAGGTCAGGACATTGGTTCTCATCCGGGATGGTTGACCACTGCTGAAATCTAGTAATCTAGTTTTGCCTTTTGCTTTTAGCCTTTAGCCAATCAGTGTTGTCATGATGTCATATCCTGTGGTTCCAGAGTGATGTCAAATTATATTTACGGCTCAAAACCAGCAGATATCCAGTCACGTACTTCAGCCGAGCAACTACCATTTACATGAGTGGAAATACAGTATATAGCAGAAAACAGAGACATACTCTGCATTATGAATTTCAGAGCACGGTGGCACATAAAATGAGGCTTGTATAGCCTAACAGTTAACGGGGTCTCACCTGATCTGTGGTCCTCCTAGAGAGTTTACTATATCAGCCTTGTAAAACATCAGCGCTCACACTGGCTCTATTCTCCACACACCTCCTGGGAAATATGGGAACACACAGTAGCCATTTATGATATTTATTTATAACACGTTCCCCACGCACATTAGTGACTTTCACGGGGCCCGGCATATCTATCACAAATGCACATAAACATCTCATACACTCCCTCTCTTTCACAGGATATAGAATAGACACGAGCACACACAGCAGCATTTATTCACTGAAGGAGCTGCCGTCTGATGTCAGCACTGTGGTGCCTCTGGATTTGAGGGGTGTAGAGGGGGTAGAAAGAGGTACAGAAATGAGTGAAAGACAAGATGAATGGCTGAGAAAGGGGACAGAGAGGCAGATGTGATGGCATCAAGAGTGAAACACAAAAGAACTGATCAAAGAGATATTAACACTTCTCGTGGCCTTCAGACAGCCTCAGATGGAACTGTGTTTTTGGACTTTGCACTTAACAGCGCATGTGTATGCGTTAACATGTAGCGGGCGATCTTTAATTCATACACCTCGATTCTGTATTCCACTCGAGCTTAGTCTTGTCTGCAAGTCTTCTGTCAGCACACTCCTGACCTCATACACACACAAACACACACACACTAGCACAACATTTATTGAATATATCAGTATTTAAGTCTGTCACTACTCAACCCGGAGATGAATGTCACTTTGAAAAGAGAGAATTAAAGAGTGATAGAGATGCTACAAAAAGACAACCAGGTTTTATAGAGGTGATGGAATAAAAGACAGGGAAAATAAAGGAGACTGTCAGAATATATTATTCTAGCATGTTGCATTTCTGTATTTCAGTGGGTCTCCATGACTCACTCAGATGAGTGTTAATAAACATATTTGTTTATTTTTTCCTGTTGTGCATTTCTATGATTTTTAGACCCGTCTCTAAGTAAGAATATAAGTGTTTTATTATTATTATTATTGTCATTATTTATTCTGTAGATCTGTCTGTCAGACTATACTAGATGCAATAGTAACTATGTTAATCAAGGGTTAAATTCCTGTATTGGTAGATTATGGCACCAGCAACGCTGAAGACATGGGTTTGACTCCCAGGGAATTTACAGAAACATACTTTGTGCATTTACCCAAATACAGATGCAAATGCTCGACCAATACAGTAAAACTTTAGATAAGGGAACACATATTAACTATTAGCCTTGCTATAAACATGTAAACTTGCTAAAATTACTTTCAAACTTTTCTATGCTCTGAAAATATTAAAGTGGACGAACAAAATGGACACATTTTGGAATGCAGTGACATGACACATTTAACATAGCCTTACTAAATAGCTCAATAAGTACCTTTGGATGAAATATCTGCATAAATTCATTCATTCACTGCAGACTGAATTTACTCCATTATCTCTATTTTCTCTCTGTTAGATTGGGTGTCGAGTGAGGTTGAAGTGTTTCTGGAGGACTACGTGTTAGGAGTCGGGGACACCGTGGATCTTTCCTGCACACCGCGTGACTTCCTGGTCCCCATCGTGTGGCAGAAAGACGGTGATGCCGTGTCTCCTAGCAACCGTACGCGGGTGGGGCAAAAAGTGCTCCATATCATCAACGTCTCCTATGAAGACTCAGGGGTGTATTCCTGTAGACACGCCCACAGCAGCATGCTGCTTAACAACTACACCGTCAGAGTCACTGGTCAGTCTCTCCCAATAATATTTAAGTAGTGTTGTTGTTTTTTTAGTACAGCAGACTGTAGTGCACAAGCTCAGGCATGCAAAGCATTAAGTAGAAACTCGCCAGTCAGACTCATTCCCAACAGGCAAACAGGTCTTGAGACATACCCCCAGCACACACCTACAGGCTGACTTGACGTTTATCATACAAGCATAATAACACACACTCGAAGGCAGAATGTTAAATAGTCCACATGTTGCTTAATATTCCACATGGACTGAACAGGATTGTTTTAGACAAGGGCTTTACCTGAATAAAAATGAGGCAATTACATAGGGCCTTCTTGGGAAAGTACAGTGGAAAATGGCATATTTCGGTCCCTACAGATTTAAATCAGTGTGAAATATTCTTAAATATTAAACTACTAGAGTTGTTGTTTGTCTGTGCGTCACATGTGACCCATTGAGCCGGCCTGTCAGGTATTGTTATCTTTTACTATACAAACAAGTGTCACTGTCTGTTTATAATGGAATCTGAACACTGCATTCTATGTGGTACAGTATACACTAAAATGTCTATTTTAGTATAATTTAAAAGTAGCGATACATTTTGCATTATACAATGCTACACATTTCAGATGGTAGCATGCTACATAACTGACACGTGATCTGAATTTAGCAAGTGCCGTTTACTTACGGGCCTAATGATTAAAAAAAAAGAAAAAAATATATAAACGTTTTATAATAGGAACATTTGTTTATTAAAATTAAATAAAATATATTTATAAAAAAAGTTAATCTTTTTAATCATGCACAAATATTTTAACATTTGTTAAAATAAATCAATAATAATTAAACTGCCATTAATATTACATTCAGTTCAGTTTGGCTAATGTAATTTCGACCCATACTGAACATCTGCCTGATTTGCACAGTATATATATATATTAAATACTAGTAGAGGTATTATATTATGCTTTTCTGAATATGTTCATACAGTAATAAAAATATAATTAAACTCTTAAGACAAACAGACATTACATGATAGAATGATTTGTTTTTGTGTGACGTGTGTGTGTGTGCGTGCTTGTGTGTGTGGGGGGGGGGCATGTTTTTGTGACATGTCAGGACACAACTCTGTATAATGACATGGGTATGACACAGGTATTACAAGGAGAGGGTGACTTATGAGGACATAACCCATGTCCCCATTTTTCAAAACGCTTATAATACAGGATGACTTTTTTTGAGAAAGTAGAAATGCACAAAGTTTCCTGTGAGGGTTAGGGTTAGGTGTAGGGTTGGTGTAGGGTGATAGAATATACAGTTTGTACAGTATAAAAACCATTACGCCTATGGGATGTCCCCACTTTTCACAAAAACAAACGTGTGTGTGTGTGTTTAAACGGTAGTTTGGAGTGATATTTGGTTCCCTAAACTCGTGGACACAAGCTGATCTGCTCATTGACAACTAATTAGAATGTAATTATATTGAATCACCTCATCATTTAAAGCAGATGGAAGTAAGTGCATGGGGAGAGGTCTTTTTACCGACATGTGTTTGGCATTAGGCCAGGGCAAATCGGCTCTCATTCTCGCCAGCGTCTGGAGAAAGACAGAAAAAAAAAGGGAAATGGGCACACAACCTGCACCAATTATCGCATGCCGATAAAGAGTCCACAAGACAGCAATATCCTGTTCTGCACACTTTAACACAAGACGTAGCTACCAGACACATTGACAGACAGTTCATACAAAAAACATCATTAATCACCCATATTTCATTCCAAACCTGTTTGAGTTTCTTTTGTCTGTGGAACATAAAATAAGATGTTTTACAGAATGTAATGTTCCATACAACGAAAGTGAATAGGGACTAGCTTGTGTGCTATATTCCAAATCTTCTAAAGCTCTGTGTAAGGAACATACAGAAAAAGAAAATGTTCTTTGCTTTTCATGGTCCTGCATATATTCTGATAATGTACTGCTAAATGTTTCACACCAAGTTTGACATCAATGACATCATTTGTTTGCATTGGTTTTGTCATTGACGTCTTATGCAGTTTTTAACTTTTGGGTCTACTAATCCTTTAAAAACATGTACCACCACAGAAAAACAACAAACCATTAGAAGTTAAAACATTTTTAAAGACAAACCTTCAGTAGCAGCTGAAGACGGTTAAGCCACAAAACAGGAAAATATAGCATAAATCTGAGGGTTTGATTCAACTAACACTGTGAAAGCCACACACAGAAAGCTTCAGTGTCCCAGTAACAGCATATCTTTAGCACTAAATAAGCCTAGTGTTGGATTTTAGATTAGGGTATTTTAGGAGTGTGTGCTGTACAGTGTTACCTGTGTACTGTAAATGTTCACAGAGGAAGAGCTGAAACAGAATAATCTATTTTTTAGGGTCATTGCGGGGTTTTTTGTCCCTCTGACTCTGTTCATTTAGAAGCAGGATATAAGAGTGTGTGTTTGTGCACGTGTATTTCAGGACGTGTGTAAAAATACAGCTGTTATCAGAAATCTCTGAGACGTTTTACTTACTGAATCTCTGCTAACATCTGCCATCCATTAACCGCTGTGTATGTGAGTGTTTGAGGGTGTGTGTGTGTGTGTGTGGGTGTGTGCAGTAATTGATTTTGATTTGTTATCAGTTTATTTTCCTAATTCTGCAGATCATATGAATAGGTTCATTGTTCATACAGAAAGGCCACTGTACTGTGTAGTAATGAAATCGTTCTCTCTCTCTCTATGTCATTCTTTCTCTCTTAGACTCGCTGTCCTCTGGTGATGATGAGGACTATGATGAAGATGAGGACGATGCAGGTAATGGAAATGGTGTGTTTCACCCTCTTATTTCTAATTTTAATACTCTTTTTTGATTGAGATTTCATGGGGTCTCTCTGTTGTGTAATAAATGCATGAGATTTCTGTCTTTTCTAGCTGGAATAAGGTTGCTTCTCATTTCATCAGCTGCTTTTTTCCCCCACTTGAAACTAAAATGCAAATTCTCACAAGAAATCAAGAGAGGAAGGGAAAAGAAGAGAAACAGCTTAAAGTCTAACAGCGTCAACTGAAATGTGACTCAGAATCTGAGAAAATGCCACAGTCTATTTGACAGTGTTTAACAAGTAAAGAAAGAAACTAGGAAGATTTAATTTCTTAATGTTTTAGTGTTGGTAGGTTCTCAACTCAGTGACACAATTAATTTATAAAAAAAATATATATGTTAGACACGTTTTGATAAATGTCTGTGCAGGCAAATATGTGTCAGTATAGCAAGAGAATCAAAATCACTGGTTCTTTCCATATTTAAAAAAATATGCAATAAAAATAGAGATAAATGTAATCATGTTGATATACAGTTTGTCAATAGAGTAAAAAATTAGATGCAAATCTTAAACTTGAAAACTAAATGAATTTTTTTTACATTTTGTCATGGAAACATACGTTTCAAATAAAATAAAAATTTAAATAGATTTAAAGAAGAAAAAAGCTAATCAAACTAAGTCTTAACTAAAAAAACATAACAAAAATCGAATTAAAAATAAAAGTCTCTACATGAGACACATAAAAGATTATTGGCATCGTATTCTGAGGGAGAACACTGAAATTCTGGAGACTTTTTCCATTTTATCTTTATTTAAGCTCATTGTTCTGTAGGAGAAAAAACAGAGATATGGAAGAGATCTTATTTGTGATTTTTCACAAAGAATGAAAGAGAGAGTAAAGGGAAGGGAACTGAAAGCTAATGCATCTGTATGCTGTGGTGGGATTGGGGTTGGGGGAGGGTTGAGGGGTTGAGGGGAGGGCATGAAACAAGGGATTAAGCAAAAACCCAAACCCCTTTAGAGTTTAATGAACAGTAATCCAGCTCTAATTAAGAAAGAAAGAGAGAGAGAGAGAGAGAGAGAGAGAGAGATCAGCACACTGGAGCTGAGAGCTGTGAAGTCTGGGCTCTCTGGAACATTTGAGAAGAGCTGAGGTCGTGTGACATCTGATGACATCATTCTGTAATATCTTAGTGATGCAGTGCTGGTTACTGCTCTCAGTTTGGCTGACTGAAGCAAGCTGTGCGTAATATCAGCTGTGTAGAGTTGTGTTATACTTTGATGACTTTTTTGGCTGTAGAATAAAAGTAAATGGAAAAAAAAAGTTGGGTCACTATAGATTTGCGGTTCCCACATTAAAGCTCAAACTGTCTGTACTGAACTCTGTTAAATAGCAAACCACACAAACACACGTATGGCGCCATGTCCACTGTTGGGTACAGATCCATGTTGTGGTCCTGGCGGATCACTGACCATCTGAGAATGGAACTGGAAGAGTGTGTGTGTGTGTGTGTGTGTTTGTGTGTGTGTATACAGGCTTTAGTATGTCGGTTATGCCAAAAGAAATGCCAGCCTGTCAATCACCCTTTACATTCACCATCTGATAGCATGAACAAATAATGCAAGAGAGAATTGTATTCAGTCTGTTAATGAGTTTATTGTGTGTGTATGTGTGTGCGCGCATTCACAGATGTGTGCCTATGAGCTCGCATGTATGTCTGGAGCGAAATGTGGCGTCTGTGGGTTTAATCGCCAAGTTTGCGGGTTGATCTGATCTGGAGTTAATTGTTTGAGGAGGGATTGAAGTATGTTTACTCAGTCTCTTAAAGACACATACGCACAAAATTCAAGACTTGTCTGAAAATAAAAAATAATGACTATTATTTTAGCTAAAGGATCTTACTGGAAGTATTTATGCTTTGATATTTGGCATTAGTTACTAGGAAGCATAAACACAGACTTGACCACATTATAAACTGAATTTGTGGGAAGATTAAATGTAGGGAAATTGCTCTGTTATTATAATAGGTTATGATTAGGAATCCACATTGTGTGTTCATGGCTCTGTGAAGGAGTTAACACTGGGAATCATTCAGAGTTCTGTCTACAAGAGCATAGACGCGCCTCACATTCACATAAGAGTGTATGTAAGAGTGTTTGCTTTTCCAAACAAATTTTAATTCAGTCTGGGAATTAGGCAGCCAGTCTGACGCTGCCACAGAGCGAGCAAGTTAAAACTTTCCATAAACATTCACCCACACGAAGACTCCCGGAGAGGGAACACCCTACCCCCTTAAACATGCTGCATGTCAACATACACTTATATTTGGTCCATTTGCACCAATTGATTCACACTGACATGTTTTTTTGGTAAACTTTCAAAATGTCATGTTTAGTTGCTATTTTCAGCAGCATCTGATTTTATTCTCATTTCTAACAGGAGCTCCATACTGGACCCGTCCTGACCGGATGGAAAAGAAACTACTGGCCGTTCCCGCCGCTAATACAGTGAAGTTCCGCTGTCCTGCTGCCGGCAACCCCACTCCCACCATCCACTGGCTGAAAAATGGGAAGGAATTCAAGGGAGAGCAGAGAATGGGTGGGATTAAAGTAAGACAATATAAATATCGATTAGGAACATGTGCGTGTGCATGTGTGTTTAGGATTACAGATAATAAGAATTGGCAATTAGTAATAATTTACACAGATCCCAACATCTGCTCCTTCAGGAACTCTCTCTCTCTCTCTCTCGCTCGCTCTGAATTTTATCATTTACTTGTCATCTCTAGAGGATATTTCCACCTGTTGCTGCTCCTCTGAAAGAGCAGAAGAACACAAAGTTCTGTGTGGTCTTGTTTTTAATGTGTTGATGCGTTTGTGTGCAGGTGTTGATTGTGACGTGCTTTGGAGGCCATCCACAGATTATTTAGATTATTTTTATTTATTATTACCATTTTTCAGAGCTGTTGCTCAATGCTTAACCCCCACAATTTAAAGGAGAGTTCACCCAAAAATGTAATTGATGTCATCATTTACCATCCTTTGTGTGTGTGTGTGTGTGTGTGTGTGTGTGTGTGTGTGTGTGTGCATACAATGGAAGTCAATGGTCACCAAAGCTTTTTTTTTTTTTTTATGTTTCAGAGAAGTAAGATTTTCAGCCAAATGAGTGTGAGTTCATGATTTAGATTTTTCAGTGAATTATCTCTTTAAATACAGTATTATTAAACACAATTTTCCTGAAGAGGCAAACATTTTCCCCACAGGAAAGAAAAACCATGAATTACCATCTCAATTGTTTCTCCTAAATAGCCTTGAGATGAAATTGACAGCAAATTGAGACTTTCACTAAAGACTTTTACAGAATGTTCTCCTTTTAGACATCCCCTCTTCAGATGAGATCTCAGAATGTGCTCAGATTTACAAAGATATGAAAGTCTAAAATCAAAAGATCTCTATATGATCAGGATTTCTCATGTAGTTAAATGCACTATAACTCGAAACAAAATCAACATTTAAAACACAACTGGGATCTTCTGAATGACTTATTTTTGGACACAAACATTTGCACATTCAGATTCTTTAACACTGCGTTGACCTATATGCATAGAAAATAACCAGTGTCCCCTAAGAGAGACATTTAGAAACAAAACATTGACCTCTCAACCTTTCCATGGCCATAGTGTGACCAGACCGCCCTTACAAACACACACACGTATACACACACCAGGGGTCTGCACTGACCCAGGGTCATCCTTTATACCAGACCTGCCCTCCACATCAGCACAGTCACTGTTGGTCTAGAGATCTCTGACAGCATCATAATAGCTTTATTTAACACATACATACACAGGAGCTTGACAGCTCACCTAAAATGTCTTCTGTCTCCATTAAGGCCAAGGCTAAAAGTCACAGCTCTTATATTTATGCATAAGTATGTGTGACCCTATTGTGTGTGTGGATATGACAGGCCTAATGGCTTGATAACGCACTTAACGATGTGTTAAAATGCAGAGCGTCACGCAAAATTTAACATGAGGAGTTCCCTGAGAGATCAGCATATTCCATCTTAAAGCTCCTTTTTGCATTGCAAGGGGAACAATGATGCTGTTATTATGTTTCTATTGGCACAGTGAAGTTCCACTAACTCTCTGGCCAACGGTCAGGGCGCATTAAATGCGGTAAGATTGCCGAAAAAGTTTTAAATGCAAGAAAATGAGTCACAGGCTGTACTCTCATTGTTTGAAACGATCCATGGATTTGTTTAGACAGTTGACTTTCCCATAGCTTTCCCTTCAAACGGCCACACACACATTAAAACAAACACACATACAAACAGACACTACTCCTCAGACACTCTCTGTGCCTGACTGGCAGGGTTCTAAGGTCAAAGATCAACTCTCTATTGAGTCATCAGAAGGGGGAGGTTCCGAGAGGGTGTTGTCGTGGCGATTTAGAAACCTTGATTGGCAGGGGGAGGCGTGGCTTTTGTCATGCTCACATATGGCAGCCAGAGTCGCATTGTTAGAATGCTAATCTGCGGCACTGTGTGTTAGTCACACCTCACGCACACACACAAACTGATGTTTTGTGCATTTGAGTGTGTGTATGCGAGCAACATATTCAACAGCTCAACTGACGAGCAAGCTGAGGAAAGACTGTTACGTCCTCTGAGAGATGACTCAATTTCAGTTGCAGTGCTCTGTGGGACTACCGGCAATAAATTCTACTAGCTTGGAGTATCAGTGAATCTCTAATCCACCGAAAATGTGCCTTTTGTCTGAAGGCCATAGCAGTGTATGTCTTTATTAACTGCTAAGGTGTGATTTGTTATTCCTTTATGTGTACAAATATGTTTAAAGATCAAGTGTTTAATGTTCACTTTTCTCATGTAGCCTGATTTTTGCTGTTTAAAATAAGGCTAGTCCACTTTGCAGCTTCTTTCCAATAAAGGTTCCGATCACATTAGAGAAGTCTGTGTGCAACAAAAGGTCCATTGTACATTGTCAATAGTAGCAATGTTTGAAGCATAGTTCACACAGAAGTTACTTTTAAACTAAGCAGCTTTCTTTTGATCAACACTGCAAATTTACACAACCATCTTGAATCCAGTGTGAAATCTGCTTAGGGAAATCTTTCTCCTTCATGTTGATTCCTATTGAAATGACTGGATTTCTATCTGACTGACATAACAAAAAATTTACAGTTGTTGTATAGGGTGGGTTTATATGAAATAGCTGATACCACAATAACAGACTGGTGTGGAAAAAGTAATAAATACAGATTATTTCACATATTAAATAAAATAAAATTATTCTGCTCTGTAGAAATTTTACTTAAAAGGCACAAACAAAACTTATAAAAGAACAATTTCTTTGTGAAACCTGTTTGGAAACAATTGTTTTTTCATTCATTTTTCTGCCACTAGTGACCGCTAAATACACATCACCTTTAAGTGGCAATAGTTCTCTTTATCAATATGAACCGACTGATATAGCCATGTAGTTCATTCTCTAGGGCAGACTTTCATATTAGGGTTTGTATGATTATGGGCCATCTGTACAAGGTCTTTCCAGTGAGACTACTGTAGTACTTTTCATTGAGAGAGAGAAAAAGAAACCCTTTTTTTCAGCTGCTTCCTGCCTCTGTGGGTCAAATTAAACAGCACCACTGTCGGAACGAGTTCACACAGTTTTGACACAACCATAAATCCTGGACATACACGTACAAACACACACATACTCAAGAGAGACCTGAGCTTCTTAGCACCTCCTGAGTCTGTAAACTCCCAATATTCTCTGCACTTCACAATTCAGTTGAACAGAATCAACATCCACGGCACTGGTCTTAACACCTAACCCCAGTCTGACATCAGAGTTAAAGAGGCTTAATATGTTAGCAGCATAATGCTGGGAGGAATTTAGGGGGCGCTTTTCGAATGATTATCAGACCTCTGCTTGGGTCTTTCTTGTGCTGTTTTTTTCTCTGAATCTGCTGGGTCCTGCTTGAGATCGCAACACTTTTCAGCTCTTATCTTTTGATGAAGGATGGGATAAATGTACTAACTCTCTCCTCCCATTCCCTCTAGATAAAGTGTTCGGGTAGATTGAGGAACAGCTGAGAATTCTTCACAGCATTTCTTTTCAGCAGACACATTGAGATAAATGTCGTATACACACACACACACAAAATGTCAGTGTCAAGTGAGATAGCGTCCTAAATTAACTCTCGCTCTCTCATAGTCTCACTGCACAAGGGTAGCTGACATTAGATACTTTTGTGAAGTTAACAAGGCTAATCTAGGTTTTCACTGAAAGGGGGGCTGAGCATGAGTTGATGTAGCTCAGAGAAATATTTATTTCCTTTATTCTAAAGTTGGTCAACGGTAAATTAATATACATATACATATATATTTAATCTCAGTGGTAGGTCTTTCAGGGTGGCTTGGGGAGGTGTCCAAAGCACGTCAACTTGTCACTGGGGTTCCTCAGGGACCCCTCCTTTTCTCCATGTACACGACATCACTGGGTCCCATTATACAGGCACATCTTTCATTTCAACCAGATGATCCAATGGTAGCTGCACGGATTTCAGGCTGCCTGGTGGACATCTCGGCATGGGTGAAAGGATATAACCTACAGCTCAACCTGGCAAAGACTGAGCTTCTTGTCTTCCCTGCCACTCCAACTCTACAGCATGATTTCACCATCCAGTTAGGTTCTTCTACAATTACCCCATCAACTTCGGTCAGAAATCTTGGTGTAACCTTTGATGAATAATTGACCTTCAAAGACCACATTGCAAAGACTGCTCGATCTTGCAGGTTTGCATTGCATAACATCAGAAATATCAGGACCTTTCTAACAGAGCATGCTGCACAACTTATTGTCCAGGCCCTGGTCATTTCTAGGCTGGACTACTTTAATGCATTTCTGGCTGGACTTCCATCATGCACAATCAAACCTCTACAAATGATTCAGAATGCAGCAGCATGACTGGTCTTCAACAAGCCCAAAAGAGCCCATGTTACACCTAATGGTACCATTACAGAGGGGCGAAAAGTCACTTTCCAGAGCATTCTCTTGGCTGGTGGAATGATCTTCCCACCCCTATCCGGAAAGCTGAAAACTGACAATTTTCAAGCAACAGCTGAAAACTCTTATCTTTCAAAGCTCCTTGACTTCATCATTAAAAAAAGAAAGAAGATAAATTGTCTTTCTCTTTATTAATTCCTTCTCTTTTTAGCTTGTACTTATTTGAACAATGTCTAAAACCTGGTATTACAAACACTTCCTGTGTCTGTTTGCCTCTTTAAGAAGAATCGCTTATGTATCCCCCAATTGTAAGTTGCTTTGGATAAATGCATCTGCAAAATGACTAAATGTAAATGTAAATTTATATATATCATATGATATCATATCATGTAAACATCTTCTCGAAATAATGTTTAACCATGGAAGTTACTTATATATATAATATATATATATATATATTATGTAGTCACTAGTTACATTACATATAATATACAATAAAGTATAATTTCCCTTAGACTTTCATATTAATTTTAACCTAATATTTTGATTAAAAAAAGTAAATTTGCACATTAAATGTCAACCACTCCCATATAAACATTCACTCACACACACTTCAATCAGGAAGCACCGAAGCTTCACTGAGTGAAAGTGAGCCAGTGAGAGCTGCCTTAGAGAAGGTGACGATCTAGAAGACAAGGGGGAGGAGGAGTGCAGGGGGCACAGACGCCCTTGCCAACTTTCTTAGGCATGTACGTTTGTCTGTGTGAGTGTTGCCCGCTCAGGCAGTGTTACCACGCAACTGTTCAAAAACACAGCCCATAATATTTACACAGTTACATTTTTTTCCACTCAGTCCTTCGAAGTACGTAGAGGAGGAATGAGAGAGAGACAGAGAGCAAGAGAAATAGAAAGAAGCAGAGAGAGTCATGTAGTTAGAGTGTGCTCCATGAATGAATTGATGGTTCTGTGTGTGTGTGTGTGTGTGTGCATGATGTGTGTATGAGGTGCAGGGTTTGTGTATGAGACTTTCTGACCAATTAGCATAGTTTCCATGTCCGGTGCTGTTAAAGGTATTCCAAAATAAACCCACAAATAAATAAGTGAGAGATAACTTACACATCCTTGTGTTGTTCTCTGTATGCTTTTCTATGTGAAATACAAAATTAGACATGTCTATCTATCTATCTATCTATCTATCTATCTATCTATCTATCTATCTATCTATCGATCGATCGATCTATCTACCTGTCTGTCTGTCTGTCTGTCTGTCTGTCTGTATGTATGTCTGTCTGTCTGTATGTCTGTATGTCTCTCTTTCAAACAAACCAATGTCAAGAAAACATTCAAAGATAGTCTTGACAAACTTTGTAAATGCAGTTCAAATTAAATTTGGATTTATCAGCTCAGTGGATCATACACATAACATTATACAGACACAGAGTTTAGCACCTGCTCTTCTTCAGCTTACAGAAAAAGCTGAGGAAGGATTCAAGTGGACCTCTTATGTAATATCCCACTTTATGAATAAAACTGTCTCTGTCTCTGTCTCTGTCATCCTCTCTCTCTAGTTGAGGCATCAGCAGTGGAGTTTGGTCATGGAGAGTGCGGTTCCATCTGACCGGGGAAACTACACATGTGTGGTGCAGAACAAATACGGAACAATCAAACACACTTACCAACTTGATGTGCTGGGTATGAACACACAACACACATAGTCAACCTAGCTTACTGTAAATGTACCTTCATAGCTGACTGCCCTCCATCTCTCATCCAATCAGAGCGTTCTCCTCACCGGCCCATTCTACAGGCGGGACTCCCGGCCAACCAGACAGTGGTGGTGGGCAGTGATGTTGAGTTCCACTGTAAGGTGTACAGTGATGCCCAGCCACACATCCAGTGGCTCAAACACATCGAGGTGAATGGAAGCCAGTATGGGCCCAATGGCACCCCCTTCGTCAACATCCTTAAGGTACAGTCATCTATAGTGGCACATCAGATACTATGTATCAGATTTACTATGCCTTTATATTAATATTAAGACAATTGTGATTTGTTACAATGATAATGATTTAAATATTTGTATTACATTTTACTTTTCTAGAGAATACAAAGATTTAATAAATTTTTTATTGAAACTTCTATTATGTAAACATTTTTACTTTGTGCTTGTTAAAAGGGACTTTATAGATGTTGAAGGCGTTTTTTGAAATGTGTCCAAGTGCAGCTTAAATTAAACCACATATTAAGTCTCATTTGAGTTTTCAGTGACTTGGAGCACCTCCCTCAACTCCTAACCCCACCCATAATAGCATCTCACTATAGACCTTGCAACTGGAGAATTGGGGGTATCTCGCTCTCTTTTTCCTCTCAGAGTGAGAGAGGAGGCAGACATCTGTTTTAGGCTAAGCTAACCGCCGTGGTGGCGTCGCACAGGGAGACAGCCATTAGCTGTGCTGCCCCACTCACTCTTCAGAGGAGAAGCAGGGAGGGAACAAGGGAAGAGACTCCCGAAAAAGCCATGGAAAAAATGAGTGCGGGGAGCAAGGGAAGGGCCGAGTCAGCAGGCAGAGGAGGGGAGTGCGTCGGCTGGCCAGACCGCCACGCTATTTTAGACTCCCACATAATTGAAACAGTATTTTACTGGGAGCCGCATGCCGGCTTTTCCCTTCCCCACTGTCTCATCTGCGCACCCTTTAAAGCCTTCCCCAGCCCTCCCAGTCCGAGAGTGCTGAGCGACAGATCATGTGTGGCACAACGCCTGCGATCAAGGGAAAGAACGGAAACTGAGAATAAAGCAAATGAAGCGTCTGAAAGAAACACAGAAACAGATATGTGTGGATAAAGGGGCTGAAGACAATATTTGAGCATTTCATTATAACATAGTGAAATCAGAGCGATGGCCTAGCAGTTAGCGTGTTGAGCTGTGGTGCCAGTGCAGGTGGAATGAGTTTGAATCCAGTTTGCAACATTTCCCAAGCTCGTTCCTGTTCTTATCTCTTGATATTTCGTATTTTAACTACCACATATAAATCTTCATGGGAAGCATTTTTTATCTGCCGATAGTGTTGTTTATTTGCATGTGCTGTCTGTGTTGGTTTAGTTCCCTGATTACAAGGAACTGTGCAAATTTGTTAACAACGCAACATCTTGCTGCTTTCATTCTGTGATAATAGAGTAACATAAATTTTCTAAGTTTTGTCAATAAGCCACAATCTAGAAGAAGCCTAATTTATATGAATGGAGATGTTCGCATTGAAAGGAAATTACAATGAGTTCATTTGAATATTAATAAAGCAAAATGTTAAGCACCACTAAAATATCAGAATGGGACTTTGCCCCTAAGTGTATCAGCATCATAAAAAAGTGGTAACAAGTGGTAACAAGTTGCGCGAATATTTTAAATCATTAATTGTTAGTTTATGTGTGAACATGTTCGCTCTGACTACGTGTGTGTGTGTGTGTGTGTGTCTCTGCAGAGTTTTGTCAGTAAGATAAAAGAGGCCCACGATACGCTGACTCTATATAATGTGTCAGAAAAAGACGCAGGCCAGTACTGGTGCAGAGCCCACAACTTTGTAGGCATGTCAGAGAATACGTTCTGGCTCATGGTGTCCCAGCCAGGTAAAAATCTATCTCCGAACAGCTGATGCCTATCAAGACTTTGGTGGCGTAGAGTCAAACTCCCCTAAACTCTCTCTATTCCTCCTTACACTTCTTGTCTTGTTTTCACACATTAAATAAAGTGACCTGATTGGAGGACTTATGTTATGTAAGGCGAGTGTGTGTCTGCTTCATTTAAATGCTCGCTTCTTCTTCTTCCCCAATCAATGCAACAAGGGCATGTTTAATAGGAGCCGAGACTGTGCCACATACACATTCTTATTGATTTGCTCATACACTACACACAGCTCTCTTGAGTGTTGGGAGACATACTTCTCCATAACAATGTGTGAGTTTTATCTAGTGAGAGGTTAAACTAGGCTTAAAGCTGGTAATATTCTTCCACGCTTTTTTACGTTTTCATTGCACCTCAGATAGATCTGGATGACAAAAAAAAGTGACCTGCTGCTGCTGATGAGGCGTAAAATTTTCCACCACTACTTATTTTGCTTGTAGGTCATCTCTTCATTCGCAGGAGTGTGGGATTTCTGGGTTACTGGTGATGGGTTAAATCATCTTCACTCGTTCAGATCTTCCTCCCGGTGTTGGGTGCTGTTTCTCAAGGGTTGTGGTTTACGCATCTGTCTTTCTTTCTCTCTCTCTCTCTCTCCATCTCTCCTTGCATTTTCCAGACTGCGGGAATAAATACTACGGATAAAGAGCTGGAGATTCTTTCACTGACCAATGTGTCTTTTGAGGATGCTGGGCAATACACTTGTCTGGCAGGGAACTCGATTGGCTTTAACCATCACTCTGCCTGGCTTACAGTGTTACCAGGTATACTAGTCTCACTTTCTGGGGTTTCTTTTCACTCCTTTCTTCCCATGTGTCTACACTTCATATTTTCTCTATTCTCCTTGAGTGTTTTAATCATAGTTTTGCAGTTAAAATGTTTTTGAAATGTTTTCAATGATATTTTCTATGGACCTTAGTCAGGGCAGACAACAGCCTCAGTTTTATTCACATCAAATTAAATAGGCCACCATGACTAAAGTCTTCTAAAAACAACCTGGTAGTTTGTAATTGTTTTCAGATTCAAACATTACATACATAAAAAGATGGCACACAGTCAAAGTATCTCTGAGGCCCAATTCATTCGTTCTTCCATTTCATCTACTCTGCACTCATCCTGTTATCCTGCTCTCCGTTTATCATGTAGAGACACTGAACTCTATCTATGAGGCTCATCACACCAGTGCCAAATAAGCCTCGCAGAGAGAGGGCCATTATGGGATGTTTGTACCTGCATGGGGGTGCGATAGCATGTTAATTAGTTTGTAAGGTGGCTGTAAATTAACAGTAGGGTTTCTGCTTTATAAATTCGAACAAAGAACAATAACTGATGATTGACTTAACATGATCTCTAATCTAACAAATAGTGGAGCTTGTTTCTAGGGTTAGGGTTAGGGTTAGTCACTCTTTTTTTTTATGTCTTGAGGCTGTAGTTATTAGCCAATTTATGTTGGGTTTCATATTTTATTCAAGTTGATAAACTGAATTTTGTGGCGGAATTTTTGAGGCTGAGAAACTTAGAAAATGTACTGGCCATAAATATTTTTCTAATCGCCCCTCAGCAGATGTTGTTCCCCTGATTTTATATCCCACATGTGTCTTGCCACATTTAGTTCTAGAGAAAAGTCTTTTAGGCAAATAGATGTTTGAAGTTGGTATGTTTGTCTTTGAATCACTGCTTACATCAATGAGGATCAGACATTATCACAACTTGATTTATGCTACCTCTACATATTATGTTGCAGTTCCCAGTAAAAGTATTATTTGCTCTGCAAAGCAATGCCCAGCGAATTTGACTTGCATTTGGCACTAGGACCCTGACAATAGCCACTAAAGAGAGCCATTTAAAAAAAAAATGTAATCTATTGTTGCCGTTTTGCTGCCGTTTAAAAAGTAGGTTCTAAATAGTATAAAGGTGTGTTGTGTGAATGTAATTCAGAGGTACTACTACACACAACTGTCATTGTTTTATCTATAGTCATGCATTGGCTCATGTGTCCCCTAATGTCATCATTGCACATCTAACCCGTGCTCTTGTGCTCTTTGTCAGCGGTGGAGATGGAGAGAGAGGATGACTATGCGGACATCCTCATCTACGTGACGGGCTGCGTGCTCTTCATCCTCACCATGGTCATCATTATCCTCTGCCGTATGCGGATGAACACGCAGAAGACTCTCCCCATGCCGCCGGTTCAAAAACTGTCCAAATTCCCCCTCAAGAGACAGGTAACAGAAAGTAGATACAAGATTTGATCAGCCTATTTCCTATTTTCTTTTTCCCTCTGTATCTCCTCATTTGCACACTTAACATAAAGCTCTTTGGGCTATTCGTGTCTATGAAGACATACTTTGTGCATGTCATATGTGATGTGGCAGGGGGATATTCATGCTCTCCTGGAGACTGCCAGTGTTTATATCATGTTTCTCTCCTGGTGAAACTCGCTCTCTCTCAGTTGTTTTAAACATTTTAAATCGCAGCAGCTGCAGCTGACACACACTGTCTCTCTAATCTCCGTCGCTCTCCCAATCTCTTCTTCTTTTACCCTCAAGTTATTTCCAGCAATCAAAGTCTGACAATGTCACGCTGGAATCAACGCAAGCTACATAATCATGTTGCAGTGTTTTTCTTTCTCTTTTATTCAAATAGTGTGTGTGTGTGTGTGTGTGTGTGTGTAGGTGTGTATTTTGAGCCAGTTCTTATTTTAGAAAATATTGAGATATCATTGTCAGGCAGTTTGATCTTCCTGCTGCTGACATACTTTCTCAGTGTCTCATGAAAGTCTACACAGATTTGCATTTCCTAAAGGAAATAGCAGCGCTTGCAAGGAACTAAAAGAATAGTGCTCAAGTTATAGGCCAACATGTAACTGTCATGATATTCTATTCTTGTGCAAAGAAAGTTATGGATGGTTAAAAAGATGCTAATCAATGCTAGAAAGAAACCAGTCATAGTTTGGGATGAAAATGTTACATTATTGCTGTTAGTCGGATTTAGAGTCAAATGCAAGAAAGAAAAAAGAGAGCCAGTTGGGCTGGTGGATTCCAAGCACCTTTTTGGTTAAAAGACAACAGCGAAACTCCAGATCATATCTGTGTGTGCGCAGCAGCAGTGAAATGTTGCTTCACACAGTCTTCTGTGGTCCATTATGTGGAGATCTGACAGCTACAAACCTCTCTCTCTCCCAGAAGCACTCCTCTGAGGAACAAACACCATGTTCCTGTTTGTAACACAACACTTCAGAGTAGTATCTTCTTAAAATAGACATCTTGATCCTTCCACTCTCTCTGTCTCGCTCTTACACTCACTGTCTTATTCTCCCTCAGAGACAATAACATGCTGTTTTTATTCTTTACCCAAGCAGGTGTCCTTGGAATCGAACTCTTCCATGAATTCAAACACCCCGTTGGTCCGGATCGCCCGCCTGTCATCCAGCGATGGGCCCATGCTGCCCAACGTTTCTGAGCTGGAACTGCCCTCTGACCCCAAGTGGGAGTTTCCACGTACAAAGTGAGTTACAAGCTGAAGAGAACATCAAATGACCATAATAATCAGACCAGACTTGGTATTAGTAAACAAAGTTGTGTGATTGATGATTCTGTTGCAGACTAACGCTGGGGAAACCGTTGGGAGAGGGTTGCTTTGGGCAGGTGGTGATGGCAGAAGCCATTGGGATTGACAAAGAGAAACCCAACAAACCTCTCACTGTTGCTGTCAAGATGCTCAAAGGTGAGAGTGTGTCCAGATGGTATAAATTATATTTGTTTTTTACTGCATAAGAAATCAGTCAACTGACCTAACTTAAGTTAAGAGTAAAAAAACATCACATCACACATCAACGGTAACTTTTGACGCTCTAGCGGTTAATAAACAGAACTGCTTGCGTCTTGCGGAAGAACATCGTAGCCGGAACTACTTCTCTCTGTTTATGTCTATGAAGAATCACAAAGGTACTGGGTTACTCCGCCGCGGTATCCCCGAAGCAATCTAAAATAGTCTGAATATAAACACTTATTATAGGTGCACCCTAGTGATTCAGGACAAGCCAAAAACACGGTTTGGAAAATGGATTCATGGTGTACTTATTATATAAATGTTTCTACATTTTGAACACAAACAAAGTTACGGACCGCAGCTCTGATTGATTGTTTCTTACCGGGAGCGGATGAATTTCTGCAAATGGCAATAGGAGCACTGGGAGGAGCCAGAGGAGCTTGATTTTTTCACAGATTATCTGTCTCATATTCTACTGTCAGACATAATGACAGGTTTAACAAATATGTAAAAAATATATTTTTACAAAAGTTACCTACTGCAGCTTTAAGTAGTAAGTGTGCATAATTATAAGTAATATATAAGATAAATGTTGTTATTTTAAGATTCTATTCATCAAATAATCAATTTATCAAACAATTTCCACAAAAATATTAAGCAACAAAAAAATTTTCAACATGGATAATAATAGCATCAAATCAGCACATCAAAATGATTTCTAAAGAATCATGTGGCACTAAAGACTGGAGTAATGATGCAAAAAAAAATTACAAATCAGCTTTTTGCCATCAAAGGAATAAACTGCATTTTAATATATATATATATATATATATATATATATATATATATATATATATATATTAAAATAGAAAAAAATTGTAATAATATTTTACAAAATTACTGTTTTATTAGATGACGGCACAGATAAGGACCTGTCGGACCTTGTGTCTGAAATGGAGATGATGAAGATGATTGGAAAACATAAGAACATCATCAACTTGCTAGGAGCCTGCACACAAAATGGTCAGTACACCACAGTAGACCACAGCTTTGATGTTTGGCTTTTTTTTTTTTTTTTTAGTTTAAAATTTTCTAACCAAATAGTTTCTGGCTGTTCGCACAGGTCCTCTGTATGTGCTGGTGGAATATGCCTCTAAAGGAAATCTTAGGGAATACTTGCGGGCGAGAAGGCCTCCTGGGATGGACTACTCATATGACACTTGTAAAATCCCAAATGAAACTCTGACATTTAAAGATCTGGTGTCCTGTGCCTATCAGGTCGCCAGGGGTATGGAGTACCTGGCCTCAAAGAAGGTAACACATCTGCTTATCTTAGTTTGTCAACTTTTTCAAATAGAAATAATTTAAGATGCTTTACGTTTATAAATGCTGTCTATCTATGCCAGTTAATATTTTCCAGATGTGTACGTCATAGTGTCTATTTATCAGACTTGGGTATAAAAGATGGCCCTCTTTCTGTTTGTGTTGCCAGTGTATCCATAGGGATCTTGCGGCCCGGAATGTTCTGGTAACCGAGGACAATGTGATGAAGATTGCAGACTTCGGCCTGGCTAGAGATGTGCACAACATTGACTACTACAAGAAGACCACCAACGTAAGTCGACACTATTATCAATCTCAAAATACTTGAAGGATAGCGCTCTTGGGTGGCATTGGATTGAAAAACAGCGGATGCAGTCACACACTGTATTTCAAATGTCAAACCTGCAGATGTTGAATTTTTTGTGTGTCTAGTTTAGGAACTTTTGAAGTTGCGTTTATGAGCAACTTGTCATAAATGAATGAACTGTTGATTGAGGTCTGGAGTTGGTCATAAGAATGTGTGGGTATTGGCGAGGGCTGTGCGCTTTTGAGCAGATCAAAGTTTACCTGGCCCACTGAACACTGAAATACACTATTGGGGAGTAACTAGCTAAAACTAGGGGTGCTGCTAGCTTCACTACATTTTTGGTAACATGACATTAGCTTAGCTGTGGGAAACAAAACTCTTATTTTCAAGCATGTAGCACTGTAACATTTTAGCAAGTTCATTCATTGTCAAGTCAAGTCTGCTTTATTGTCAATTCTTCCACATGTACAGTACATACATACAGAGAATCGAAATTGTGTAACTCTCAGACCCCCGGTGCATACGGATAACACTAACAGTAGAGCCTAAAAATCTAGAAAATATATAAAATATAAGATACAGCTATACAATAGGGGAATGTATAAGAGCCTAACTCATTGAAAGGTGCTTTTGTCCCCAATTTTAAAAGCGTGGATCACAAATTTATTTACATAACATTTACATGGCCCATCTTATTGGGAATGTAGTCAAAACTAAATGCTATGAAAAACAGTACAAGGAAGTCGATTTCAAAAGAGAAAAAAAAAAACAGTAATTAGAGAGAATCAGTAAATTACGAATCATTTTCTTCCTTTGTGTGAATAATACGTTATCATTTAAATTGATTTTTTTTTTTTTTTTACGTATAGATATTACATGTAATCAATTAATACCCAGCACTGATTGTATGCTATAATTTAAATGATATTACTTATATACCTTCAGTCTAGTTACATTTTTGTTAATAGCATGTAGTATGCTTGCTCCTTTTTAACCTGTTAACTTGCACCTGGACGTGGGCGCACTGAACTCTCTTTGTTTGCACAGCTATCAATGTCAACTACAGTTGGCTTTACAGTAGTTTAACTACCTTAAATATGCTTAGAGTAGCTTGTAGCAAGATCAACTTAGCTTCCCCGACACTGGTACAATAGATGGAATGTGTTGAATGAAACTGTTAGGTGTTGTGACGGCGGGCTTTAGTTTTGTGGGGTGTGGTTGGTGCAGTATTTGGATATTGGATGGGGCAGTTGGAGATTAGAGGGCATTGGGGAGTGGAACGATGTTGACGTAGAAGTAAATTTGTATTAGACAGGACAGTAGGAGATTAAGCTGCAGGCCTGTTGATGTTAGTTGGGCGTCTGTATGTCTTGCTGGGTCAGCACCGCTGTTGTTCTGACTGATCTATGTTCTTTCAGGGTCGTCTGCCTGTCAAATGGATGGCACCAGAAGCACTGTTCGACCGCGTCTACACGCACCAGAGCGATGTGTGAGTTTACATTGCCATGCATACCTCTTCTTTTTTCCCCCATCACATCATGCCATCTGTTCATAAAGTTCATCAAGCAGTAAAGGAATGCAAGTGAACGCCATAACCCTGCAATGATAGCATCAAAGCTTTCCAGGAGATTGTGCCAGTGTTTCCTGCACTGGAATTCACCAGCAACACTCAGAGACATGAAAAAACAAAACATATCTGAACAAAGTTAAAAGGGATTAGATCTGTTACATAAAGCAAAGACACATCTTTCTGTTCTTATGCTGACTGCACTCGACAGTAAACATACAGGATGACTTGTGTAGTTTAATTCACAAATATAGAAATCTATAAACAGTGTGTGTGTGTGTGTGTGTGTGTGTGCGTGTGTGTGTGTGTGTGTGTGTGTGTGTGTAGTCTATCATTCAGAAATGTGGGAAAGTTATTTCTTATGTTCCAAGGATGCATTTGTCTGACCAAAAATACAGTAAAAACATCAATATTGTGAAATATCATTACAATTTAAAGTAACTGTTTTCTATTATATAAAATATAATTGATTCTTGTGATGGCAAAGCTGAATTTTCAGCATCATTACTTCAGTCTGCAAGTTCAGTCTCACACGATTCTTCAGAAATCATTCTGATTTGCTGATTTAGAGCTAAAGAAAGATTTCTTACTATTATCAATGTTATTATTATCTTATTATCAATAATAAAAAAAAAGTTAATTTAATAAGTTGTGCTGAACATTTTTGTGATATATTTTTTTCGGGATTCTTTGATGAATAGACTGTTGAAAAGAACAGCATTTATTTCAAATAGAAATCTTCTAAAACATTATAAACATCTTTGCTGTCACTGTTGATCAATTTAATGCATCCTTAATAGATTGATAAAAGTGTTAATTTCTTTAAATAATAATATTATTACTGACCCCAAACTTTTGAACGGTAGTGTGTGTGTCTGTGTTTGCACAGCAGGTTTTGATTAGTATGTTAGTATACTGCACACTGTCTCTCAGTAGACCGAACACCCATTCATCAGACTCAGACTTCTACCCGGAGCTGCACTTTCCAATATGTCTAAACACTCTTTAATGACAGTTGGCCTTAGACAGCAGAAATAAAATAATGTCATTGGCCTCGGCCTGTAGGCTCTACTTATGCTATGATATATGAGCAGTGAGCCCTTCATTCACTCGATCTGCTCGTATGTGTGTGTGAGTGACAGAGAGAGAGTTTGTGTGAGCACCACACTGATGGGCATAAATGAGATTTGACTCCGACATTAAGCTAATGAACAGATAGTGATATAATGACGAGCCAGTTATTCAGCCATCATAAGGCTTCTAACTGGCTGTGTGTGTGTATGTGTGCGTTTGGCTGTTGTCTCTTAGCGTGGCTAAGTTGATTAGCACTGCTCAGTGGTGGTGTGGGAGGAATGGGGCCAAAACAAAAGAGCCCTGAGTTAACAGAGCAGCTTGTGATTAGGGCTGCAACTAACGATTATTTTGATAATCGATTAATCTGTCGATTATTTTTACGATTAATCGATTAATCGGTTTATGTACTTATATTTTAGTTTTTTCCATTTTTTCCCCAGGTAAATTATTAATAAAGGGTCTTTATCATTCAGCATAGATTTTTAAGAGATTTTAACCATTTTGCATTGTCATATCCTCATCAAAAATATACCTGGAGTTGTTTTATTATGTTAGTAATCCTTTGTCGAACTCTTCTGCAATCAAAACACTGATCCATACTCTAGCAAAATTCACAAGGAGATTTCAAATATTGTTTTCACCATGGCAGTCCTTAGAGCTCCTAAAGTAGTTTAACATCCCAAACAAAGCTTAAGGAATCTTTGAGAAAATATTTTCATGAAGTATAAGGATAAAACAGAATAAAATTGCAGTGCATTGTATTTTATTATTTACTGGGAAAAAGCTTTATAGCTTATGCTGTGAAATTGTAAACAATCCTTCGAAAAAAAGTGCCAATGGCATGAAACCTGAATGGAACTCACAATTTAAAGTAAAATCCATCAGAAGGTTGTCCAGAAAAAAAAAATTGGGACACACACAAAAAACCTGCTGTGTGAAAAAGAGCAGTGAATACTTAGAAAAGAAGTGCATTTTAAATATACTCAAACATTTACCTCTCTCATTCAGTCATAATTAGGCTGCAAGTCTGAATTATGAACTGGTAAACGACAAACTGATCACATAACATTTTGTAAAGCTTTAAATGTTAACTGTTAAAAAGCAATGTTATCAGCTTTTACGACTAAACATTTGCAAACAACCTTGTACTAGAGAATCTGCACAAATAAAATTCTTATGGGCCGTTCACATATCGCACCTAAAAACGCGTGGAAAACGCTAGTCGCGCCGCTTTCTCCTTCTTTCCAAAGCGATCGGGCAGAAGCGCCCCTGAGGCGTCTGCCTTTGCTAAGCAACAATGACGTGCTCTCTCCATGACGTTTCATGAAATTTCAGCAAAGGATAAATGGATGCGGTGTGGACGCGCCTGGAAAAACGGGCGCATCGCACCGCGTGCGTGTCGCGACCGCGTCGCTTCCATTATGAGAGTGCATACTGCGCGCCTACATAGGAAATAACGAACTTGAGCACGCAAAAGACACGATATGTGAACGGCCCCTTAAACAGTTCAGTAGTGCAGAGTTTACAGGTTACTCTTCATTTTAAAGGCTCAAAGTAAAGTACTCCCACTTCCCGCTGAATGCTGCAGAGACGCTGTTTGGGAAGCACGTGACATAAAACGAGGCCAGCTATTGGCTATTCGCTACTTCACCTGCTGTACTGGCTGAGTAAAACCTCCGGTGGCTCATTACTGCCACACTTTGGTCACCGCAGATTTGAAATATGCACGAAATGAGCCGCTTATGGCAAATAAAATTTATTTAGCGACGAATCGATTACTAAATTAGTTGACAACTATTTTAATAATCGATTTTAATCGATTAAATCGATTCGTTGTTTCAGCTCTACTTGTGATAACACTCACCCACATACACATATGTGCACGTACACACACGCACACACTCATTCTATGTAGTTTCATAAGACTCATGGCTTGTATCACCAACATACATTATAAGCCTCAGTAAGAACCAACAAAACTCTCTCACATCTGCCAAGTATCTACACCCCAGAAAGGGACAGGGAGACAGATATTTCACTATTTCAAGCACATCCACCATATATAGTGGCCTAACAAGTGCTTAGACACTTAATTTGTCATTGAATTGGACTTATGTTTTGTACTGTACTATAAATGTGTGATTGTTTCCCTTATTTGCTCTGAACTGTGACCTCTCTTGCATCTCAGGTGGTCTTACGGAGTGTTGTTGTGGGAGATTTTCACACTGGGCGGCTCGCCATACCCAGGTATCCCAGTGGAGGAGCTCTTTAAACTGCTGAAGGAGGGTCATCGGATGGACAAACCTGCCAACTGCACTCATGAACTGTACGCTTTTGATTTTTTCAGACATTTCTTATTCATCTCTTAAAATTATGCTGTAAAGTAGGGTCTGAACAGTTAAAACCAATATGGATTAGTGCAATTATTAAATCACAAAAGCTACAAGTTAATTAAATATCTTCAGTAAAAATAAATAAATAAAACTCCAGAGTATGATGTTTATATTGATTTTTTTCTCAAATACGGTTTAATTTTACAGTGAAATAGTATAATTACAATAGCAAAATGCTTATTAATTAATAATAGCATGAAATGAAACAAAAAAATTTAAAAAAAATTATGCAACCGTACAAACAAGCAAACCTGAACTTTTGAACAAAAAAAAGCATTTTATTTTTAGCAGAAACCTTGCAATTCAATATTTGCTACTTTCAATCCATGTCCTATTTACCGTAATTTCTAGATAACAATCCAGACATTCAACTTGAAGACTGTTCACATCCTCATACTCCAAATAATTTGTTTAAAAGGCAGCTAATCTGTGTAATTTGAGTAATCGATAGACAAACCCACAATACAATACAACTAACAGTTGTTATACAAATGCTTAAGCTAGGTGCATGTGCATATGCTCTCAGAAAAGTCAGTTCACAAGTTATTGAGTAGTAATTACGAGTTCTACGAGAACATGAGCACTTTCTCGTAATTACAATAATTCCGATTTGACGTGGTTGCACCTATGCATCCCGTCCATATGAAAATGTTATTTCTGGCATGTTTTAAATGCATAGATTGTTCTGTGATGTGATTTGTGCAGGTACATGATTATGCGGGAGTGTTGGCACGCTGTTCCTTCACAAAGACCCACGTTCAGACAGCTGGTGGAGGATCACGACAGGGTTCTTTCCATGACCTCCACTGATGTAAGAGCTCTTGTGCATCCAACCAAACACCTTCACCATTATTATCCAGAAGTTGACAGTTCTAAAGTGTGTGTTTGTGTGTATTTGATCCATCAGGAGTATCTGGACCTGTCAGTGTCGTTCGAGCAGTACTCCCCAGCCTGCCCAGACTCCAACAGCACCTGTTCCTCCGGCGACGACTCTGTGTTTGCTCACGACCCTTTACCTGACGAGCCCTGCCTCCCTAAAACTCACCTCCACAGCAATGGGGTCATACGAACATAAGGACCCGGGACAGAAACGGTGGTTTGTAGGGACCTTCTGGTTCACTGCACTGAACCAGCATGTGGCGCAGTGTGGATCTCATGAAACGCTCAACAAGAAGCTTCAGACTTCCTGCTGTTCACAGGTCTGAAGGAGGGATTACTCCCCTCTCCTTCAGCTCCTTTTCTTCCAAATTATTATTCAGATTTTTGTCTTTGAAAAGAGAATTCCTATTTTTGTATTTTGTAAGTTTCATTTTTCCTTTGCGCAACACAGTCAGAATGGTCAAACCATTCCGTGCCTACCAAAAAAACAGACAGTTTGCTGGACAGGAAACAAAAAGAATGGATTGACACTGTGTAAGAGCACAGCTCCGAAGTGACAGATAGAGTCGTCCTGTCACACATGGACAGGAAGTGTTTTTACAGCAATATCTGACTGGAGTGAGAATCAAACCCATGGCCAGTCTCTCCTCTCCACTCCTCACAAAGAACATTTTTCATCCTTTCTTAATAAGAAAAGAGAGAAAGGTCTCCTAGATGTGAGATTTGATTAGAAGGTATATAACTGTGTGCTTTGTATGTATCTTAAAGTTTTTATTGTAAATATATAGATATAAATATGTATCATATTGCAGTTGGTAGCAGTGTACTTAAAAAAAAAAAAAAAAAAGGATTAACATTCTAAGAGCACTGTTGAGATCATGTAAACATTTCATCTTAAAAAGCAAAACAAAAGTTTTATTTGAATTAACATGTATATTTGTAAAGCTATTTATAGACGTAAGGTTTTTAAGGGGTCTAAAATTCTAGTTGGGTTTTGGTATTGTAAACAAAGTTTTTTTTCTTTTCAATTTTATAAGTTATTTACCACAGAAGTGCAAGATTTCACCCAGTGGGTTGTATTTTACTTTTGCCGGTTTTCTTCCATTTCTTTGTTTACAGTGACAAGAATGTATGAGAAACTAATTGGCGATATCAGCAGAGCAAAATTATGAAATGATGAATTCTAAACACCAAATCAGTACACCAGAAGTTCCTTTGCCCTTATCTCAGTATTTAATTTAATGATAAAAGGACCACAAGTGCTTCTGATCTTCATGAGGAAACATTTTTTAACACCAGTCAGACTCACACATAATGCACTTTTCATAATCTTTGTATATTTAAAAAACATTATAATAATCTCCATATTTGGGCTTCCATGCATGAGTCATAAGCAGATCCGTTCACTACAGTTTAAAAACAAAACAGTGTTGCTTTTCTCTGATTATGAGCGCTGTGGTCTTTTCATCCAGCTCTATGATATGAAGGAGTGCTATGTGGGAAAAACCTACCATAGCATATAGATAAATGGTGAAACCATACTATGAGTTTGTCGCTCTTATTTGCTCTTTTGCTAATGAATATGTATAATAATATTTTGAGCTAATCCTCCGGGTCGGTATGTTTGCAAAGTGCCAAAATCTTTCTCTCTGCTCTGAGTTTTATGTTAATGAGTACAGAACCATTATTGCTATTCAACTCTAGCGTGCATGGTTGTCAGATGAGTGTCTTTGGCCCTGCGAATCTAAGCGAAGCATTATGGGATAGCTTGGTTGTGTCTCAGGGTGTCCTCAGACAGTTGCATTCAAGCAGAAAGCCGGCAATAATATATAATGGGGTTGGGGGGGAAGGATGATTCGCTTGCTGCTAAACTACGAAAACTGTAAATTTGAAGATTTGATAGGGGTGACTGTACAGGTGCCGAATGAAGCAGTCGCTCCCTCCTCCTGCAAACCATTGAATTTTTGTACTTGTCAAGTGCCTGGAAGGGAGCTGAGGGGGTGATTATTGCAACAAACGGTTTGAATGTACGGCCACATCAATAAAAAAACCTAAGCAGGGTGTTTCTTCGAGTGAGAAAGTAAATATGTGCAAGGCACTTTGTTCCCTTTATTCTCAGATTGGGTTCTTAAAGATACAGATGACGTTGTTCTATGATTTCTTCTTCCAGAGGGACATCATGTTCTGTTGGATACAGTGTGTTTGTGCATTACGTGTGGAGTTGTTCGTTTACTGTTTGGTGTGGGATGGCAGGGCAAGCGATCACTCTTGCCTTCATTTTTTTGTACAACCTGTAACCTCTGGCTCACCTCCGCATCCTCCGCTCTACTACTGACAGCCCTTCTGCATTGTTTCAAACATATCGAACAATGTTGCTGGTCCTTTTCCCTCCTTGTCACAAATCCACGTTATTTATTTCCTTGTATTTATGTTTCGTTTTGTTTTTCTCTACCCGTTTGCTTTCACGACCTTCTTTTATTCAAAAGGACAGCATTCCTTCATGCTTGTGTGTTTTGGGATGGAGGAAGAGTTGAGATGCATTTAGGGGTTGAAGAAGGCCTTCTTAAATGTTTACAATGAACATCCAGACAGTTTGAAAAGGATGATGTGTTCCCCCAGCACTTTTAAAGTGCCTGGACGATGAGCAATACTTGTCTGATGTCGACACTCGTTTTTCGTTTTACACATTTGTTCTTTTCCTCTTAAGCTCTATTTGATTGTGCCATTCAGCTCTTATTAGAATTAAGATATTAAATTAAGTTATAGATTTAAATTTGCAAATATTGTTATATGTCTAGTAGATTTTAAATAGGTGATTTTATTTTGTTTTAATAGGGATGAAAGATTCTTTACAGTATTTTCTTACAGAAGAATTGCATTCCAGGTAGATAGCTTTCTTTACGCGGTGAGGTAGCACGTTTGCAGAATTAAAGTCGTTCAGCATCTGCATCCCTCTCTGTTTAACAAAAGATTGGAATAGTTGACTAACAGTGTTGTATGTTATTTTTCCATATCTCTGTATCTGTGGAACATTCCGTTCTGTTTTAGTTGTGCCCCTTCCGAGCTGTTAAACCTCTTTACACTCTATCAGTCTGTGCCTGACGGAATTATGCTGTCAATCAAAACCTTTTCAATAAACACAACAAAACCAGTGCTCGCTTCTCACGTTCTTTTTAAATCAATACTGGCCACACTCAGTATTTCAGTGTTATTTTGCCAATAATTATCAAGGGTGGGAGAGAATTTGATAAGGATATTTAGAATTGAAATAAAGTACATTTTGAAATTCCAGAATCCTCAGTCATAACTAATTCAGAAAACACTAGTATTACACTGTACAGAATACACTGCACCAAAATTTCTGGAGCCAAAATATTTGAATGAAAAAGAAAAAACTTATTTTGCATTGCAATATGTAAGATGTTTTCTGTTGTAAAATTTGAGAGGTGACTTTACTACAAATGAAAAACAAATTACACTAATTAAATTACAAAACCTTTACTTAAAGTTTTCAGCGAAATTAAAACTTTAATTTAGGTTTTGGTCAAAAAAACTAATAAACCATAAACATATTTTTGATGCCTCATTATAGATGAAGTGCGGTCACTAATGCAAAATGAACCCTGACAGCATGATCAGGAAGAACTTATAAATTAGCTCAAAGAAATGATAAAATGCAACTATGGACTATGCAACAATATTAAAATAATAAATAATTTGTACATTATTAACTATTAGCAAACTTTGTTTCTCTTTCTAGTTTCCTTACTCTTCTGAGACATTTTCATCCTTGCTATATATTGAGAGAGAGATAAGTAGTGATGTCCTTCAAGGCTAGTTTATTGGTCAGTGGTCAATCTTAGTCATAAAATGACGCCAGTTAACTATTTTAACCTGCACTCTCTCTTTTCAAACTTATAAAACAGAATAGCTAACTGGTACCATTAGCAACTTTATTGACAGCATTATGAGTCTTACCAAACCAACAATGCCATCACAAATGTTGTCATAGAGCTTAAGTTGCTAATGGCACCAATTAGCTATTCTAACTGACATTGGAATGAAAAGAGAAATGGCACAAAATCATACAAATGACATGAAAGTAGCACTGTGGTGTTGCTAGGGTGCATGACTTACTTAAAATAATCACACAGAAACAGCAAGTAACAGTGCGAGAGAAGGAGAGAGAAGAGAAATTGTTGTAGAATCTAAAAAATTTCACTCAAAATTGCTAGTATATTTCACAAATGACTGCAATGAAACAGCAAGCAACATTAATACTAAAATGAAATGTTAAAGCACTAAGACTGAAATAGTATTTTTTTTTTTTTGGCAAAACCTACTCCAATAACATTTGCTTTATAATATATACTGTATCATTTTGTTTTTGTTTAATGTGTGTGTCTGTTTGTGTGTGTGTGGGGGGGGGGGGCATGTTTTTGTGACATATCAGGACACAACTCTGTATAATGACATTGGTATGACACAGGTATTACAAGGAGAGGGTGACTTATGAGGACATAACCCATGTCCCCATTTTTCAAAACGCTTATAAATCATACAGAATGAGTTTTTTTTTTTTTTTTTTTTTTGAGAAAGTAAAAATGCACAAAGTTTCCTGTGAGGGTTAGGGTTAGGTGTAGGGTTGGTGTAGGGCCATAGAATATACAGTTTGTACAGTATAAAAACTATTACGCCTATATGCATATATGGGATGTCCCCACTTTTCACAAAAACAATCATTGTGATTTAAAGCAATGTGATTGAATAATTAGTTATTATAATAGGAATAATGTTGTGCCACAGAGCTCTACATAATACAACAAAAAATGTTCAGCAGTTTTGGACTAGTACAAACTGTCACACAAATTGCACTTATCACTATGAGTAATTGTTTGCTGGTGTCCTGCACGCTCTCCAGAGCTGTAAGACTAAATTATGTCCAGAAGGGGAACATCCTGCTTCCCCAAAGCTCTGAAGAGGCTCATTCAGTGCCTTTCCGTGTGTGTGTATGTGTGTGTGTGTGCTCGTGTGCATGGGCTTTACTTTGCAGCTCAAGTGCTCCTTTCAAAAATGTGTTTGAGAGAGCCAGGTCTAAATTGGTGATTCAGAGCTGTGTTTGCTCAGGGGGAAGCTTTGCATCCCTCATTCCTTTACACTTCTTTTTTTCATTCTTGCAGGGTTCTCTGACTCCAACAAGTCTTGATTTTTCTCATTTTCACTCCCTATATGTCATCTTTCACTGCTGTCCAGGTTGTCCCACTGTGCAGTAGTTTGGATGGTATTGCTCAGGGTTCACTGGAAATCAGTCACCTCTTCAGTCAGACTCTTCAAAATCAGATGTTCCATGGGATTTATCAGATCTGTAATCTTGCTATAGCCATCCGTACATTACAAAGAGCTTTACAAACTGTTGGTTATATTTCTGTATAATTAATTGTGCTGAAGGTAACTTCAATGAGGATATGTGTTTATGCAAAGATGCGTAATGTGTTTGGTCACGCAATGGCACTAGTGATGCTGAAGTCATCCTAAAGAGCCCTGAAGGAATGAGCTGTGCATTGCTGCAGGAAAACTTATGATCATTTCTCTGCCGACAGCATCAGTGGCATGATCTCCATCACTGAAACTCACTTAAAACAGAGAAAATTTAACAATAAATACAGAAACGTTCAGCTTATATTCAGACCAAAAAAAAGTTGATGTAAGAATTATTAGACCCTTTGGCAAATATGAGCAATAGTGGCTGTGAAAATAAATCTACATTGTTTTTCCATTTTGGTTGTTTAAAATATATACACACACACACACACACACACACACAAAAATCACTCTAAATTGAAGTAAAACAATTGAAAGAGGTGGGAAAATCTCATTGTGAAATAAATGTTTTTCCCCATAACACGCTGACACAATTATTAGCACCCCTAGAAAGTCCTATGAATAAAATATCTATGAAATGTATTACCATTCATATTTACTTTAGATTTTTAGCATCTTTTTAGTGTCTACAAACAAGAAATTGTCCAGTTATGACTTATATAAAGTATAAATATGAGTAAACTCAAAGGCCAAATTACCTGAATCATCCATCACAATGAGAAAAACCAAAGAATACTGTTCTGATAACAACAAAAGATTGCTTCACAAAATAACCTTTAAGAGAATAGATTAAGCATTGAAAATTGATTTTTAACCATCAGGGCAACAATTGAGACATTCAAATTAACTGGAGAGGACTTGTGTCTATATAATTTCATTGCATGGTGAGGGGGATAGTTAAAGTGACTAAATACTCAGCAAGGAACATAGCTGGAAAATTTTAGAAATTAGTTGAGTCTCGGGACAGAAATCCTAAAAAAATAAATATCAAAAGCACCTACATCACCACAAGTTGTTTGGGAGGGTTTTAAGAAAAAATCCTCTGCTCTCATTCAAAAACCAACTCCAGCATATTCAGTTGCCAGACACTACTTGAATCAGGTTCAATGGTCAGATGAAAATAAAAAAGAGGTTTTTGCCAACATGAGATGGATTTAAAGGATGCAGGGGTAAAAAAAAAAAAAAAAAAAAAAGTGCCCATGACCACAGTTCATTATACCACTGGATTTTAAATGTTGTGGGTATATTTTTCTGCCAGATGTCCTGGACATCTTGTTCAGACAAATGGCATCATGGATTCTATCAAATACCAACAGACTGCCAACTAACTTTCACGCTGTCAGTCTCTGTTTCCCTTGGTGTCCACTAGTGAGCTCACTTCTCCTTAGGCACTATAATTCCTCTAGTCTGGTCCTGTCTTCACAGTAATTGCACTTCAGTTAATTGCATCAGATGCAGGGAATCTATTGTCATTAGTCTCCTTATAAATACCTGTCTTTCCCTGTTGTTTGTATGGAGTCCTTACCCTTCGATGTGTCAGTCTTCTCGTTCCCCGAGATTCCTCCATTCTCACATTCTGAGTTCCCATTCTGTTTCCTTCCCTTTCCTGTTCCCTTCCTTGTTTTGTTATTTTGTTTGTTTGGACTGCATTCTGGTTTTGACCCTGGCTTGTCTGACGACGAATTTGGATAATCCCAATAAACATACCTGCGATTGGATCTCTCGTCTCCCTGTGTTTTCACTGGTCATCGAATCATTACAGAAGGACTCCATCCAAGAGGATCCAGCGGTATGTCTAACCATAGTTCCTTCCCAGTCACCGAGCGGGTGAGGAATGTGTTTGAGGGTACCCGCCTGGTAGTGTTCCGTGGAACCAGGGGAGGTCGCTCAGGAGGGAGTAGTCAAGAGGAGGTCCGGCAGCGATCTCCACTGTGCCCTCCTGTTGACCCGGGGTTCGGATGGGAGCTGCCGTTTCCCCATTGTGGACAGAGAGGGGAGAGGAGGCGGTGCCAAACCAGCGCCACGAGGCAGGATGGACGCCAGCACAGCGCCACAGCACAAAGTGGGCACCAGTCCAGCGCCACGGTGCAAAATGGCCACCAGCTCAGCGCCAACGCCCAAGATGGCTGCAGAGACATTTTTGGATTATTTCTCCATGCTGTCAAAGATCCTAGAGATTCCCAATACTGTTCACGTCACGTCTGCTGAGCCAGCACCACAGTATAAGATGGCCACCAACCCAGCGCCGCTGCGCAACATGGCCGTCAGCCTGGAGCCACTGCAGAGGATGGCAGTTACAGTGGGTTTTCTTGAGTTGAGTCAGGTTCCCGTTGACCCTCCAGAGTTGAGTCAGATTCCTGTTGACCTTCCAGAGTCGAGTCAGGTGCCCGTTGACTTTCCAGAGTTGGGTCAGGTTCCGGTTGACCCTCAAGAGTCGAGTCAGGTGTTCATGGACCCTCCAGAGTCAGGGTTAGTCACCGTCGACCTTCCAGAGTCAGGGTTAGTTACCGTTGACCTTCCAGAGTCAGGGTTAGTTCCTGTTGACCTTCCAGAGTCGAGTCATGTTCCAGTTGATTCCCCAGAATCAAGTCAGATTCCTGTTGACCTTCCAGAGTCGAGTCAGGTGCCCATTGACTTTCCAGAGTTGAGTCAGGTTCCGGTTGACCCTCCAGAGTCGAGTCAGGTGCTCGTGGACCCTCCAAAGTCGAGTCAGGTGCTCATGGACCCTCCAGAGTCAGGGTTAGTCACCATTGACCTTCCGGAGTCAGGGTTAGTCACCTTTGACCTTCCAGAGTCAGGACTAGTCACCATGGACTTTCCAGAGTCAAGTCACTGGTGATCTTCAAGGACAGAGTCAAGTCACTGGTGATCTTCAAGGACAGAGCCAAGTCACTGGTGATGTTCAAGGACAGAGTCAAGTCACCAGTGATCTTCAAGGACTGAGTCAAGTCACCGCTGATCTTCAAAGGACTGAGTCAAGTCACCGGTGATCTTCAAGGACTGAGTCAAGTCAGCACCGATCCTCTGGAATCCAGTATAAACACCATGGGATTACCAGAGTTTCATCCTCCTGTTGGTCTGGCCGCACGGATGGGGTGGTCTTCTGCTCCGCCCTGGGGGGCTTCCGCCCTGACCACACGGCTGTGGTGGTCTTCTGCTCCGCCCTGGGGGATTCCGGCCTCAACCATGAGGATGTGGTGGTCTTCGGCTCCACCCTGGGTGGCTTCTGCCCTGACCACATGATTGTGGTGGTCTTCTGCTCCGCCCTGGGGGGATTCCGCCTTGACCACAAGGATGTGGTGGTCTTCTGCTCCGCCCTAGGGGGCTTCCACCCTGACCACATGGTTATGGTGGTCTTCTGCTCCGCCCTGGGGGGCTCCCGCCTTGACCACATGGTGGTGGTGGTCTTCTGCTCTGTCCTGGGGGGCTTCCGCCCTGACCACACGGTTGTGGTGGTCTTCTGCTCCGCCCTGGGGGATTCCGGCCTCGACCATGAGGATATGTTGGTCTTCGGCTCCGCCCTGGAGGGCTTCTGCCCTGACCACACGGTTGTGATGGTCTTCTGCTCCGCCCTGCGGGGATTCCGCCTTGACCACAAGGATGTGGTGGTCTTATGCTCCGCCCTAAGAGGCTTCCGCCCGGACCACATGGTTATGGTGGTCTTCTGCTCCGCCCTGGGGGGCTTCCACCTTGACCACATGGTGGTGGTGGTCTTCTGCTCTGTCCTGGGGGACTACGGCCTCGACCACGAGTAAGTGGTGGTCTTCTGCTCCGCCTGGGGGGCTTCCGCCCTGACCACACAGTTGTGGTGGTCTTCTGCTCTGCCCTGGTGGGCATCACGTGATGTCCTTCGTGGACTTATGTTTTTGTTTTCTTTTGTTTTTTCTGTCTGTTTCCTCCTTTGGACCTGGCCCTCCGTCCTTCCCCCTGATCCTCCACCAGTCCACCTCCCTTCTTGGTTTCTAGTCTGTGTCTGTCATTCCCTTTCCCTTTAGGACCTGGCCCTCCGTCCCTCCCCCTTATCCTCCGCCGGTCCACCACCCTCCTGGACTCCTTGTTCTGTGTTGCACTTCTCTTGTCTCTGTCTCCCCATTTTACCTGGTTGTCTTGTCTCTGTTTCCCCATTCTACCTGGTCCTCCTGTCTCTGTGTACCATGTTATCTGGCCCTCCGTCCCTCCCCCTAGTCCTCTGCCGCTCCACCTCCCTCCTAGTTTCTTTGTCTGTTGGTTTTCCCTTGGTTCGGGTGGAGCATCTGGCAGCTGCTCCGTGGAGGAGGGGGTAATGTCACGCTGTCAGTCTCTGTTTCCCTGGGTGTCCACTAGTGAGCTCACTTCTCCTTTGGCACTTCACCATAGGCACTATAATTCCTCTAGTCTGGTCCTGTCTTCACAGTAATTGCACTCCAGTTAATTGCACCAGGTGCAGGAAATCTATTGTCAGTAGTCTCCTTATAAATACCTGTCTTTCCCTGTTGTTTGTATGGAGTCCTTACCCTTCGATGTGTCAGTCTCGTTCCCCGAGATTCCTCCATTCTCACATTCTGAGTTCCCGTTCCGTTCCGTTTCCTTCCCTTTCCTGTTCCCTTCCTTGTTTTGTTATTTTGTTTGTTTGGACTGCATTCTGGTTTTGACCCTGGCTTGTCTGACGACGAATTTGGATTATCCCAATAAACATACCTGCGATTGGATCTCTCGTCTCCCTGTGTTTTCACTGGTCGTCGAATCGTTACACTAACCAGCTGACTGCCTCTGCTAGAAATCCTATAATAGGCTGGATCTTCCATCAGGACAATGATCCAAAACAAACATCAAAATCAACACAGAAATGGGTTCTTGCCTTTTCTTGCCAATTGCCATGGCCATTTTAATCACATGACCTGAACCCTAAACAAATTAAGTGGGGTCCACTGAACAGGAGAGGCACCAACATGGACTTTGGCATTTAAAGCTTCCAGAGAGATTCTGTATGCTAGAATAGACTCTGATCAAGTGTTCTCCAACCTCACCAGGCAATACAGGAGAAGACACTCTGCAAAGAATCTTGACAAAATAGAGGCTGCAAAAAGTATTGAATAAAAGGGAATCTAAATTAACAACTAAATCTGTAAATGTTTCTATTTATTTCCTATAATAACACATTGGCTTAAGCAGCATGTGCTTAACTTATATGTTAGAGTTTAAAAGTAAATGTTCTTAAGGGGGCCTCTTCATGAGCGCCGCAGATGGCTGCTTCAGTGCTTGGCTCTCCAGTGTTTGTGCTGTTTTTGTTAGTTTTTCCTGTTTTTTGTTTAACAAACACGATCAGTTTCACCAGGGATGAACTGCTGAACATTCGGCAGAACACACCACAAGATCTTTTACCGGATTTAAATTATTCAGACGTTTTACTGAACGTTGTTATCGGAGGAGCGGCGGCGCTGATCAAGCGCTTCAGGACGCGCAGACGGGGGAAGCGAGCGGGAGCGCTCGTCAGACTCAGGAAGCGCGGATTTCATATCACTCTGTTCCACGAGCAGCTTTGGGACGTTCTGATCACTGTCTGGTTCATCTTATACCGTCCTACAAGCAAAAACTTAAATCTGCTAAACCTGTAGTAAGGACTGTGAAGAGATGGACCAGCGAAACAGAGCAGGATTTACAATCTTGTTTTGACCTCACTGATTGGAGTGTTTTTGAAGCTGCTACCACCGATCTGGATGAACTCACAGAGACCATAACATCCTATATTAGTTTCTGTGAGGATATATGCATTCCTACCAGGACTTATTTAACATTTAACAATGATAAGCCATGGTTTACAGTAAAACTCAGACATCTTCGTCAGATCAAAGAGGATGCCTACAGAAATGGGGACAGGGTCTTGTACAATCAGGCCAGGAACACACTGAACAAAGAGATCAGAGCGGCTAAAAAGACCAACGCTAAAAAGTTGGAAGACCAGTTTACTTCCAACAACTCAACTTCAGTGTGGAGAGGTCTAAGAGCCATCACGAACTACAAGACACCATCCCCTTGCACTGAGGCTAATCAACGACTTGCTAACGACCTGAATGAGTTTTATTGCAGTTTTGAAACCCCATCACCCATTCTGACCATCTCCCTACACAACCATTAACACATCCTGCAATCCCACCATCCACACCTCCTGCTCTTCAAATCTGTGAAGATGATGTGCGCCAGGTCTTCAAGAAGAACAAAAGAAGAAAAGCACCAGGCCCAGATGGTGTTACACCAGCCTGTCTGAAAATCTGTGCTGACCAGCTGGCCCCCATCTTTTCACAGATCTTCAACAGATCCCTGGAGTTGTGTGAAGTGCCTTCCTGCTTCAAACGCTCCACCATCATCCCCATCCCAAAGAAACCCAAGATAGCAGAACTTAACGACTACAGACCTGTGGCTCTAACGTCTGTCGTCATGAAGTCATTTGAAAAACTGGTTCTGGCTTATCTGAAGGACATCACTGGACCCTTACTGGACCCCCTCCAGTTTGCTTACCGAGCAAACAGGCCCGTGGATGATGCAATCAACATGGGATCCTGCAACATCTGGACAAAACAGGGACTTTTGTGAGGATCCTATTTGTGGACTTTAGTTCGGCATTCAACACCATCATCCCAACAGCCCTTCAGACCAAACTGACCCAGCTCTCTGTTCCTAGCTCTATCTGTCAGTGGATCACCAGCTTTCTGACAGATAGGCAACAGTGAGACTGGGGAAATTCACATCAAACAGCTGCTCCACCAACACTGGTGCCCCTCAGGGATGTGTTCTCTCCCCTCTGCTCTTCTCCCTGTACACCAATGACTGCACCTCTAAAGACCCCTCTGTCAAGCTCCTAAAGTTTGCAGACGACACTACAGTCATCGGCCTCATCCAGGACGGTGATGAGTCTGCTTACAGACAAGAGGTTGAGCAGCTGGCTGTCTGGTGCAGTCTTAACAACCTGGAGCTAAACACGCTCAAAACAGTGGAGATGATCATGGACTTTAGGAGAAACCCACCTGCACTTTCCCCACTCACCATCATGAACAGCACTGTGACTGCAGTGGAGTCATTCAGATTCCTGGGAACCACTATTTCTCAGGACCTGAAGTGTCACATTCAACAATCACATTGACTCCATTGTTAAAAAGGCCCAGCAAAGGTTGTATTTCCTTCGCCAGCTAAGGAAGTTTAACCTGCCACAGGAGCTGCTGAAACAGTTCTACTCAGCCGTCATTGAGTCTGTCTTCTGTACTTCAATAACTGTCTGGTTTGGTTCAGCAACAAAATCAGACATCAGAAGACTACAAAGAACTGTTCGGACTGCCAAAAGGATTATTGGTGCTCCCCTGCCCACCCTTCAAGAACTGTATACATCCAGAGTGAGGAAAAGGGCTCAGAAAATCACTCTGGATCCCTCACATCCAAGTCACCCCATCTTTGAACTTTTGCCATCTGGCCGGCGCCTCAGAGCCACAAACACCAGAACAGCAAGGCACAAGAACAGTTTCTTCCCCCAGGCAATCTACCTCATGAACAGTTAAATGTTCCCTACTTATGCTTATAAACGTGCAATATCCTTATATTTATTTGTTAACCCTCCATCCTAGAACATTCCTGCATCTCACTCAATCCTATTCCATTATCATTTATAGCACAATTGTTTATACACTTATTTATTTGTCAATTTGTAAATCTCTTTTTGTTTTTTTTGTTTTTTCTGTGTGTTGTTGTCTCTGTGTACTGGAAGCTTATGTCACTAGAACAAATTCCTTGTATGCGTAAGCATACTTGGCAATAAAGCTCTTTCTGATTCTGATTCTGATCTTTCCCATCTTACCGTACATCTTCCCCATCTTACCGCTAATTAGATTTGTTTCCCTAAATTGTGCAGCCCTAAACGGTAGTTTCATGGTAAAAATTATTATTAGTTTCATGGCAAGAACAACAACTGTTTCGCACTGCATCCGGCCCAGGCGGCAAGGAAGTCGACCGGAAGTTGAAGTCGGCCGCGTGCTGCCATCTTGTAGCAGAACTTCACTTGCGTTAGCATTCCCATTGACTCCCATTCATTTTGGCGTCACTTTGACAGCGAATAACTTTACATCTGAGGCGTTTAAAGACTCCGTTTGTCCATTATTTATTTCTAAAGATACACGACAATGTATAAAGGGCTCCATTATCTTCTATGTTACATTATGGCCCCGTAGAAACAGTTTTTGTAAAAAATAGGCTAACGATTGCGTCATAACCACTCCACTCTCTGTCGCATTACCGTACAGACAGGAGGAGATGCTCGCAGACAATTAACTTAATATGGCGTACTGGCGTTACATTTTAAAATACTATACAAAATAATTAATCAGAATACTACTGCTCCCTCACGCCAAAGAACTCCCCGCTCAAGATCGCCGTCTCTGCAAGATTAACGATGGCTGTTTGCACACACAGCTATTAGAAGATTTACATCTGTCAGACAGGTTGCTGACGTCGTCAAGCTTCGTTTGAGTCTGCGCGTCAGAAACGGAAGTGCTAAAAAACGCTAAAATTGGGCTTCAATTGTCTCAATTGAGTTCCAATGGGGTCACAATCACACCATTACTGAATTCTGTCATAACTTTTAAGCTTAACCATTTTCTCATGCCTACAGTAACATTACCTACAAAGTCTTTTATAAATGAACTAGTTTGGAATGTGCTCCTATTTTTTTAAGTGCTTTTAAGTAATGCATAAAACCCACTAAAGTGCATCAGATGAAGATGAGTTTTGTGTGGATCAGATTGTCATGAGCATCTGATTTGGAAAAATCTTTACAATGATTCCATTTCACAACTGCTCACACAACAATGGTGTTCAAAATCCAACATGGTGGATGGCTCACAGGCCTCAGAATATTACTAATGCAAAAGCTATGTGTTTGTACAAGCTGATGATAGGCCACAAGATAACTGTGGGCACCTGGTACCCCACGCTGCGGCTGTCACTGTGACTTCATCCCTCACTGCTTTATATGTGGTATACAAAGCAAACACAAAAAAGGACCCGATGACTCACATGCATTTCAGGGTATGCAAGTACACCTCAGGGTCCTTGTAATCAGAGAACCATAATATACTGTGTGTCGTCTTCAGAATTAAAGGGGTCATATTATGAGAATACACTAACTTTCAGACCACAAAACTTTCAAAAGGCCATCTTTTGCTGCAGAAACCTACTTGTTGGGTTTCTGAAATCACAAAGGCTTTGCAAAGACAATAATGGAGAAATGTAGAATATACTGAATTCAATAGCAAAGTGGCACAAGAAAAATGATTTTATTATATTTTACATGCAAAGAGGGAGTATATAAGCAACAAACAGCACATTTAATTATAAGAGAGAGTGAGAGCGGATAATGGTTATAAACTAAAATTATAAATTAATCACAGAGAACTCTTAAAATTAAAAATAAAAAAAATATAAAATAGCCATAAAAACCATAACTATGACTTGTGAGTTGTGCAAGAATGATTATGGCTTTCTGTATCCTCAGTCAACACACTGGATGCTTTTTTTTTTACCAAAAAGAAAGACTCCAAAATGGTCCCACTGCATAAATAGACCTTAAAACAGAGGGTGCAGGAATACTCCTCCCTACTACACTTAATTCATTTGATTTGTGTATAAGTGTGTTTCATGTTTTGCCAGACCCTTCTGTAATTGTTGCTGGTTGAGTGTGTGTAGTGCACACACACACACACACACACACACTCATCAGTGGTCTGAGGTATGCAATAAGAGGCAGAGTTTCGGAGGCCTGAGCATAATTAATACCTTCGATGTGGTTACAAAAAAGGCAGAGTCACCAGCTATTTTTTGCTAAATTTAATAAAGTAAAAACATGTATTCATCTGCATATATGTACCCAGTTGGCACTGCGCTCTGACCAGACAAGATGTTTACCGTTAGTCTGTGGCGTTGGACAGTGGGGCAGTGACATTTTTCAGCTCCTATTAAAAAGCCACTGAAGACACCAACGCTTATGACGCACACAGCAAAAGCAGGAGAAGGTGAAGGGGGAGGGGCCAAGGCAGAAGGGAAAAACGACAAGAAAGTGAGAGGTTGAGAGACAAGAGATATGGTTGAAGCTGGCTGGGGTGAGGGACTCCCCGCCATACTGACAGAAGTTTATGGAGATCTTTGGGAAAATATATATATATTTTTTTAATTATTATTTTTAACAACATTATTGTCATGATTCTGCCCTCGTGTCCTTGATTTTTCCTAGTCTTGAGGCAGGATCATGACAGACCCATGTTTTGTGTACAAGCGCATGGCCTTGTCTTTGGGCCATGTGCTTGTGTTGTCTCGTTCCCTTGCCCCGCCCCCCTTGTTAACCTAGTCGTGTCTTGATTGTCCTATCTGTAACACCTGTCGTGTCTTGATTAGTACCCCTATTTAGATCTCCTAGTGTGCTCTGTCTTGCGTCGGTTCATTGTCTTTGAGATTTGTACCTGTGATTGTGATTGTTCCATTCTGTGATTGTTCCTTAAGAAGTGTTTGTATTACCGTGAGTGTTTGTTTATTGTTAGTATTTAGAGTCCTTGTTTATCTTGTCAGTCCAGTCCTGTTTTAGTTATTTAGTCTTTGCCTTGCTCCGTGTTTTCCCCCTCGTGGGTTTTGTTTTCCCCTTTTTTGTATTTAATAAACCCTTTGTTTTGAGAATCCCTGTCTGCACCTGAGTTCCTCCCTTACCAATACCTGACAGAATGAACCGACCACCAAGGAACTCAGCAGGCAGGAGGGCCTCTGAGCTTCAGCGTCAGGCGGAGTTCCGGAGGCTGTGCTGGACGTCATCCCCCGCCGACAGGAAGGGGGTCACCCTCCCATACTCGCCTGAGGGGGAATGGGTCCTCCGTAATTATGCCCGGCTGTGGGAAAGCATCTCCCAGGAGGAGCCACAGAGGTCCCCTCCACCTACCCAGCTGCCAACGATCCCTGAGGGTCGTGTCCTGGCCGTGGCAACCCTGGGGGATCAGGCAAGCCCCTCCCAGAGTCCTGAGGTGCCCTCCACAGCCAGCAGTCTCCCCATGAAACGAGGGAGACGGTTTTCATGGGAGTCAACTTCAGAGTCTTCGGCGTCCGAGACTGCCCTGCCCGAGACCAAACTCCCCCAACCCGCCTCTGACCCAGCTGCAGCCTCTGCACCGCGCCCGAGGAGGAAGAGGAAGAAGAAGGGGCCTGCCGGTCCTGTGACCCTGTCTCCTCCCGAGCCAGCAGCGGTGAGCGTGCCCGAGCCAGCAGCGGAGAGAGCTGGCGTGCCCGTGCCAGCAGCGGAGAGAGCTGGCGTGCCCGAGCCAGCAGCGGTGGGCGTGCCCGAGCCAGCAGCGGTGGGCGTGCCCGAGCCAGCAGCGGTGAGCGTGCCCGAGCCAGCAGCGGTGAGCGTGCCCGAGCCGGCAAAGAAGAGAGCTGCAGTCGTGAGAGCGGAGGAGAGAGCCGCGGCCGACTCTGCAGCAAAGACTCTTGTACAGTCGGTCTCATCTCATAAGGAGCTGCCAATTGTCCTAGCTGCTAAAGCTTTTTCAGATTATTTGTCCCGTCTTGTCCAAATTTTAGAAATCCCCGTCAGTCCTGTCTTGTCCCCTGACCCTGTCCCCAGAAGTCCTAAGTGTCCAGCCGTTGTCTCCCCGTGTCCTGTTGATGTGGCCCCGTGTCCTGTTGATGTGGCCCCGTGTCCTGTTGATGTGGCCCCGTGTCCAGCCGTTGTGGCCCCGTGTCCAGCCGTTGTGGCCCCGTGTCCAGCCGTTGTGGCCCCGTGTCCAGCCGTTGTGGCCCCGTGTCCTGTTGTCCCCCCGTGTCCAGTAGATGTTGCCCCGTGTCCAGTAGATGTTGTTACCCCGTGTCCAGCTGTCGTCTCCCCGCGTCCTGTAAGTCTTGCCCCGCGTTCCGTAAGTGTTGCCCCGCGTCCCTTGTCTGCTCCTGTCATGTCCCCTGTCAGTTGTCCCGAGACCCCTCCCCGCCCCTCACCACCCAGACCTGCCCGTACCCCCCGTCGTCAGCCTTCGTCCTGTCCTCCTAAGATTCCTACCCCACCCGCCCTGGTCTGTCCCCCATGAACTTTGTGGTCCCGCCCCCTCCCCTTCCCTGTTTGTTTTTTTTGATTTGTCACCCCAACCCTGCCGTTGTGTACTCATGTTTGCCTTTGTTGTTATTTGTCATGTCCTGTTGGTTTGTGTCTGTGTCCCAGTCTGTCATGTCAGTCGTGTCCCGTGTTTGATGTTCCCTTGAGGAGCGTCTGGAAGCCGCTCCTTAAGGGAGGGGTTCTGTCATGATTCTGCCCTCGTGTCCTTGATTTTTCCTAGTCTTGAGGCAGGATCATGACAGACCCATGTTTTGTGTACAAGCGCATGGCCTTGTCTTTGGGCCATGTGCTTGTGTTGTCTCGTTCCCTTGCCCTGCCCCCCTTGTTAACCTAGTCGTGTCTTGATTGTCCTATCTGTAACACCTGTCGTGTCTTGATTAGTACCCCTATTTAGATCTCCTAGTGTGCTCTGTCTTGCGTCGGTTCATTGTCTTTGAGATTTGTACCTGTGATTGTGATTGTTCCATTCTGTGATTTGTTCCTTAAGAAGTGTTTGTATTACCGTGAGTGTTTGTTTATTGTTAGTATTTAGAGTCCTTGTTTATCTTGTCAGTCCAGTCCTGTTTTAGTTATTTAGTCTTTGCCTTGCTCCGTGTTTTCCCCCTCGTGGGTTTTGTTTTCCCCTTTTTTGTATTTAATAAACCCTTTGTTTTGAGAATCCCTGTCTGCACCTGAGTTCCTCCCTTACCAATACCTGACAATTATAGCTCAGGATTTGATCAAATCAAACACTGACATTCTGACTAAACAAACTCATTGACTATATATATATATATATATATATATATTGTAATTACTCTAAAATAGTACTTACAAAAGAGCACCTAGAGCACCAAGTAAACCGGGGCTGCCATTGGTGGCCCCTGAAATTAATAGTTGCAAGTTGTTTCTGATGGATGATATGGGGTTGTGAATATAGGAGGAAAAGAGTTTGAAAAAGTTAGATTCATAATTATAATTCTTATTTCTGCCCTCTGGCTATAGAGGTTTTGTGGCAGCATATTTGGCATCCTTAATTCCTTTAAATTCCAGATGTTTCCACATGAGAGACGCATTCTGTGTGAAAGCCTTTGGCTCTGCAACACAACGCCAGAATGTTTCAGGAAAGCAATCACTGTGGACACACTCAAAGAGTTGCTCAAATGTACCTTTTCATGCTTGTCGCCAGGAGAATGTTCTGGCTTAAATACAGCTCAAGCTGTAACGCCAGCATCTGTGGCATGCTGCTGATTACTCCAGAAAATTATTCTGACTTGTCCCTCAGCCTTTAAAAACTCATGTACAGTAATCCACTTACAATGGACATCTAAGGCTTTCAAAGCAGAAATGTGAAAGCTTGCATTCTCTTGAATCACTTTCACAAAAAGTTTATTATTTTGTCTAAATTATAATTTCTAGCATTAATTTTAAAGGTGAATTAACTAGTTACTAGTTATGAGTGGACTTTGCCTCCTTTATGTATAGTTACAGTATGTCACATCCTGGTATCTTTGCATGCAAAACCTACTAAGTTTACTGAATCTACATGTTTAAAGACTGAATAATAACTGGTGTGGTACAGATACCACACCATTCTCATGCTAATATAACGTTTAAAAATTTCAGTACATTCTAACAGTTGAATATTGTCAATTTGTCATGCTGTACATTTTCCTCAGATTTTCAGCTGCCAATTTAATAGGAACACACATCCTTTATTTTTTTTTTTAAACTGAGGGATGAGTCTAAATAAAGTTGTTTGCAGTTTTGAACCAAGCATACTCTTAATAACTATATCAAAATGCTCTTTTCAGGGTTCATTTTTGTTTCTTAGGCACTTGCAAACACTTTGAACTTTGAGTACTCTACAAATAAAGTGTATTACAATATTCCCATATTGTGAAGCATGATATTAATTGAAATCAGTTGCTTGAGTCCAAGAGATTATGGACTATTGCATTATCAGTATCTTGGCTTTCAATCGTCAGATCCCCTTACAAGATATGAGAATTTTCTTGATACATTAGCACATTTTTACAAGTATTACGTATAAACGTCATTTCGCAAGTGTGTCCACAGCTGTAACACTGCGATAAAAGTTCAAAACAGTCACCATGTTAAGAAAAAGGGACATAAAGCCCCCAGAATGACTGTGTGTTTGACGTGCGAGTGTACGTCCGTGTGTAATTGTGTAAGCTTGTGTGTGAGAGCTCTTCTCCTGAAACTGGACCTTGGAATGTTGTCAGAGTAACGCTGCCAAATCAGCGATTAGTGGGGATGTGTGAGAGACAGCCATAGAGAGGAGTGAGCTTTGGAGACAGGTGTCCTCAAACACACACACACATCTCTGGCTCTTCATCTGTTGAGTATTGTGGGACAGTGCAGTTTGCTTTCAATGGGTATTTCAGCTATGTGCAGTAGCACAGAGTCCTGTCACACGCTGGTCTAATAACACACTCAGGCTATTATTTCACGATGATTTTATTTTCAGTCTCCAGCAGTGTCAGAAATTAACTTTTTCATTAAGGGGAAATAAATCCCCCCCCCACACACACACCACCACGCAACAGATTTTCAGGCTTGTTTTTTTTAATTTATTTGGGCATATTATTTTATAATTACATTAAAACACACGTACAACAACCACACATTACGTTGTACGTAATGCAGCAGTTAGAAAAGGAAATGTCTAGAGATTGACGCTGAATAGTTAATGCTCTAGTGCATTTGAATATAACATACTACAAATAAACCTGCTGAAACAACCCTGGAATTTTAGATTGAATTGCAAAATGCACCATATCACAAGTGCAGTGCTGCACCAGGTGAGCTACTGAGCAAGTTTACTATGAAGAGTATACTAGAATAGCTGTATATATGGAGCTGGTTATGAGATGCAAACGCCAAAATGTAATAGCTTACAAATAATGTTTACAGATGTATTAATTAGTAAACGTATTTGCTTGAAGTTTATAAATTATACAACAACTTAGGAGTTATGTTATATGTGTTTTTCTAACTTCATATTGCATATCACTTATCACTGCATATCACTGGCAAATAATCAGAGAAGGAATTTACAGACTCATTGGTTACACGTACCTGTATAATAACACTTATTCTCAGAATTTTTTTTTACAAAAAGCTGTCACAGGGGCCAAAACCTCGGGGTGCAACAGCTAAAAGGTTTACTTTATTTAACCCCAAATGGTACATATTAGTTCTTTAAAAGTCCATATCAATTCCTTGAAATGGTACCACCCCAGTGACTGTTTTATACCTTTTTTTTCTGAGTGTATGAGATGGCTACATGTCACTGCAGTATCTCAAGAGCCACTAAACCTTTTAGAAGCACATTGAATAGAATATTAGAAAATACATCAAATGTTAGAAAACAGCTATAAACAGAGAAATGAACTGTACGAGAATTTTTGTCCCAGGTGAGTGCAATCCCACTGCAATGTCTGATAGGGAGAAAGACAGAGTGAGAGGGAAATTAAGAGAAAAAGAGCTTCAAGATGTGTTATCTCTCAAGTTGATCGGTGAGAAGTTTAATCCAGATGTCCTCACAGTTTGGACATCTCCATAACTCTTGCACATGGATTGCTGGGTAAATGCTGGGGTCCCGATTAGCCATTTCAAGTGTTTCATCACTGCTTCTAAAATTCCAAAACTGACATTTAACACATACTCTAAGATCACGCTGATATAGCGACCATGTCGTTTTTTCAGCAGCCAGACGCATGCAAGCGTGAAGGAATGATCTATCTGTTTAGGTCTGCGACTATCTAATGGGGAATGTGTGCAGCAGTGTGTCTGTGATCCATTTCACTTCCAGACGAGAGCAAGTGATAAACTCTATCACATCCACAGAGCTGCAGAGCCCCTTACAGAGCTCAGAGATGAAAGACATGGACATTTGAGTGTGATAGGTGAGAAGAGATTTCCACTAGCCCAGATTTATTATTTATATCTGGAATCGGAATTGCACTGGGCTCGTTTTAAGGAAACGGTGCAATTTCTCAGTGGTGTCCCTGGTACTACTTTAAGAATAACGGATCTTTCTGACATCATATCTGAGGGTATGACATCATTAAAATGTACTTAAATGACCTATGAGTAAGCCCCGATCGCCTTGGTTGATGTTGCTAACTCAGACAAACAAACTAAGATTGCTTTGTTGCTAACTGTCTTACAGTGACAGCTGTTAATGGGAAAACCTTGTCCCAATATGTTCTTGATAAATTTTGGACACAGGAGGACCACCATTCAAGTGGGACTTTAATATGCCATTGAGGGATATATAAATATTTTAAAATAAATATGGTGGGTAACAAGATTAATTTGGAATCAAGGATTTACAAGTAGGAGAAGCTTCATGTTACGGCCATCACAATTGCAGATAACAACATCAAGGATTTATGTACCGCAGGGTAAGATTAAATTCATTTACATTTAACCAGTTTAATATTTAGAGGCACTGAAATGTAGACCTTCAGTTAATTGTTTTTGACACTGTACATGACATGAGAACACTTAGCCATTTAGGTTTGTTCATTAGCATGGACTTTTTAAAATTAGCTTGTTTTTGCCAGAGATAGCTTACTGAAGCACAAGATGACATTAACGTTCTGCTTGAGGAGATGAAAATTGTATCTTAATGAGAGTATGACAACCAGAAAATTATCATTTTCGTCTTCATTGGGATGCTTAGGGACATTTTGCTTGTGCTTAGGGATGTTGTTGTCTTGTTTGGGTTTAGGAAATAGAATGCATTAAATTACATTGCCCATCCTCTCAGGATACGTGTAACAACAGTGTCAATAACAGAAAGGATTTTAGGGACAAAAATAGCCACCAGTTATTTTGCAAAGCTGTAATCACATATGCTTTAATAGCATAACTTGAAGGTTGTCATTTTAAATCGTCAGTGAAATCACGGGCGACAGATGTGCGCTGTGATGGCCATTTCATGACTGAGAAAGCATTAAAGGTCAAATAAAGTTGACCACACACAGATCTGCTGATATTCTGTGTGTGAGTGTTTGTGTGCGCTCAGAGCAGGCCGAGTCAGTGTGTGTGAGATACAGAAACACACTGTTCAGTTTAGAGGTAAAGACTTTGACTCTACAGTTCAGTGGCAGTTCAGTAGATAAGAAGACAGTTCCAGCTTTAGCTCCAGTCAGAGGAATGCTGTCTGTTCGTGGCCACACGTTAATGGTGTGTGATTCAAAGGAATCTCTGTTGACTTATTTGCTGTGAAATTAGCAGTCATTATGCTGAGCAGAATGCTTCCACATGCTAAACCTGCCTCTCTATCCTGTGGAAGTAAATACTCTCAAAGAAGAGCGAGCTTACAGAGAGAGCTGTGTGCATCTTTGAGAAAAGAGGTCTGTTTATGTAGAGATGTGTATGTGGATAGTGAAGGATAGTGAAGGATAGTAAAACCTGACATCCGGCTTAACAAACAAGCTACTTTCTTGAAAATCTAAAAGTCTAAAAAGGTTGGTGTAAGGGTTAATTTGGGTTTATGGGATAGAAAATATCATTAGCTCAGTATAAAAACAATTGAAATCAAATGGAAAGTCCCCACCACGATAGAAAAACATATGCAAGCAACTTTTTAAGCACACTCATACATAAGAGAAAACATGCTGATGTGCAAACAGGATGAACTCTAAAAATGAAATTAATCAAATTAAAGAAAAAATAGCACTGTGCTGATAATTTACACACACACATATAACTAGAATATAATACTTGATACTTGACTGTTTTCACAGAGGACATGAATTATTAGTGATGCTGTTAAGGTCAGCTTACTATTACTGTAAGGCTATCATCGTCCTGGTAAGCAATACAATCACCAATAATATTACAGAGAACCCTTTTTTGGTTGTTGTTTAAAAATTGAGAGAATTTTTTTGTTGAAAAATGCTAATTTTTTGAGATAGGAATTTTGGGTTTTCATGAGCTGTATGCCAAAATCATCAGTATTAACAAAACAATAAAAGACCTGAAATATTTCAGTTGGTGTGCAATGAATCTAAAATATATGAAAGTTTAATTTTTATCATTACATTATGGAAATAATGAACTTTTATCACAATATGCAAATTTTTTGAGAAGGACCTGTATATATACATATATATATATATATATATATATATATATATATATATATATATATATATATATATATATATATATATATATATATATATATATATATATATATATATACAAACAGTTTGAAAAATACTATATTACAGACACTTGGGGGTTGGCTTATTTGACCTAGGTACATAATCCAACCACTCATAACACCCAAGCAACCACATAACAACATTCAGTCAGAATAATTTTTCTACATTTTTTTTTTGTCCAAACAGACTGTAATCAACGGGTTAAGTAACTTTGTCCAAAATCATATGAAAAAAATCTGATTTTGAGGAAAACGAAGCAAAATTTATAATCCAACTAGACTTTTGTGTGTTTGACAATCATTATTTTTCAGATTCTGCTTGATGTGTTATACAAATTGCACTCCATCAACCCTATTTAAAAAACATCCAATACAGTCATAACCCAGGCATTTCCTTGATATCCTTCATTTTTAGCTTTCTAAACAAACATGACAACAAGAAAACTTGTGCAGCTGGCCAGGCCCGTTTGAATGCACACCCATTGGTCAACACCACACCACAGCTCTGGTATGGGTTTATTTTGGAGTCATTTTCCATTTACACATGATTTGCTCTGGATTGTGTCTAATACACTTTGGTTCTCAGCGGTGCTGTCCTTGGGCCCCTTACCCTGACAACTGTTGCCGAGGCGGTGATGACCAGACCAGTGCCAGTCAATGGATTTCTTTCAGTCCGTACTTCCTGAAGAACAGAACGAGGGAGAGAGAGAAGAGAAGGAAAAGAGAGAATGAGAGAGAGAGGAAACAGTAAAGTTTTGCGCTGGCATCTTCTTCTTGTGCTGTCGTTGCCAGCTGTCCTTAAAAATCCACCGCACCACACAATGCACTGGCCTCACTCTCTCTTTAGCCATTTCCCTTCTGCCAAGCGGGTCCAACCGTGATCAATCGGCACATCTGGAACACACACACCACCTGCAGACAACGAAATCTGCTCATTGTGAATGCATGTAATTTGCACTACTGAGCCTTCCTGTCTGTTTCTGCGGTTCAAGCCAAGTGTTCATACCCAACCCAGAAGACAAGGGCAGGATACACCAAAAAAGGAGGCAGAAAAAAAAATTCCTACAGTATAAGCCAATTCCTTTGCTCCAAACTATCAAATTAGATCCACACAGGTGTATGTGTGTGTGTGTGTGTGTGAGCTTGTGTATGTGACTGAAGCTGCAGAACAGCCAATATCACACAACGCTGGCGAGAACTGCTGTTCTCTGTGGCTTCAAAATTTTAAAACAGTTTAAATACCTTACATGCATCCCATACTAAGTGAGGAGGTAATAATGAAGAGAATATGAGAAAGATTTACAGTATCAAACCTAATTTATCTCATACGAAATCTCATTTCAGGATGTTTTCAAAGCACTTCTCCAAGACACTCTCTGTCACAGTGTCTGGTCTGTGTATCCCTGGGTGTCCACTAGTGGTCTCACTTCCCCATATAGTCACCCCACTGCAGGTACTACATTTCCCACAAGCCCACAAGCCGATTCATCACTGTTAATTCCACACCTGTTAATTGCACTCAGCTGTTCACACTTTCATCGTTTTCACCTGTCCATACATACCCTGTTTGTTTTTATCAGTTTCATGGAGTCCATGGTTTATGCCACCCTGCTTTTCGTAGTGTATGTCATGTTTCTTGTTTTGGACTGCTTTTGTGGATATTGACCTCTTGCCTGTCTGGTTTACAATTATTGTATTCTCCTAATAAAACACTGCAAATTGGATCTCTCTGTTTGTCTGTATGTTTGTGACACTCTCTGCTTAAAGTCAATTGAAGGTGAACAAAAGAGAATATGTGGATGGACTAGATGATATATGGAATATGTTTGCAATAATTTTCCTGATAACAAGATATTTTTTATTTTATTTCACTTTTTTTTATTAAAATCAAGCATTCAAAATGTAGTTTTGCATATTAAAATGCTTTAGTAGAAATTAATGTTAGTAAATATTGCTGTTTGTTAAATTATTACATTATTAAAACATATACGCTAAATATACTTTTGTAATATTATATTAGTTCATAATAAATGAATAATAACCCTCATGTTAACTTATTCGAAAACAACGGGAAAACATGCTTTTTTTGTCTACTTGGTTATAGCAATTATTAAAATTTTGTTTCTCTAATTGAAGTTGAACAAAAAAGTTGATTATGTTTGAGTGGCCTATTGTCTAATAGGCCTATCAAAGGCCTATTTATTAAGACAGTAATTTAATGAATAAACAAGCCATATTGAATGAACGATTCATTGACTCACCACTAAGAATGACTTACATATTTGAATTAAAATTTCATATTTTTTTATATTCAAAATGTAATTTTTTAAATAATATCATAGCATTACTTATGCAATTGTTATGTAAATGCATTCAAGTCACCTCTGATCTGCAAAAACACATAACACTTCAAAGATGGACTTTGTTGATACTGATTTTCATTTAATTGGTGTAGGCCTTATATTGTCTTATTGTTTACAATGCTAAAAATAATTAAAAAAATATATATATTGTTTGGCTGTGTGTCCCAGGTCTAGTACTCTGGTTTGCTACACTAAAGCAGAGCTGCTTTGCTTTATATAAAGCTGCGCAACTCCTCCTCCACTGCACTGGCTCTGAAATTACCTTTGAATAATTTCAGGCCTGATATGTGATGGCTGTTAGTTTTGCCACACTGACTGAATCTGGAGCACAACCACCTTGCTAACACAGCATGTCTATGATAACTCATCCACCCCATCAGGTCTGAACAACACAAACACACGAGTGGTGTGCCACACATACATTACACAAACACACACTTGGAAGCTAAAAGTCTGCACTAAGCATTATCACCAGGTTAGCAGTGGAAAGTGTGTTGAGCATCATCAGAGGGAGAGAAAGAGAGCTGTTGCCAGGCAACCAGACTTGCTTGGCAGGTGCTTGGGTGTATGTTTTTGGGGCTGAACTGAAAGACTCCAGTTAACCTTTTATTCATCTTTTAAGCTATTTGCCCTTGTACAGTAACATAAGTTAAAATATAGAAAACGGAAATGTTATTTATATCTAAAAAAAAAATCAAATTAGACAAATTAGAATCAAACACAAACAGTAAGAGATATATTTTTATTTTCTTCTCTTATTAAATGTGCCATTATTCTTCTATAGTATTATACTGAACTGATCACCAACTTCAGTGATTATAAAATGAAAAAGCTCATTAAAGAAATGGCAATATGTACATTTACATACGTATTCCCAACATTGTATTATGAAAACCCTCATGAAACTCCACAAATGTCAAGGAAATTTATAGTAATGTTAATATTTCGTCAGTACCCCAAACTCATTCTCTCAGATGGCTTGGGCATGCAGAGCCCACATACAAGCCTTAGGAAACTTAACTTAAAGTCATCAGTCATCGAGATAAGAAAATTGTCATTTGTAAAAGTGTTGTAGCCTACAAAATGCAAGTAGCTGTTATCCTAATATTTAACTATTACACAGAATGACTACAGGACCCGGCAAAAAAATAAAAAACAATTAAATAAAAAATAATACAGTACAGTCAGGACAGGTTTGTTCCATTACAGGCACCTGTAACTTCTTGAATTTGGCAGGCAGAGTGCTGCATCAGTGGGGAATGCGTAGGTCACCTAACACAAGAACCAGCGCTTGACATACATTTGACTGCCCGATGGCCCAGGCCAGTGTGAAAGATGACTGGGACAGTTGACAAAACTGTTTATTAATGGTATGATCGAGCCACTGCTGCATTGTCAGTTTGACCATGTACGGGAACACAGGAGTTGGAAGATCCAAGTGCAGTGTGAAATTTATTGGGGTAATCCAAATCAGAGTCAAAAACAAGCCAGGGTTGTAAAAGAACATCAATCCAAACAGAAACAAACAAACAAACAGGATCAAGAACAGGAACTGAAGACTAGGAAACGCGTGGAAACTAGGTGAAACATAATACAATATCCATTGACTATAGCCTTTAAATATTAAAGTATAATTGGGAGCTATCAATATTTATTAGACTTTAAATAATAACAAGTTTTTATTTGAAACGAATTTGATCAACAACTTGATCAAAACATTGGACACAGATCTACAATGATCTGCAGTCAATGCACTCACAAAAGGAAGGAAAAGAGAGAAGTGCTGTCTACCTTTGTCTGTCTACCCGATCAGATTTTCAAACAGACATTTTGACACGGCCATAGTATCCCTGTCCCATCTCAGTATGCACGTCATATTTCAAAAGTACTGTAAGATCTATGACAATATATCAATATAAGTAGGGCGGTTGTTGTGCTTGAACAGACAGATTGAAATCCATGTAAAAGAATGTGATTGGATCTTAAAAAGAAGTATTTTTTATGGACATCAGTGAAAATTAACTACAACTTTTTAGCTGAGCTAAACAGAAATCAAAGCCTACACTGCTTCTTACTTGACATACTCTTCACATTAGGCAGGTAATGAACAACAACAACAAGAATAACATCAAACAAAAAATCAGTTTTTAAATGTACCTGGGCCAGGTGTTCACCCGAATCTGCATGAACCTGATGCTGAAGGTGACGTTTCAATCCCGGATGGACCTGGGACAGGGTCAGGGCCAGTGTCAGTTGAGATGGTTGACATTGTTCTAGATGAATGAGTAATAACAAGATTATATATGAATCAATTTTTTTTGGAAATTATATGGTACATCCCTAATATAAACATTTATTCAGTAGTCTTTTAGTTGTAAGAAAATGGTTCATTGAGCATACATCTTGCAAAAGGAGCAGGATCCATCTCGTCAGAGCTCTCTGACAAAACTTACAAAGTCATTTAAAAGCCATAAACAGTGAATTCCTCAGATAAAAGACTTCCTCAGATAACTTTGAAGACATTTTCTAGGTTCACTGTCACTTCCAGTTTTATTGTCTGCAGGATCAGAAATGAAGAGTATTTTAACAAATGCCTTGTCTGTGACATCATCAGCGACATAATTAAAATGCTTTTGTTTTGTTTTTTCAGAGTAATGAGCAGCACTGGAAATATTGTCGGGATGTAACGATAAACCTATTTGTACACAATTTTCAGTGCGTGTCTTTTGGCTCGATACACATGTGTACCAAAAAAATACATTGTTTTAACCATTGCACGAGCTGAACTTTTTAGGAAACATACAGTTTTATGTGAGAAACAAAGTCTCATTTTTCAAATGATGTCCTTTTTTCAGAAAATTCTAACAATAAATGCAGTTTTGGCGCTCTTTGATGTGGCATGACAGTTTGCATGTTCAAGCAGCAGCGTGGAGTGTGAGTCAGCTCCTCTTTACTACTGGTTTAAAGGTGAAAGAAACATGAATGAACATCTCTTGCCTCATGTAATCATTCAGTCAGTGTTTCAACCACGGAAAGATGGTGATAAAACAGCTTGTAAACAAAATGTCACATAGCATTTCATTTACCTCAGGCAGTCATCAGTGTCCACAGCTCGTTAGTTATACATTATATGAAGTCTAGAGAAAAGCATTTCACAAAATATTAGACTATATACTCAATCTTTTTTTTTACTTTACCTGTTAGTGATGTCTTAACTATATAAATTAAAGAAACTTTTCAAACTGCACTACTCACTTTGTTTGGAACCTATAAACTAAAGTATTCATAGGGTTTAAAGTTTAATGCAACAGTTGAAGAATGATGTGCATATTTTCATTTTACAATAGTTTGGCATAACAAAAACCAACACATACCAACACTCTAAATTTATTTATTTTTTTTTAAATAACCCAATTTGGGTATTTCACTTCATAGCCTATTTAGTAAAACATACTGAAAATTGCAGATTTTATATTGAAAAAGCAGTTCATATTGTAAAATATATGTGTAGGTCTTTGTTTTGGATGTAAATAGTCCTGTTCCTGTCATAACTGTAGAACACAGAGCCGCTACAAAAGAGTGTCCTGCGGATCACCTTTGTGAAACTGTTCGGGTCACGAGTCATCAAGCATGGCATCAGCATCTCCATCTTCATCTGACTTTTTTTTTTTTTTTTGGTAATGTCCAGATATCTCTGCAGTTGTTGTATGTTGTAAAAATGGTGAATATCCATTTGTGACATGCAACAGGTAAGCAAGCAGTATATACGGTAGGCCAAGTTTGTCAAACTTAATTCCTGTAGGGCCGGAGTTTAGATTCAACACAAATCAATCCTTAAGTCTTTTTTTAAAAGTAAATGGTATGTGTGTTGGAGAAGTGTTGGAACAAAACTCTCTGGGAATTGAGTTTGACACCCCTGCTGTAGGCTATTATCCACCAAAAGGCAGATTCGTTGTGCCACAACTTCTTACACAAATGAGATTGTGAGGCATTAGTAATTTTGATTTGATTTATTATTTACAAAATAACTATTTAATATGTATTAAAATAACTACATTGTATGCATATTTACTTTTGAGTTGAAAATATTATTAGTGTATAAATAAAGTAGTAAAATCTTTCAGTCACTAGCTACGCCCATGGATGCATACATTCATTTCTTCAGCAGTCTGAAATGAAAATATACAGTATAGCAGCATGAATATATTTACATATCTCTGTATAAACACCAGAACAAAATATCTGTCAATTGAAACTTTATGATATGCGATGGCCCTAAAACTTTAGTTTTGATTCATTTAATTTTGGTTAAGTAATGACAGAGGCTACCGGAAAAGAGAAACATGAATCATTTGATAACAGTAATAGAGTATGTTACATCCAACACTGCGAACATTTTCCTCTCACACTCGTGTGTGGTGCAAATTTAGGTCTGATAAATATGCAAGTACAAACAAATCCCTCTATACTCAAATACTAAGATCACTATGCATCATACAATTTCCATGCGGAGGATCATGATTTCAGAAGCATTGCTGGAGTATCTGCACGCAGCGTGAATGTGTCACACGGAGGGATTGTCAGTGTGAAATCATGATGAGTCTCAGCGGTGGAGACAGGTGAGAGGAGTGTTATTGCATCTGCCCACTCAGCCCATACCACCCTCTGCCTAACAGACCTCTGGGAACGTCTGCACTAAAAATACAGGCCTAATAGGAGGGTGCAATTACGAGACTTTAAAGGATCGGCGCTATCATCAGTGAAATGAGTTCAATGACCTTGGGCGGAATTAACCAGTTGTAAGATGCCATGATCAATTCACAATAAGCGGTATGCGTGAGGTTTTGTGCATTGAGTTTTCAGGTGAATGTGATGAGGACTCTGTAGAAGAAGAAAAAGACAACAAAGAATCCTTGAGGGATGAGTGCCTGCTATAGACCTACGCTTTCATCTAGTGCTCACCTCAGGCCCTCGGTTCGGTGTGTGTGAGGGGGGTTGCATTATGAGCATTAAACCCTTTTACAGCTCTTGCCCTGAAACAATAACCTGCTCAGAGAAGAGAAAGGATGTAAAAAGATCAGAAGACCACGGAGAAATCAAAGAGAATCAGAGAGCACAGAGACTGACAACCCACAAACACACACACACACACACACAAACACACGGCTATAAGACAAGCAAAGCATCCGTTCAGAATCATGACATTTTTTTAAAAAAGCGTCTGTGCCCTCTCTTATATAAGAGAATCTCAGTCTCATGTTTTTGCCTTTACTGTTAGTCGCTCTGGGTTTGTGTGAGGGACTGATGTGTTGTGTGGGTCTCTGTGGTGCTTGCTGACCCAATGATCTGTCCGCAGGACTCCTCATTATACCAGCCAACCCAGAATACTTCCATACACACCAACACAAGCTAAACACACAGAGTGTGTAAACACACAAGCACTGCTCCAAACCTGTTAAGAAAAAAGTCTTAGCAGAATTTATAGATCTACAGAGCACCGCACATGACAAGCAAGAAAAAAAAAAAAAATTGTGTGCACGATTTACTAATTTGTTCCCTCAATGTACTAAAACGTGTACACGATTACTATTGTGTTCCCTCTATTTACTATTGCGTTCCCTCGATTAGCAAATTAGAAAATCGTGCACACAATTTATTAATCAAGTGAACGAAATAGTAAATTGAGGGAACGCAATAATAATCTTGTGCACGTTTTAGTACATTGAGGGAACGAATTAGTAAATCGTGCACACGATTTAGCCTAATATTTTTTTCCTGCATGTCATGTGCGGGGCTCCGTATAGATCTAATGAAAACATAAATTCTGATAAATTAGCCAGTATTTTGTGTGCATTGTTTATGCTTATTAAATTACTGACTTTTTAGCTTAGCAACATGATAATGCCAAACTCCAAAGCAAAGCGGTCTACACACTACCTTTGAAAAGTTTGAGATCAGTGCAATTTTTTTAAGAATATACCACCTTTATTAAGCAAAAATGCAATAAATTCAAAAGTGGCAGCAAAGACAGTTATAATGTTACAAAATATTTTTATTTCAAATAAATGCTGTTTTTTTCTATCTTACAAAGAATTTTTATATATATATATATATATATATATATATATATATATATATATATATATATATATATATATATATATATATATATATATATATATATTAAGCTGCACAGTGTTTTCAAAACTGCTAATAATAAGAAATGTTTCATGAGCAAATCAGCATATTATAATGATTTCTGAAAGGTCATGTGACAACGCAGACTGCAGTAATGATGCTGAATATTCAGCTTTGCCACCACAGAAATATATTTAAAAAAAATTTATAATATTTACGTTTTTACTGTATTTTTTATTAAAGAAATTCTGCATTGGTGCGCATAAGAGACTGTTTTTAAAAAACAATAAAAAATCAAAATTATGAAAAAACTTTTGATCAGTAGCGTATCTTATTTAGTGTACATTTAATAAATTAATTCAGAATCCTATGTTCTTTGCAGTGCAATAATATAGTGCTAAGAATAAAAACAGATACAGAGAAAAAAAACAAAGGACTTTATAAAGGATAAATGAGATGAGGAAATGTGAAAAATACAAACAAGAGAAAAGAAAATTAGATTTTGCCAGTGAAGGGTGTCCATTATGTAACATAATCTGAGCACATTAAACCTATAGGAGGACGGCAGAAGTTCCGGGACTGTCGTTCAGATCACACATGCAGAGCAACTGTATAGCTTGTATAGATACACTTAAACATGTAATGCTAACACTCACATGTGCACATGAACAAACAGAGAGTGCTGAATGAGGTACTGAAACTGGTAAATAGGACTCTGTCAAAACTGTTGCGGGGACAAATATTTACACTTCCTGTGAGTTTATCAGGGGAGGTTCAGAGGGCTGTTTCAGGCCTCCATTACACCTCTGCCCATCCCTAGTCTCTCGTCTTAATGAAAGGCTCTTTCACACTATAGCAGCCTCGCTGCAGATTTCATACACAGTCAGCTATGCATCTATGGTAGGCATCTATCCATCTATGGTTCCATAATGAACCTTTAAAATCCATGGTATATTTCCATCGCACACAAGGTTCTTTATAATGGAAAACGGTTCATCAGATTATTAAAATATTGTTTACACTAAGAAATGGTTCTTGAGAAGTGTTCACTGAAAGATTTTTAGGGAACACAAAAGCATTCTTCTATTGCATTGCTACAAACCCCTCTTTTGGAACATTTATTTATAAGAGAGAAAGCTAACAACACATATTCTGATATACATAAAAAATACAAATAAAATATGTTTGTCAAAATTTCACCCACCTTGTCCATTATTTTTTCACGATGCTCATTGCAGTGCATCTTTGCAAGGATATATGCAACACTTTATTAGTTTTTCTTTTGCTTCATACATTTCAGAACAAAATTTGCTTCAGAAGTCATTTTTAAATTTGGCTGCCAATTAACTGTCTAAAAAATAACTGAAATTATAAACAATAATTGTCAGTTTTGCAGATTAATTTTCTTATTTGGGGCGATTATGGGGAATAAATTTCATTAAAATTGTCTAATTTTTTTTTTTTTTTTTTGACATTCATTAAATGTCACAAAGAACTGTGATCAATATAATTAGTTATTTGAAAGCACTATGTCTTAAAAGCTCACTAGGTTTTGAAACCTTCTGGCTTTATGAATGTCCTATTGCCCATTGGTGCAAGGACCATATCCAGCCAGTCTATCTCAACCATCCAGAGATGTGCACATATGACAGGGCATCCCCTTACCATATCACTGACACTGTCATGCCAACAATTAGACAAGCCCCAGAACAGCTGGATGTGAGAGTCACCATTACAAACTCACAGGGCACAGTATGTGGAGTATACGGAAAGGGCACAGTGGATCTGAGATGAGTCTGAAACTGTAGAACATGATGAAAGGGTTGAACGGTTTGGCCTTTGTTTACATTTCATATAAAGCATATCTGAATATGGTAGGAGGTAAATGGAAATGGGGCACAGCTCCAAGTATTTCCCATGAGAACCACAGGGAAGAAAGACAAGTAAGAGGGAAAGGAGTGAGAGAGAGAGAGAGAGAGAGAGAGAGAGAGCTCTCTGTACTCAGCTGTTAGCCTAATGATAAAACTAAAGAGACAGCTGACCGGTATCAGCTGTCACTGCTCTAACTACACATACACACACACAAACACACGCTCGTTCCCATAACCCATGGATCAACATGTTTCAGTTTGTGACTGTTGGTACTAATTGTGTCTAACGTGGCATTCGTGTGAGTGGGCCACAGAACCGTGTCTTGGTGTATCAGTGACAGTGTGGAGTGGTATTTCCTGGCATTTCACGGGACCCCCTCAACAACGCATGGAATGAAGTCCCTCCTGAGTCCCTTCACACATCGCACCACAACACAAATAAATTCATCAGCCCACCCGCATCACACTTGGCTCAAAACTCATCTCTCATTAACATGGTAAGAACTGCTCTATCTGAGCACGCAAAAAACATCTAACAAATAATTGTTGTGCTATTCTGGAGTTATGATTTGTCTTTCACAATTTGGTTAGATTTATAGGTACAATTATGCTGAAAAAAAAAAAGAAACCGTTTGCCCCAGGGTAGGTGGGGGGTTGGAAAGACTGCATAAGATAAGATCTCACTGAGAATAAATAAATAAATAATGTAATTTAATCCTGTGATGGCATCCTGTCATTCTATGACTTTACAGAATGTAGCAGTAGTTGAAAAAACTAATAAATTATTTCCACCACATTGCCATATTTTTAGCATTCCTGAACATTTTATTTGCAGTACAGAAACCATTTCCCTAGCTTTACATCCCTAGTCTACATCGGAATCGTTGTCATGGAAATGAGAGCTGAATGTCAAAAAGAAAAGACGTTAAATCTGTCACATTCGGTTGACAACTAGATACAATTAGTGACTAGGGTGAGACAGACGGTTCGTAACTTTCTGAGAGAGCTCCTATAGTTAATCCTATGATTGCGAGGGAAGTGCTGAGACATCAGCGGGAAGCGGGAGCTTTGGAAGTGGACGCAGATGCTGGACCCTAACGACGAGCAGGAAGTAGCCCTGTGTCGTCCCATCTCACTACAGCCAGCAGCTCTTAAACTCCCCCAGGAGTCTCCGCTTCAGATCTCCAGCTCCATCCATCCCTCCCCTCGACCCCTCTCTCCCTCTCTATGAAGCTGTCAGTCGCTCTAAGATGGTTTAGAGGATCCCCTGCGATAATTCCACTTTCACAAAAGCAGCCTGCGGACAATAGGCCTCTTTATACCAGAGTGTGTGTGTGTGTGTGTGGTGGGGCAGATTTTATTTAGCTCGCAGTCAAGCGTTTGATGATGGGTCTGGATATGCGGGTCCAGCACATGAGGAGGGGCATAGCGCACTCTTCCACATTTAATACTGAAGGCTAAAAACATATGCAACACAATACAGACACTATGAAAGGGGTGAGAAGAAAGGAAAGATAGACATAAGAGGGGGTTGAAGGAAAGCTGAGAGAAGGGAAGAGGGTCATTTGTGAGGCCGGACTGAAGTACATGGCACACCGTGACCTGTCATTGAAAGCTTTGACAGAAGGGAAACGCCCTTCTGGAAGGTGATGGAGACATCGACAAGAGCTGTCACTCCGGATGACACACATTTTCCCATGCATACACATAAACACAAGCAAGCACACACATTTGTGGTCCCTCCAGCGCAGACCCCTTGCTAGTAAACCCAATTGAAAGAAGCTGTTGGGCTTAATATTCATTTAACGTCAGAATATGTTTTCTGCTCGGTGAAAGATGCCAGACGGGAAGGCAGCGGTTGTGTTAATCTCTCTCTCACGCACACGTCCTGAGCACACTGACACCTCAAGAGCTTGGAGTCACAGCTTGAGAGAGACACTGTGACCTCTGAACACAAAATCATATACAGTATTGTTCAAAATAATAGCAGTACAATGTGACTAACCAGAATAATCAAGGTTTTTAGTATATTTTTTATTGCTACGTGGCAAACAAGTTACCAGTAGGTTCAGTAGATTGTCAGAAAACAAACAAGCATTCATGATATGCAGGCTCTTAAGGCTGTGCAATTGGGCAATTAGTTGAAAGGGGTGTGTTCAAAAAAATAGCAGTGTCTACCTTTGACTGTACAAACTCAAAACTATTTTGTACAAACATTTTTTTTTTTCTGGGATTTAGCAATCCTGTGAATCACTAAACTAATATTTAGTTGTATGACCACAGTTTTTTAAAACTGCTTGACATCTGTGTGGCATGGAGTCAACCAACTTGTGGCACCTCTCAGCTGTTATTCCACTCCATGATTCTTTAACAACATTCCACAATTCATTCACATTTCTTGGTTTTGCTTCAGAAACAGCATTTTTGATATCACCCCACAAGTTCTCAATTGGATTAAGGTCTGGAGATTGGGCTGGCCACTCCATAACATTAATTTTGTTGGTTTGGAACCAAGACTTTGCCCGTTTACTAGTGTGTTTTGGGTCATTGTCTTGTTGAAACAACCATTTCAAGGGCATGTCCTCTTCAGCATAGGGCAACATGACCTCTTCAAGTATTTTAACATATGCAAACTGATCCATGATCCCTGGTATGCGATAAATAGGCCCAACACCATAGTAGGAGAAACATGCCCATATCATGATGCTTGCACCTCCATGCTTCACTGTCTTCACTGTGTACTGTGGCTTGAATTCAGTGTTTGGGGGTCGTCTCACAAACTGCCTGTGGCCCTTGGACCCAAAAAGAACAATTTTACTCTCATCAGTCCACAAAATGTTCCTCCATTTCTCTTTAGGCCAGTTGATGTGTTCTTTGGCAAATTGTAACCTCTTCTGCACATGCCTTTTTTTTAACAGAGGGACTTTCAAGTGTTGGCTTCATCCTTAAATAGGGGCCACCTGATTCACACCTGTTTCTTCACAAAATTGATGACCTCAGTGATTGAATGCCACACTGCTATTTTTTTGAACACACCCTTCTCAACTAATTCAACTAATTGCCCAATTGCACAGCCTTAAGAGCGTGCATATCATGAATGCTGGGTCTCATTTGTTTTCTGAGAATCTACTGAACCTACTGGTAACTTGTTTGCCACGTAGCAATAAAAAAATATACGAAAAACCTTGATTATTCTGGTTAGTCACATTGTACTGCTATTATTTTGAACAATACTGTAAGTCTTTAGCGCTCTTTGAATATGTACTAACTTAGTCTGAAGGGGTTTGGGAACTTCCTGCAAGGTCACCTTCACACTTAAAGGAATAGTTTACCAAAAAAATCTAATTATGTTATCATTTATTCGCATTCACATCATTCCAACTCTGTCTGATCTACTTGCATCTGTCAAACACAAAAGGAGATGTTTAGAAAAATGTGCAAGCTGCTCTTTTCCATTCATCTACAGTGAATATTGTTTAGGGACTCTAAATATACTCCAATAAAGACATTTAATAAGCAGTTAATATAAGAGTATCTTGATTAGACAAATGAAAGCTTTGAGTGAGGATCAGACCTTAATTATAATCATTAATCACTGAAAATGATGCTTTGGGAATCTTGCTCAACAGCCATGGTCACTATTCACTTTTAATGCACATAATCATGCATAAATTGTTGTTAAATATTTTAAGCTACCTTATTTTATTTAAATCACACTTTTAAAATGCATTTCTTGAAATTGCTTTATAATATAATATTTATATTATAAATATGAATGTATAAACCTGGTTATTGTGTTTTTAAAACATATTGAGTTTATGGAGTTAATGGAAATGGTTGTGGTTTTGTGCACCTGAAGCTAGCCATTTCCTTGAATGTTGAAGCTCTTTCCAAATAAATGTGCAGCTAGACTGCATTGGGTTTTTATCAGACTCCTAACTAATGAGAATAAATGGACATGCAGTCCGGTCTCTCTTGTACTTCAGCATGGCCATTTGTCCCAGTCAGAGAACGATTGGGTCGGGTACTAGCTAGGAGCACTGAAGGCAGCTGTTAAACTACAACAGGTATATAGGGACTGTGGCGGGGCCCACAGTTTTAAAGAGCAGCTATTGATTTGTGAGCTCATCTGGCCTGTGATGGACATCTGCACATTAAAGTGGTGCTCTGGGCCACCATGAACTGGTGTGAGCTGCTGCTGTCTTTTTTTTTTCTGGATAGATTATAATCTAATTACCATTAAAAAAACTTTTACTGTAAGACATTAACTTTTACTGTTAAAATATTTAGCATAATAAAAAACCTAAAACAAAATCAGGATTTTTTTAGTCTAAATCACTATTCATAATTTTTACTGTTTTTGTTACTTAAATTAAATGTCTTAAATTTCATTCCCATAAATGTACAAGCACTGCATGGAGTCCCCCTCAAAAGGGTTGTGAGCCAATTAAATTCTAGTTAGATTTACAACTGTACACTGTAAAGTAAGCCACATTTGAAGAAGCATGTACATTAAGACAAAATAAAAGTTAAATCAGAGGCATAAAAAACAGGCAAAATAAGAAGAGAAACTACATAAGAGAGAGCTAAACGGCGCAGATTAACACAGTTTCCATCAGTGTCACCATTTCACCCCCACTTCAAATGTTCAGGGATGATGTCACTGCTGGTGGGTGGAGCTCCGTCCCATGATTCCCAGGTGTACAGATCTGATTCATCATGGCACAATCCTGGACAGCACTAAATGAATGCACATATTCACATCATTCTCAGATATAAAATATACATTTTGTTTTTTATAAAAGAACAATATGAACTCAAATAGGGAAGCTTGAACACCACCGCAGGCTTTTCTATGATTTATCCCTCAAACTAGGTTCTGTCTAACACAAAGAAATTACTGCACACAAAAAAAGCATTAAATAAATCTCTGGATCAAAGCTCAAAAAAATATGCAGTCTCTGCACTCCAAACTATAGGTACAAAACAGTCTCCTACTCATGTGTATGAGTGAGCAAAAATGGATGAGATTTATATAAGAATTTATATCGCTCATTACAGTGTGATCTCTGAAGATAGCAAAATCTTCTCACACTCATAACGTCAGTTCAGTCTGATAATTCAGCCAAAAATGAAAATTCTGTCACCATTTACTCACCCTCATGTTATTCCTGACTTTCTGTATGAAAAAATATTTGAATTATGACAGCATTTGAATGTTTTATTATCGTAAACACACACAAATGAAGGTATGTAGAAAGGGAGGGAGGGTGTTACTGGTCAGAAATTTTATTAGCATGGCTTTACATTCAAGCAAACAGAGACCTAGTTTTGTAAGTACATGAGGCTGTGTGTATGACACTGGATTGTCAGAGCTGTAATGCGTCCCATGAGAGTGACCAGCTGTCTTCCAGCCAGGAAATCCACTTTACACCAGTTATTTTCCTTTTCCTTAACACTTCTCTTCTCTTACCCGACTCCCTCTCATTTGTTTTCTCTCTCTTTTTCATGTCCATATAAGCTGTGCCAATAGTTCAGCCTTCTTAAAGAGCAGCTTCACTAACACCTGCTCAGCAGTGCCCTGACACACACACACACACACACACACACACACACAATCACACTGGAGGACAGCACATTCACTATGAACTGACCCAGACACTCCAGAACCAAATACAGCCTACGCTTCTACATTAGGCTTTAGTTTATAGGACCTCAGTAATTCCATGTTTTTCTTTAATATGAAAAATGTCATGAATTTTCCACTTTCTTTCTGTTAATGTATGAATGACTTTGCAAGCTCATGTTCAACTTCCTCTACTTCAGAGTGCAATGCCCACATCTCAATATCCTTTCAATAATGATTCTTAGATCCATGTCCCTGCCCTACATTTTTTCTTTTTCGAGAAGCTGTTTCATGCAGGTGTACATCACAATAAGGAGGAAAAGATCTATCACTACTTCCATTTCATCACAACTTTAGTAGGGAGTTGGTCCCTTCATTTGTCTGGGAAAGCTTCCAATAGATGTTGGAATGTGGATGCAGGGATTTGCTCCTAATCAGACACATGAGTACAGTGAGGAACTGATGGAGTCTGGTTAGCAGACCAGTTCCGCTGATGTCATATCCAGTCAAAGCACATTTCACACTGGAGTCACTGACAGGTCCGGATGTTAGTCTGTTAAATATTTCTCAGGCATCTGCGCATTTCTCAGATAGCATCTTTGATTGTTCATACTATGCCACTCACGTGAACAACCACTGATTTGCTTCAGATTTCAGGCTTTTTGTTGCCGATCTCCAGAAAAGTCAGTGAGTGAAAATCAGGCATAAAATCATGTAATGTGTGTGGGCACAATAAGCGTTAGCAGCTCTAGATCCTCCTTCAGAATGTCCTCCTTTCTTTTTCTACTGCATTGCTTTTCCATTGTTTTTCTATGTAAATGTGCACTAGAGACAAAAGTGTTTCTTTTTTGGTCCTTTTATGTTCCTCCATCTTCCTGTATTCATTTTAGGATGTGAAAACCTCTGTTGAAATTCAAAATCGCAAACATTGCCTTCAATGTCATGAAAACCATGTTCTCAGCTTCCAGCCTCTTGTAATACAGACTGCATGCTGCAAAACGATTGTCAGATTGATTGATATACAGTATGTATAGCCTGCATCTCATAGAAACTAGCCTGAAATTATTCATGATATTTATTTAGCTAAAGCTAATTGGTTCAATACATGTTCATATTTCATACCCTTGTCTGGTATTTTATGGTTAAAATACCACCACATTTCTGTTTTATAAGAGTAGTTTTTCCTCACGACACACACTCAAACCTTCCCTTTCGTCGACCCGAAGCCACTGAACGCTCGAGCTGGACATTAGACCAAACAATCACATCGAAGGCAACAGGGCGAGGCAACAGAAAAGGTCAATATTTACTATTCCATCCATTTCGCGATACCGTAAAGATGTTTTGTAATTTAGTCAGGCCCAACTGGGCACCGAGGCAGTATTCAGTGCACCACAGAAGTGACGCTACATGCCAGCAGTTAGAGAATTATACACGGCTGTCATCGCTTCCTCACCGAGTCACACATGATCCGGAATGTGTTTGTGAGCAGTATGTTTAACCCACGCATGACACACATCACACACACCTGATGGATTGCATATGTAAAGCGGATCCCGATGAGGCCCTGGGCTGGCACACACACAGCAGATCCCACTGATGTTTCGCAGCGAGCAAGCGATCCTATTGCAGCATTTCAAACTCAAGCCAGGGCAAACCTCAGGATATCGAAACTACTGCATGTGGTCTTTTTCCTACGCAGGCCATCGCTATTTGTTTTTCTTCAGTTCTCTGGATTCTCATGACTTGTGGAGATCATCGTTGCTGGCCTATAAGCGTTCCTCTTACTGACCACAATGGTTGGCATGGTAACCATGTTTCCCCGCCTCAGTGCCAGGGTTCTGGTGACTGCTGGCGCCATGGCGACGCAGGCTAACTGAGGGGAGCGGGGAGTAAAGAGGTGATGTGTTTGTAGAGGAGTTTGAGGAACAATATTATTACAGGCAGACTGGGAACTCATGGTGAGAGAGGAGCTTGCTTGAGTGCAGTGTGTAGTTCAGCATGCCATCCAATAATATCCTTACATTTGGAAGACATACTTCAGTCACATTGAGGACAAGAGACAGAGAGAATTAAGGAGAGAAAGAACAAGAGACATTTCTAATGCAACCAGTTTTTTTGGTGATAATGAGCCCATCATATGAGTCATACAGACCTACTGAGTCACAGACTGTGTGATACTGTCCCCTGCCAGAACAGTTTCAGTTCTGCTGTTTTCCCATTACAGAGTGACCCTGCATGAGCCCAGCAAAAACTGACAGATATGAATGAGATACATTTATAAAAGATCTATAATGACCCAGAGCTACTAAGAGAGGTAGAGTTTGTCATACACTGCCCCTTAGTGCCCAAACATTTATATAAGCATTCAAAAGCATTCTCCTGTCTGTAAACCATACAGAGTAAGATGTCCCACTCAAGAACGATGTGCATTAACTTTGAAAAGGTTACAGATGTAATATTAGCGTGTGCAGGTAATGCTGCCTCGGCCAAATAGTTTTGATAATTTAGTTGTCATAGCACAAAAAGCTCAATTATACCCCACTACTGGGGCAAGAAGCCTTCAGGGTCTTCCATGCCAAATCATTTCGCCACAAAACAAGAACAATATATATATTTTTACATATTTTTAGACCACAAATTTTTCAAGAAATCTTAAAACATTAATGTGTCCACAAGTCTCTTAACAAATAGACACATTCATCCCAAACTGACCCAAAGCCTTCTCCGGTGCAGGAATCAGCACTAGCATGTCAGCTCCTGTTTAAACAGAAGCAAAACACGACACGGCTGCACTCGTCATGCCCAGCTGAAGTCTCAGTGCCCCACAGTGTGAGCCAAGCGCGCTGGAGAGAATGAAGTGAAGTGTTCTTTACTGACGTCAGCAACGTCTCAGTGTTGGAAGTCTAGTGTAAATGTTTGCTCCGTGAGCATTCTCCAACCTCCATGCCCTCTTTCCGCTGCGTTCTCAAAAAAGAAACAACTTTTTCCCACCAAAACACGGCTCTCCAAAGACAAACTTTCAAAACTGTTTTATTTGATGTGCAATTCCATCTCAGGTCGACACAAGAGCACATTGATCTTACACACTCTGATATTTTATGTTCACAAGCCATGTCTTTTTGTACAATTCTGAAGCAGTTTAGAAACATGTAACAAACAAAATAGCAATGTATGTAATATAGAAACTATTTCTACATCAGAGTCAAAAATAAAAAAGGATACTGAAATGCATTTTAAAACAGAACACACTGTGAAATATAAATTCACAATCACCCTTTATTTTTATACTCTGAAGTAAACAGGTTTCCAATAATGGAAGCGCATACATTTATGACAATTCATTATTCTTTATTTAGCAAAATTCTGGTAGGTATCTGTACCCCATCACAACAAAACTTCATTGCACCAAAGTACATTAAACAGGCACCTCGCAGGAAAGCATAGTGAAAGTGCTAATGTGAAAAATCTACTGCCATGCAATAGTGCAATATGAGTAAATACACAGCTGTTACAGTGATACAGCCTGATGCATGACCCCTGACTGATGTAAATGCTTCATACATACTCACAAACATTCTGTGGTCCTCATATATGAACAAAAGAAAAGCAACCATTGTTTGAAACCAATACCAAACAGGTCTTCCTAATGGTCTGACAATAAGGTAGCCCTGCCTCACAACTGATCTGATTGGTCAACCAATGTTCTGATTGAAAATAAGTGATTTCTGTCTGGGAGTAGACATTTGTAAAATAATAATAATAATAATAATAATAATAATAATAATAATTATTATTATTATTATTATTATATATATATATATATATATATATATATATATATATATATATATATATATATATATATACTTTTTTTTCTTTGCTAAATGGGACCAACACAAAGCTACAAAACACAGAGACTGTTACATAGCAAGAATAAGAGAAATAAACTCTTTCAGGGTTTACAGCTGAAGCAAGTTCTCTGTGTCTGCTCATATATTGGAGTACAAAAAAAATAAAAATAAATAAATAATAAAAATAAAAAACCAACCATGGGAGATATTCCCTTGCTTATTACTTATCATAAAGCATGTACCATTTAATGTTTTAGACTGCTCTCAGCACATCTGTGTCCATAAAGTGACTCCAAACAACACATAATATATATACATTATGTAATCTTTCACCATGCTACACACCTAAAATAAAAACTCTTGCGGTGGCTGGCCAGAGAAGAGCTGTTGAAATGAAGGTGTCAGCACAAACAAGAAGCCCTCTTACACAGAGCAGTGTCCTCTTACCGGCCCACATAGCTTTGCTCTCAGGGCAACATGATTTACTGCGACTCTCCCTCCAGCTATTCAGCCCACTTCAAGTTCTCACAGGTTATTATTGTAGATGGGATCATTTCTACTCATTTTTTAGTCTGGGTGTGCGACTGTTTGAATGTAAGACACTTATTATAAACTGTTTTTCGCAGTGGTTGTGTATATCAACCAGCGCTAGCATGTTATACTTGTGACATTCTGTTGTCCTACATTCTCAGAAAAATAAATAAATAAATAAATACAAATGCGGTCACTGAAGCAGAGCTTTTTCCAAAGGTACATGTTTGTACCTTATTTACCCCTAAAAAGTGCATATTAGTACTTTAAAGGTACATATTAGTTATTTAAGTGAGCAAATTAAAATGGTACAAATTAGCATTTTTTTTTTTTTAAAGGGTCCCTCCCCAGTGACAACTTTGTACCTTTTTTTCTGATCTATGAATGCAGGTATTCTGAACTGGTGTGAGAACATCAATAACATTAGCATTCAACTGATGCACCAAACTGGGTTTGATTTACTGTTAAACAGTGACGTTGATATGGCTGGTATTACTTTCATTGTAAGACTATAGCGCCACCAAGTGGTCTGGGAAAATTAGCCATTTTTTTACTCAAACTAAATTATTACGAACAACCTAAACGTTTTATCACACTCCAAGACCTGCATCTATAAATATTACATTTAAATGTTGGACAAAATTCATAACAGTCAAGTTAAGAAACAAACCAGGTAAAACGTTCTGTGCATTATAAGATAAGGTCAAAAGCAAGCCTTTTACAAAATAGTAATACTACTACTACTACTACTACTAATAATATAATAATAATAATAATAAAGTGATCCAAAGTGGCCTCAAATGCAACAAGGCACTCTCAATTTCTTAATTTGAAAGACGGGGAACTGTGCACGCATAGCAATAGAACTCAATTCAATTTGAAATTTTATCTTCAAACATAATATCTCCATAAAAATATCTCCTAAAAATAGAGAAACACAGCACATTTCAGTATAACTGGACTTCTGTGCTTATTAATCTCACTAGTCTAGTTCAGGATAAAGGTGCTTTAAAAGCTCAGAAGAGTTATAAGCAGAAGCTGTTCAAGCAGGATTTCTGACAGAAAAAAAAAAACTTAACTGTAAATAGGTGTTCTTTGTGTACTAGTGTAAGCAGACCACACTTGAATTCATATTATATAACCATATGAATCTGAAGCTATACTTGAATTAGAAGTAAGATTAATTTAATCACTACTACAGAGAAGACAGGTTGGATCCGATATCATACTGTCAGTGACGGGAATAATGCAATGGGGGTGAAAATGCATTAAAGAAATTAAAAAGACAAAAAGATAAATGAAACATGAACATGCACATGGAATTGAGTCAAAAATAAAGAAAATAAAAATAGTATACACTTTAAAGATCAGTTCATTTTATTTGACTTTGGAACCACTTGAATGTAAATAAGTATTTTTACATAGGTCGTATGAACAATACAATTCCTATTTTAAGTCATACTGGTTTTCAATAACATTTTTGCGCATCTCACTCTCATTTCAACCAATTACTCAGTCTACAAGTTAACCAGCATAACAGTATTAGGGTTTTGAACCTTTCTAAAATACAGGATAGTCAAGAAAATACCACAAAATACACAATGTACAGGCTTTAATAAGGGGAAAACAATAAATCACTTCTGTTTAAATTAGCTTAAGCAGTAAATTAGTTTCCAAGGGCAATTACATCATGTCTTTACTCCCTTCCATCTGTGGTCACTTATATGTGCACATGCACATCTTTTAGAAATTAATCTGAGAACTCAATTAAAACGAATAATAAAATTATTTGTAAAACAAAACAGAATAAGCAAGGTAACTTTATACCTTTCTACTTCGTTCCATCAAACAAAAACAAAAAATTCAAGTGCATTTCCTCAAAATATCTCCCTCTGTGTGCAAACACAGACATGACATGCATCAACCTGAGTCCAGATCGACAAGCCAAAAATGGGAAAATAAAAATAATAAAGCTTTCTATAATTATAGTGCAATTACACATCAGCATAAAATACTTGCTCTTTAAAAAATGTAACAAAAACACACTCAGACATTAACTTTTTCTATCATACGATATAGTAAAACTAATTCATAAAAAAATAAGCCTAAATGTTGTTACTGTAATTTAGGTGTCCCCTCTGTAAATTACAGACAGTTCACCCCCAAACTGAAAATTCTGTCATCATTTACTTACACTCACGTGACTTTAAACATTTATGACTTTTTTCTATTGTATGGAAAATAGTAGTGTGAACATACTGCTAAACATCTCATTTTGTGTTAAGAAATAAAATAAAATAAAAATCATACAGGTTAGGAACAACCTAAAGGGTGGGTGAACAAATAATGACCGAATTTTCATTTTTGGGTGAACTGTCCTTTTAATAGGACACAATGTGAAATAGGCACCCAGACTCTGTCTGAGACACAGCACAGAAACAGTGTTTTGAGATTAGACATGCTGGTACCTTGCTGACATGTTTAGGGTTAAGATGAAGCATTCCCTGCCTTATGTGCCCCGTGAAACTTGAGTTTGAGTCTCATGCCGATTCTTATAGGTGCTCTGCTAAGAGAACATCTGCTGCCGCTCTCTCCATGTAAGGAGTGAGAGATCATCCTGGTCACATATTGTCAGTATGAGCCGTACCCTGATTCTGTCTGCACTGACCTCCATCGTTTCTCTTTCAGATACCCAGCAGAGCTCTTTCACACACACAAATATTCACAAACACATTTGATCTATTTTTAACCCAAGCTAGCTAACAGAAATGCCCACTGCACAGAAAGGTACTGCTAGTGTACAATGCAAATACAAGCACTGATGAACTGATAATATTATTATAGCTATATTATCTCAATTTCATCCCTTGATCTTACATTGGGCAAGATAATTTGATTACTAAGGCCACAATGTAAATGTAAACTAAAAAGCTAAATGAAAAAACATCAAAAACTGAATGCGTCTTAGCCACCATCTTCAAGTCAGAACAAAATCTTCTGCCCTGAATAAAGCTCAAGTGCTGCAATATTACTTCAGACATTTGCTGTGTGACAAAAGCAGCAGTGCTTGGTGGCTTGAATGTGTATGTACAAGCTTAACATCAGCTTCTTTGGTTATTGATTAAACTTGGGAGAAATATCGACATCTTCTGAGCGACATTCAAGGATCTCACGAAGATTCCGAACTGAATAAAAAAATAAAATAAATAAAAATACAACAGAATAAAACTGGATGAGAAGTGGAATAATGGCGATGTGCAAAGACAGGAGATTGTGTCAGATCACAGGAAATGACATCACTGCTAGGATGTGAGATTAGGAGAATAATAAAAGGTTTTGTTTTTCATGAATACATTTTTGCATCTTACAGATGAAGTGCGCAATTTCAGTGACACAAGGATACTGCCACCCCAAACTCGTGTAATTGGTTGCACTGGTGTTATTATGTCCAGCTCAACAAGTCCACTCAAACAGTTTGCTTTGTGCCAGAAATGACACACTCCACCTTTAAGAGGGTCTTTTAGAGAATTCATGAACAAATATTCTTTTAAAATTTATCTCTGAATTCATGAAGCCTCGAACTGGACTAATTAAAGATATGATGGCCATGAATTAAGAGTTCGTTAACATGACTTCATTGTTCCCTCTTAGGTAAATTTTGGCCATACTTCGTTCACTCCTTTTCATTTCGCTCAACTATGTGTATTATTTATCTAAAACAAGGGAACAAATATTCAATTTTTTTTCTGTTTGGGGCTCCATGGGCCTTGACTTCTGTAATGTTATTAACAAGTAAACGTCTTCATTCATTATACAACAGTCTTATTTGAACAAAGCAAAGTTTGTTCTTTGTTCTGAATATACACACTTAAATCCATATGGGACATCAGCACTGTTTTTAGTCTCACTCTGAAGCTTTTAAACACATATTTATGAACCTGAAAATCTTCAGGATCTTTTCCATTCCCTACACGGAGGGTCTAGTTTTGAATTTTAGCTGCCTGCTCCTTCTCGACCTTCTCCTTGGCTTTCTCCTTCTCCAGCAGCTTCTCCTCTTTCTGCAGCATCACCATGATCTCTGTCACCTGGTTGGTGGAGATATCGATGTCCTCCTTATCGATCAGCTCTACCACCTAACACACAAATACACACAGACCAGATAGAAATGTCAACGTCAAACTACAATGCTAAAGGGACCGTAGAAATCCCATCTTGTTACCTTTAAGACATCATCGATGTCTATCTTGCCGTCTTTGTTTTCGTCGAGCGCGTCTGCGATGCTGAGCAGCTTGTGTTCAGGGATGTTCTGGATCTGCTTCATGACTCCAATCAGCTCGTTGATGCTTATTAGATTCTCCCTGTAGGACAGGCACAGACTGAATACAGGGAACGGTTACTTGATAACACAAGGGGTAAGATGGTGGAGGACGAGTTAATTCCCGGATCAACCAATCACATGCCAAGACAGCCGTGCAGGGTTCCCAGAATAAACGTTTGTGAGCGAAAGAGTTTTGGAGACGTTACTGAGAAAATGATTCACTAATCTTTAAGAATTTGACTAAATCATACAAGCCTTAACTGTTGTTTCACTGAACACAAAAATAAAGGCCTTAAAATAAGTGATCCATCTTAAATTTGCAGAACTGAGACCAAGAGTGAACAAGATTTCACAGCACAGTCCTAATCACACCACTGATTATCCGCATGAATTAAAGAAATACTAGTAAAGGAAATGACAAGCAGACTGCTGATTGATTAAAAAAATAAATCGCACTCTGAGGTGGTGTTAAGTCCAGATTTTTAAGTGAATGCTTTTGATGAGAAAACGAAACGGAAGGCGAGAGGTCTCCCCTGTCCTTACCTTGGCCAGTCACTATGTTTCTCAAAGAACAATCTAAAAAAAAACCAATAAACAATTATTTTCAATTGGACTGGGAACCCTTGTTGTTTACAGTGTTTAAGATTATTCTTCCACCACCATTTTACTGTGTTGATTGCAACATCCCATCATGCATTACTGATGACAAACACTCACACACAGAAACCACCATCACCATTTAAACCAGCTCCACACAAACAGCAAAACTCACGCAAATCGAGATCTCTTACCCAACCGGTGGTGTGGTCCCGCTGTCCATCTGTCCGTCGAGCAGCATCTTGTCCTTCTCCAGCACACTGATGATCTTATCCACCCTGCCAATCATGCGGTTGACCCGCTTGGACAGACGCTGACTTGCTTTAGACTCCTTCACCACTTTCTCCTGTCCCGTTTTGGACAGCTCTCGCTTGATCTCCTCAAGGTCCTGTAGAGAGACATAGTGGACATCACATGTTTAAATGTTAATGTCAGAAAATGAAACCGTACCATTGGTTTATGGTACACACCTCGCTGTACTCCTGCACATCATCCTTCAGGTCCTCCAGCTCCTCTTTCTCTTTGGTCAGGAGATTCTTCTGCTCCTTCAGTTTGGTGCAGGCGTCACTCAGCAGGTCAATCTCTTCCTTGGTGATCTCCTCTCCCTGACAAATGGCACACATAGTGTCCATCAACACTCTCTCCAGGGAACACACACACACACACACACACATTTCCATGCATGCACAGCAGGGTTGGGGAACCTTTGAATCGGTGGTGGATTTAACATTTTAGTGCGGGTTAAACGCTAGCTCTGGAAACTGACCAAATTTGACTTATTTAGTCATAGCATCAACTATTCCACTCTGGGATGACTCCACTATAGTTACCAATGTTCAAGCTAGTCATTATTTAAAGTAGTTAAACTACAGTTAAGCTGAAGTTGGCCAAGCAACTTATTACACATCTTATTATATAATTTGATTTACTATTTGATAATCAGCTGCACAGACATAACTCAAAAGGCACATAATGGATCAGTGATTTTCATGTTGATGTGATGCTTTGTCAATCTAAACCTTACTGCCTTAACTTTTAAACGGTTGTGTAACTTATTGTAAAAAGGAAGCTAGTCTGAGAACAGTTGAACTACCGTCATACTTTCGAAAAGAGTATTAGTTTCTCCCCAACAATGATGCAGAGCCATAAAGAGGTTGCTCTTTTAGCAGAGGATCAGTCAGAGGAAAGGAAGGGCTTCCATACAGCAAAGGTGATTACAGAAGGGTCACTAAAACCAGCTAAAAGCCATTGTAAGGTTAATTCAGTGGGTCTCTGAGCAACATGAGGATTTGCTGTATTTTTTCATATGCAATGTACAACAGACACATTCTTATAAAGGAACAGAGAGTACAGGGGAGGTCAAAAGGAGGATACAGGTATAACCAGACGAAAAGCTTCTGCTCTTTCAAATCACTTTATTCATAGAGTCCTAACTAATATGTACATTTGATTCAGTAATTCTTTTGTGCCTGTTATGCTAAAAATAACAAGTATTACAATAGTCTAATTCTACCCTAGTAGAAAAGTTCTGATTATGAAACTGTAAATAATGCGTGCAGTAAAGTGACTAGGAGAGCAGAGCCTCAGTGTGGTGATCTCCGGATTGGGGAGCCGTTCAGCATCTAACCTGAATACGCAGATACCTCTGCCACTGCTCAGACTGAACAAATCAACACGCAGAAACAAGAGAAAGAGCAGTTCTAGTGACATGACAGTACAAGATCCTGTTCTACAACAAAATCAAGTCAGAGGTGAATTAGATGGACCATTTTTTATTAAATGATTCAGCTAAAGAAAGTTATACTACAAATATATATCAACACATTCATTGGATGTTTCAATTTTCCTAATTCAAGCAGAATGGGCCTATACTATCACGTGACTTGCCATAAAAGGGTTATAAAAACATAATATAATCTTTATAACAGTTTTCATTACTCATTAACAAACACTGTTTTATAATGCTTGACAGTTAATCAATAATGTACACTTCTGTTTCAAAAGTTTGAGGTCAGAAGAAGCCTCTTATGCTCATCAAGGTTGCCTTTATTTGATAAAAACTGTAAAAACAGTAATACTGTGAAATATTTTTCCACTTTACAGTAACTTTTTTCTACTTTGATATACTTTAAAAAGCTATTTATTCCTCATTCTAATATGCTGATTTGGTCAAGAAACATTTCTTATTATTACCAATGTCGAAAACAGTTGTGTTGCTTAATATTTTCGCAGAAACCATGTTTTAAGGATTATTTAATGAATAGAAAGTTCAAAAGATTGTCAATTTTGATTAATTTAATGCATTATTGCTAAATAGAAGTTTCTTTATAAAAAAATAATAATAATAAAAAATAAAAATATTAACTTGCTGACCCCAAATGTTCAATCATAATGCAAAATTATGTTCCTCACAAATGTCAGGAAGCTTTGAGTCAAGTTTTTATATAAATATTTTGATTTTATTTCTTGTTAACCATGTTTAATACGAGTTCTTTTAGATATAAGAGAGAAAACTGTCTGTTCACTTTGTGTGTGTGTGTGTGTGTGTGTTTGTGAGAGAGAGAGAGTGAGTGACTGACTATCTTACCTTAATACCCTCCAGCACCGGTGCAGTATCTCGTAGTTTTTCTGAATGGATGGCCACGTCTACACTGGAGAGAGCATGTTCTGCATCCACACGTTGTTCTGCTTCCATCTCCACCACCTCAGCCTCCTGGAAACACACAGAAAACCTTTCATGAACATTTCAACTATACTACAGGTATGACCAGGAATCACTGTCAGACTGAAGGCGACTAATGACCCGTGCGGCCTGCTCCTTTTCTTTCTCTGCAGCATCCGCCAGTCTCTCCAGCTCCCGCTCTTTGTTTTCCTGTTGGATAGCTGCCTCTTCCTGTAGCGTGGCCTCCAGCTTGGTTTTGTTATCCACTTTAGAGAAGTCCAGCTCTGCTACCTTCAACTGAGCCTCTTTAGTCTGTGAATACACAAATGGACAACACAGACATTACACAAATCAGAAGCACCTGTTACATGTATATAAGTAAAATGATCCTATTATATATATATATATATATATATATATATATATATATATATATATATATATATATATATATATATAGTTCAGTACATACCACAATCTCATATATATATATATATATATATATATATATATATATATATATAGTTCAGTACATACCACAATCTCTGGCAGGTTCTGTAGTGTGGTTTTAAGCTGGTCTGTAGGGGACAGCGTGTCTGGCAGGAACATGGCTCGGGACAGCAGGAGCAGAGATGTGGGGATGTGCTGATTGAGGTGCAGCTCCAACCACTAACATGAGCAGAAATGTGAAATACATGATGAGAAGATGTATTATTAGGAAGAAATGACTGTAGAGGAAAGTGCAGCATGTGTTACCTGTTTAAGCTGTTCTCTCAGTCTCTCCTCGGTCACACCCAGAGCTCTCATCCCTCTCACACGACATGCTGACTGCAGCTCGGTCACATTCAGACTGTCCACTCCTTCCTCTGCTATCATCTGTCCATCACACATACACATGCAAAGAAATCAGCTAGCTGATACAGACATTTGGGCTGATACGATTCATGATAATTGTTTTCATTTCTTCAGAATTCTTATACACTAAAGGCCCTCCGGATATATAAGGCGCACTGCCGTTTTTAGAGAAAATTAAAGGTTTTTAAGTGCGCCTTATAGTGCGGAAAATATGGTACTTTTATGGTGATTTTGGTTTCCTTTCCTTTTCCTTTAATCAAAAGCGACAGTAAAGACATTTATAATGTCACAAAAGATCTAGATTTCAATTAAATGCTATTCTTTAGAACTTTCTATCTTAAAAAAAACTGTCACAAAAACACTAAGCAAACTGCTTTCAATATTGAGCAGCAAATCAGCATATCTGAATGAATTAAACACACACATATATACATATATATATACATATATATTAGGGGTGTAACGATACGCGTATTCGTATTGAACCGTTTGGTACGAGGCTTTTGGTTTGGTACGCGGTACGCATGATGTACCGAACGGTTCATTGGACTAATTAATTATATTTGAAAAAACAAAAAAGTGAAATATAATGATATGCGTTCAACAAGGTAGCCCAATAACCCAAACGATGTAACAGGCAATGCCCCTGACACCCCCGAAGAAGAAAAAAACACCAACTTATAGTTATACGTTTATGTTAGGCTACTCAGTCAGGCGCTCGCTCACTCAGTACGCGCTGAAGGCTCGTTGCAAAATAGCCAATATAACAGACCAGAAATAGAAGATCCTCCAATAACCAACAGGTCTGGTGTTTGGGTGCACTTTGGATTCCCTGTAAGCTATAATGGTGATGGCAAGAGAGTGGTGGATAAAAAAAAACAACGGTATGTCGCATCTACATGACAATAGGGTACACCAGCGGGAATAAAAAAAAATAAAAAAAAACACCAGCGGGAATACTTGAAACATGTCAACTCATTTACGCTGACATCACCTTAGTGTGTCAGTAAGTATCTGGGAAAAGACGAAAAAAAGGAGAAACATACACGCAACAAACTATCCCCGCAGTCTTTAGACAGACATTTCCAACTGATTCAAACAGGGCAAAAGACATCACCGCAGAGATTGGTAGGCTACACTTACGTTAAATTTACATTATCGTTAGCGAGCGCCTTAGGGGCCGTTCACATATCGCGCCTAAAAACGCGTGGAAAACGCTAGGCGCGACTTTCTCCTCCTTTCCAAAGCGTTCAGGCAGAAGTGCCTCGGAGGCGTCTGCCTTTGCTAAGCAACAATGACGTGCTCTCTCCATGAGATGCGGAAATTTCAGCAAAGGATAAATGGATTTGCAGCTCTAAAAATTGCTTGCAGTAGCTCTGCTACTAAATTTATTTCAAAATTGCAATCCATATATAACTATGATCAGTTGTTCCTTCATCTTGGCTGAGCTTTCAACGTCGTTACGGGAAAGGATGAAGCTGATTGGTTAGTTCTTGTCACATGACCCACGGTGCGCTTGCGGCATTCTGAAAAGTTGAGATTTTTTTACATTTTGCTGTATCTAAAACGTACCGAACCGAACCGTGACATCAGTGTATCGTATCGAACCGAACCTTGAATTTTGTGAACCGTTACACCCCTAATATATATATATATATATGTGTGTGTGTGTGTGTGTGTGTGTGTGTATATATATATATATATATATATATATATATATATATATATATATATATATATATATTTATTATGAGTTTTAGAGATTTAAAATTATTTACCTGTAAAAAAAAAAATAAAAAATAAAAATAAAATAAAATAAAATAAAAAAGACATACAACTGTTATAAATAAAACAATGCAAAGGTTCTTGAGTTGTAAGGACAGGTTCTAACCTTGTCGTCTGCATGGATGGCTCGGAGTTTCATGATGAGCTGAAAGCGCAAGAAATTGTTGGTGCCGATGGACTGCAGCTCCAGCAGCTTGCACAGAGCCACCAGCTGCGGTCGTGTCAGATTATCCAAGGTCAGTTCATCCTCAAACAACTTAGAGAAACGTATGATCTGCTCATTACTGGGTCTCTCTCCAGAGTCTCGGATCTGAGAGAAAAAGAAGGGAAAAAGAAAGAGGGAGTTTTTGTTCAAAAAAGCTCTCATTCATGGTTCTCATCCAAGAGCATTTCATAAAAATCACCACAAGAGGGAAATACAGAGCTGTGTTTTGAATCACTTGAAGCAGCAGTACAGTTGTTTTTCCGGATGCATTCTGAACACATGACTATGATCTACCTTCTGAAAGAAAGTGGAGAACTCCTCGGTCACGTTTCCTTTGGCTGCTTTGTTTCTTAGTGCAATCTCCTCGATTGTGTCCTGCAAGAACTTGGCCATCTCTAACTTCACTCTCAGCTCCTTCTTTAGTCTTTCCTCCTGCAAAGCACAGTGGGCGTGAGAGAGAGATATACAGATGCAACATGGAAAATGTCTTTATTTTTTTGTAAATTAATTTAAAAAAGATAACTTTCTTATATTTTAGGTTCATTGCACACACACTAAAAGTTTTCAAGAGTTTTTTTGTTTTAATTCTGATGGTTATGACTGCTTAGGCAAATTACAAATTCAATATTCCATTTTGAGCTTGATTAGTTGGATTCATTTAGAATATAAATACTGGGTACCTCTTGGGCTAGTTCAGAACATGCAACCACAATTATGGGAAAGTCTACCGACTTGACAGTTGTCCAAAAGACGATCATCGACACCCTCCCCAAGGAGGGTAAGCCACAGAAGGTCATTGTTGAAAGAGCTGGCTGTTCACAGAGTTCTGTATCAAAATATATTCAGAGGAAGTTGACTGGAAGGAAAAAGTGTGGTAGGAAAAGGGATGACCACAGCATTGGGAAGATTGTCAGGAAAAGCAGACTCAAGAATTTGGGAAAGCTTCACAAGGAATGGACTGAAACCAGAGAACCAAGCCACTCCTGAACCAGAAAAATCATCAGAAGCATTTCACCTGGGTTAAGGAGAACAAGAACTGAATTGTTGCTCAGTGGTCCAAAGTCCTCTTTTTAGATGAAAGTAAATTTAACATTTCATTTGGAAATCAAAGTCTGGAGGAAGACTGGAGAGGCACAGAATCCAAGCTGCTTGAAGTCAAGTGTGAAGTTTCTGAAGTCAGTGATGATTTTGGGAGCCGTCACGTCTGCTGGTGTTGGTCAATTGTGTTTTATCAAGTCCAAACCCAATGCAGCCTTCTACCAGGAAATTTTGGAGCACTTTATGCTTCCGTCTGTTGACAAGCTTTATGAAAATGCTGATTTCATTTTGCAACAGAACATTAGCACCTGTCCACAGTGGCACCTCCATGCACCTCCATGCCACTTACAGGTGGTTTGATGACCATGATATTACTGTGCTTGATTGGCCAGCCAACTAACCTGACCTGAACCTCACAGAGAATCTATGGGCTATTGTGAAGAGGAAGATAAGTAACATCTGACAAACAATACAGAGGAGCTGAAAGCTGCTATCAAAGCATCCTGGGCTTCAATAACGCCTCAGCAGTGCCACAGGGTGATCGCCTCCATGCCATGTCCCACTGAAGCAGTCATTTCTGCAAAAGGAGCCCCAACCAAGTATTGAGTGCATCATTAAACCTGCTTTGGAGATCTTGAACATTTCTGTTATGTTTTTTTTTTTTTTTTTTTTTTTTATTAAATAGTTCAGTGTGCGTGCAATAAATCTAGAATATAGGAAAGTTAGATTTTTGGAATTAAATCACAAAAAAAAGTAAGTTTTCCATCCTATTCTAATATTTTGAGATGCACCTGTATGATATGAGGTCAAACAGGTTTGGAATAAGTATAAGAGGTATGACTAGGACAGAAATATGATTAAGGTCTTTATAGATTAAAACTCAAAGGTTCAGCGTACCTTTTTGGACTGTGTCTCAAAGGTGGATGGCAACATATTTGGGAAAAGTTTCAGTGCAACAGGAAGCAGAAACTCCATAAATGGAACGATGATAAAGACCAGAAAGGGCAGAAGCCGGAAGACATCTGCACACGTCCTCAGGAACTGCAATTAACACGACAGACAGTGATGTCAACAGATTGCTGCTTTGGTGATGAAATACAAAAATAGATCAGTGGTGGAAAATCTAATCTCTAGAACTAAAAATGAAGTAAACCCCTGATATCCCTGTCATGAAAAACTAAAAACTGATTTTACAGGGTGATCTGCTCTGTCAGGTCTATGTAAAATGAGAGCTCAGATCCTGCTGGGTGGTGAAAAGACATCTTCCTCTCTACTGTTTGGGTGAATCTCACAACACCTGTCAAGCACCTCATGTCCTGCTCCTATCTTACCCCAAAATCAAAAGGAAGAAGCTTATTTTGCTTAAAAAGCCATTAAGATTTTCTACATTATTTTCATGAAAATTAAAGCCGTTCAGTCTGATCTCCATCTATTCCTATTATAATGCAAAAACACACACACAAATCATTATTGTCATACAATATTTAAAATATGAGGCACTTTTACATCATGTTTGCTTAAATGCTTTCAATGTATGCTTTTAAATATAATAATTTACAATACTTATTTTTTACATAAATGAGAATGGGAATCACCAGAATAATAATAATAATAATAATACAATAAAATAAAAATAAAGATAAAAAATATTGATGGTTGTAAAAACATTAATATTAATGCTAATTCCTTTTTTTTTTTTTGGTGAAACATAAACTGGATGTGTTTTATGCATGATTCACTCCTCCTGTAAAGTAAAATAAAATAATTGGAAAGTTAAAAGAGATATGAGACATCAGGTAAAGTACAATAAAACGAAACAAGATCAAATAAATAAATAAAAATAAAAAATGGGGGGGGGGAATCTGAAATGTGAGTGAGCAGATAACACGAGAGACGAGTCAAGCCATCAGTGCATCTGCTCTTCATGGCAAGGACTGACTTACTGAAACTGAATCATGTCATATCTAATATAATATAGTTGATGAAACATGATGAATTCAGAAAATGAGAAGTTAGATAACAAAGGAGCTTCAGCTCCACCTGTGTGTCAGCGGTCCTATAGGGAAAGAAGAATTTAAACCAGGCAGGCCTGAAAAGAGCTTTTGTGTTCGGCCCATTGACATGTATATTAGCGCAGAGAGAGAGAGAGAGAGAGAGAGAGAGAAAGAGAGAGAGAGAGAGAGAGAGAGAAGGAAAATAGGGATGCCTGGAGTGTGAAATATTCAGGGACGAGTGAGTGGGATGGAGAGTGAAGGCATTCCAAAGGAAGTGGCCGGGAGAGAGCAGGACAGAGGGTTTGGGAAGGGGGTTGATGATGACTGACTGACGTGAGGAAGCCACGCTGTGCGAGGCCAGTTGTGAATAGACAGGATTAAGAATGAAGCAGGTCAGAAGAATAGCAAGAGTGAGGTGCGACAGATGCTAGCTGAGGCATTAGCATACCTCGCGATGCTAATGTTTACAGAGCTCACAACATAAAGAAAACCTCAAGTGAGCTCTTGATAACAACAAACTATGACTACCTAAACATGAGTATTATACAAGCTGTAGATGTTTATTGAACAAAACAAAAACAAAAAACAAGAAAATCGCACAAGACTTTAGGAAATAAATCAAGGAAGTATAAGCAATCATAGTAACACTTAGTAAACCATTAATGTAACCAGCAAATGTTTTCAAAATGTTTGCCGGACCACCAAATTGTATGGGGGTTTCTGTGTAACCAGTAGTATCACCAGAGTAAAACCAAACATCAGAGAAATGATAGGAGAAATGTAATGTAAATGTAACGGTGGCATTCATATCCCAGCAACCCAAGGACAGACAGTTCATTCAAAGAGAGTGACAGAGTGACACAAAGCCTGAGCAGTTTCCAGTACGTACTGGCCTCCAACAGTTATAGATTATATGCGTCACATTAGTGTCACTTTACAACAGACTGAGTCATGCAGCTGTCTGAGAATTTGAGGTTGGGAAGCCATTAGCACTATGCTAACAGGACGATCATGTAATGTGTTCAGTGTGTGATAGTTGCAATCTGCTGTGAGCTTTAAACCTCAAATATAACACAGATGAGCAGGAACCTTGTTTTTACACTATCAAGTTTGGGGTCGGTAAGATTTTGTAATGTTTTTAAAGTATCTAATGCACACCAAGGCTGCATTTATTAGAAAAATACAACAAATCTGTCATACAATGAAAAATGATTACAACTTAAAATAGCTGATTTCGATTTCAATACATCTAAAAATATATAATTTATTTCAAGTTTATATCCTAAAAGCCTCAGGAATCATATTAGTCCCATGTGAGCTGGTTAATGTGTCTCGGGTTTCCTCTGGCCTCCTGACTTATCAGTAATCTATAACTGCTGTTCCCTGAAAACTCAGCATGGCACGAATTTAAACCATTAAACTACAGAAAGAGATCCAGTCAAGACTTTATAGGACTGGGATTAAGCTACGGAAGTATGCTAACCACCCACCCCAAATCCTTCTACACATGACTTAATTACATTACACTGGGTTAAATCCATAGGGCAATGACAGATAAACAATTTATATTGCACCAAGAACAACTTAAGCACTGACAGGTCAAATGGCAAGCCCAGAGTGGTACATTATGACAGTATACCTTGCATTCTCTTTTAAAAGTAAAGAAAAACTTGACAGCCCTAGTGTTTACCTGTCTCCTCTCTCGGCGTGACAGAATGTGTCCATTCAGCACCCTCCAGAGCATCCGAACAGCGATAGTTGTTTCTATCCACAATAGACGGAACCCGTGATAGTAGTGCTTCACCTCGTCAATCACACGTTGGCTTATTGTGAGTCGCACAGGTTTGGCATCTACCGTTGGGCTGTACACCGGTCCACCCTCCTCAAGCTTTTTATTCCGATCCTTCAGTGAACGTAAAGAACGCTCTACTTTTGAATCATCATGAAGGGGGCCTGTTGTATGTACCCACCGGACTGGGGTGTTCTGTGGCCAGGCTAGCGTCCTGAGGTATGTGGAGTGGGTGTGGATAGGGTCACGTACTAAGGTGGCACAGTACAGGCGAGGTGACCTGGACAAGCGCTGCTGAAGAACAGATGAACTGTCAAGGTACAGGACAGATGAGGCATGGGGCCAGGTGCTGCCTCCAAGAACACCAGGACTGCTGAAAAACAGACATCATGTATCGGCCCAAACAATCTTTAAAAAAAGACCCAATTAGAAAGTATAAATAAAGACAATGTTTTTTAAAATGACAAAAATTTTGATATCAAAAATATGCTCATCTTAAAAGAGATGTATTCAAGCCATAGTATACGAATTACACTTTTCTCCAAATAGATTCAGACAAAAAAAAAAAAAGAGAGAGAGAACCATGTCATTGACTCAGTAACAATTTAATAATAGGTTCACTTTACCTGTTTGTGGCTAACCTAAGTGCAGTGCAGTTAAAGCATGCGCTTTCTGATAACTTTCCTGAAAGAGATTCAGAGTAAAGAAAATATGCAGTTAGATATCATGATATCATACAGCACACTTATGAGATCACCATGAAGAAGTATGGACCAACAGAGTAATGCAATACAGCTCCAGGAAGTCCATGCATCTTTGCATGATGGAAAAACAACAACAATAAAAACAGATGATATGATATATAACATAAAGGGGTCATGAAGAGTTCTACAGACTACAAGCCAGCACAGGATCTCAGAAAACGACAGGGAAAATGCTTGGTCCCCTGCCAGTGGTGCATACAGACAGGAGAAAAAAAAAATAAAAAATCACCACTGCCAAGAGAAAGGACACGCAAATTAAGGTACGTAAGGTAAGGTCCCAGGTGTGAACTGTGCCAGAAACAGAGCGATGGAGGCACTAAAACCTTAATTCAGGAGTTTTCAAACCGTTTGATTCCAAGAATCCTTACATTTGATTTTTTCCACATTTTATAAAGGCAACAAATTGTGCTTTTCTATTATTACTGTACAGTACTTAAGCAAATTATTAATTATTTTCTTGAAAATATAAAGTTAACGTGCATCTAAAAACTACGTACCCATTATTTTCGCTATTATAAAAAAAAACTCCAATTAAGTCTTTTTAAAAGTAAAAAATAAATTGTAATTTGGTTAATATTATTATCTTAAAGGATTAAGGAATAATTCACCCAAAACTTAAAGATCTGTCATCATTTACTTACCCTCAAGTTGTTCCAAACCTGTACAAATTGGTTCCTTCTGCTGAAGCGGAAGTCAATGGGGACCAGAAATTGTTTGGTTATCCACAACCTTCAAATATATCTACTTGTTCAGCAGAAGAAATGCATTTCATGGAATAACTTGATTAGTAAATGAAGACAGAATTTTTATTTTGGGTGACCATTCCCTCTTAAGAGCACATATTAACTTTGACAGCCCTAAAAACATCTCTCAAGTTTTTGTAAACCTTAATTAATACCTAAATAACATTTTCACATCTCAATCTTCAATGGAGTTGTGTTAGGAATCAAAACCAGATAAGGTTTCTGTGTATTCAACAGGACAATCAAGCCTTTAAAAGGTGAATTATTTTTTTCAACCATTTTAAAAAATCCCAGTTTAAAAAGCAGAGTTAACATTTAAAACAGTTTGATTGGTTGAGCATCCAAAGCAAGGTTTTCTTTTCTAGTCATAGGCAGAAGTGACATAGGGCACCTCCAACTATAGGTCAGTCTAAACAAAATTAGAATGTTGTAGAAAAGTTCATTTATTTCAGTAATTCAACTCAAATTTTGAAACTTGAGTATTAAATGAATTCAATGCACACAGACAGCAATAGTTTAAGTCTTTGGTTCTTTTAATTGGCTACAACAAAACAACAAAACAACAAAAACCCACCAATTCACTATCTCAACAAATTAGAATACTTCATAAGACCAATAAAAAAAAAATTAGTGAATTTTTGGCCTTCTGGAAAGTATGTTAATTTACGGTACATGAACTCAATTCTTGGTAGTGGCTCCTTTTGCTATAATTTGACATTGTCTGTGGTTCAGGAGTGGTTTAACAAAAGCAATACAACAACTGTAGCCAAGGTGCACCATGTCACGTCTGTATGCCTTGATCCCAGCCTCAGTCCATTACTTGTGAAGTTCACTCAAAATCTCGAATCAATTTGCTTGACAATCCTCAGAAGGCTGCGGTTCTCTGTTGGTTGTGCATCTGTCAGATGAGCAGTCTTCCCCATGATTGTGTAGCCTAGTGAACCAAACTGAGAGACCATTTTGAAGACTCAGGAAACCTTTACATGTCACCATATTCTAATTTGTTGAGATAGTGAATTGGTGGGTTTTTGTTAAATGTGAGCCAAAATCATCACAACTAAAAGAACCAAAGATTTATACTACTTGAGTCTGTGTGAATTGAATTTATTTAATACATGAGTTTCACAATTTGAGTTGAATTACTGAAATAAATTAACTTTTCCACAACATTCTAATTTAAGATGCACCAGTAAATGGGGCGCCAATGAGTGCCTCAATGCCCACTTAACAATAACATATTGACACTTGTTAAGTGCATTTAAGCAGCTGAATATTAGCACTAGAATGTTCTTAAATGTTATTAGTTTAACCATTATTTAGTAGTGTATCTGTATATTGAAATTATATATTTGAATGACAGCATCAGCAAAATAATGCATGAGTGTTTGGTAGGTTACTATGAGCGAATTTTAAAATGTTACCAAATTTAAATAATCATATTATTATCCTACTCAAAAGCATACATATCGTAATGGATTTCGTCTACATACACTTATGGTCTCATGATTTTCTGACTTATCTGCTCAGAGACAATAGGACAAGGCCAGACTCCATAATTAATCCACTCTCTCATCCCACTTCTCTTCTGTACTATGGTTTAGGACCTTTGCTCCAATGCCCAGGTGAAGTCTAATCTGGGCTGTGCACACCATAATTCTTGCTATAACTGGAAGACCCTTGACCCAGTGCCCACAGAGCAGTCTAATCCTATTGATGCCAGGTCATGCTTTCCACCTCATCTCTCTCCCTATATTTAGCTCTTTAGCAGATATAGATATCCTATAGAGCAGGGGTGCCCAACCCAGCTCCTGGCGAACGACTGTCCTGCAAAGTTCAGCTCCAATCCTAATCAAACACACCTGAAGCAACTAATTACAATTGGTAACAACAATTGGCTGACGGCACCACAAGAACACACTTACAGTCTTAAATCCTTTACTAGTGATGTCAAAAGGCAGCAGAGAAGAAAAAAAAACTTTAACATAAAACTTTAATTTAAGGAAACACATAAATGTTGCTATACACTTTGACCCCTTTGGTCTGGCATGTCAACTCCTGGCAATATATGCAACACTGAGGGCAGAAACTAAGTTCTTGCAAGAACCACACAAACTCTGGGCACATAAGGTGTCCTTCACCCTCATGTTGGCTTCCTGTGCCAAGTCACAATCTGTGCTGGTACATTTAACCAGCTTGGTAGAAGCCTGTGGATTGAGCTAATGTCCTGATAAGATAACCCCATCTCTGGCAAAAGACAATGCTGGCTTAAGACTTCACTGCAAATTTATCACACAGTAAACTTTTCTTTGAATATTTTGTGCATGTTGCATCAATGTCATTCTTTCCCCGCCATTGACGGAATTTTGCAACTTTTCATGTTTTCACTGGCATACAATAGGAGGCTCTCTAAAGCATCTTGTGAAAGACTGTACTGAAAAAATGGATTAATAACACGAACATCATGCATTAAACAGCATATAAATAAAAACTGTCTAAAGTTACCCAATCAAATAACATTCCAGGAAATTGTATAGAACCGTGCAAGCTTTGGATGTGTTAATGGCGATCTTTTCCATGTATGTTCTTTTACAAAAACACAATTTTCTCAACTTTTTGTTTAAAATGTAGCTTTTTTTCATGAAACTTACCCACATTCAAGTGTTAATAAAAAAAGATTGCATGAAGCTAGAATAAAACTTTATAAAATTATATATATAATTTTTTTTTTTTTTAAACAGAGACGACTTAAAGAAAAAAAAGAACAAACGCTGGCAGGGAAAGAATAAACAACCAGTGTCGTCATGCTTATTGGTAGGTTTAACTCTTTTTTTATGATAATCCACATTCTCAATCCTGAATATTAAGTCTGAATGCTATGAAAGCTATTCTTCATATTCAGATCAGACCTCTAATTTATAGGCTTGTCAAGCAGAGCTGCGGTTAATCATTTGCCAGGCCTCACTTCTGCAGACTAGCAGAAGAGTTACTGGGGTTTCTCAGGAAGCACTTCAAGTATATTTCGAAATCAATTAGAGATTGTGGGAGCAATTCTGAGGTTGAGTAAGTAAGCAAAAGTGCATGTTTTATTTCGTTTTGACAAGGTATAAGGCCATAGCTACAGTTCCAAGATCCAAAGATTTGTTGTTTTTATTACCATTGACTTGTGCTGTGTAATTTTTCTTTATATATTTACTTAAAGAAACAAAGAATGTAAACAAAGTATGACTGAATTGTTTTTCAATTAAGTATAAATTAAATGTATTATCAAGGTTGAATTAAACAGACTTTGATTTGTAATTTGTAATTATTATAAATATTCATATTGGTTATATATGAAGATATTATCTAATCTGATCTAATCAAGGAAATTAAAACAAAAATGCCGGATAAAAACAGAAAATGAAAACTTACATAACTCAGTCCATATAAGCGATGGATCGTGAAACAAAGGATTGCCTTGAAACACAAGAAATTATGTGGTTGTTTACGAATGACCAATAATTGTTTTTATAAAAATGAAAAATAATAAAAAATTATGAATTATTCTTTTGATGATCGGGAGTAAAATCAAGTATTATATTATCCAGTTATCGACTTTGCACGTCTTGACAGTCAAAAAGCATTAACTGCCCAATGAAGCCTATTAGAATACATATAACTTTGTACATTCATTGCACTTTTCTAAATATCAGCAGGTGTGCTTTTGATTTTATGCAACAGTGCAGAGCAACATGATGTTTCGTTCCTTTAATTAATCAGTTTTTGAATGAATCGAGTGAACCAGTGATTCAACGACCCATTCAGATGGACTCACTTGTTTCGTTTCTAATAGAATCAGCCGTTTTGAACGATTCGTTTGATTTAAATAATTGAATAAATAATTTATTAAAACAGGGACTTGCTGCCCCCTACTGGCGATTTTGTTATCATTATTTATCCATGACTGGCCTAAACCAGCCAAGGTGCCAACAGAAAAACACATTCAGCAAAATATTGTTTAATTATCAATATTGACAAAAATTCCTCCATTTCAGGCCCAGAAAGGGAACAAAAGGCTTATAAATAATAGTTAATTTAACAAGCCTAACTTTTCATTAAATAAAGGCCTTTTTATAGACAAATGTTTTAATTATCATGTAAAATTGGGAATAGGTATAGGAATGTCATCGATAATAAGGAAGTGGACAGTCTGTCCTCAGATAACCTCCAGTGCTCACAAGGCCAAGAGCTTCAGTTCTCCAGCAACCTTATTTCCTGTAATAAAGTGTCTAATTTAAAAAGAAGCACTCCATAATTAAACGAAAAGCAAACGTTTCTTCAAAAGCGTGGAAACGACTCGCGTGTTGAACATAACAACGAGCCGAAAAACCAACCGGCGGTCAACACGAGTTACAGCGCTGTTATTTTCCAGAACTACAGTAGAGCACGATGACACAAACGCGCAAGCACGTGCGATACTGACGCCACCATTACCTGTGCTCGTGCACTGGACGCATCCCTCATACATTCTGCACAGGAAGCCGTTTAAATCGACGGTTCTCGGTGATTATGACTGATTCAATCTGTGAAGTTAGCTTGTTAGCTAATCACTTAAGCCTCTTATTTCACCAGTTGATCAATAACATGATCTCGCGGGCCAAGTTTGAGAGCTCATTGCGAACTCTATGATTGAAAGTAAACAATGTAGTGTCAGGAGGGAGTTTTTTCATAAGACATCTGCAGCAGTTTAGGTCTTAAAACAGGTCTTAAAATGCCCGGATTGAATAACAGGCACAACGAAACGAGGTGGTGTTAAAGTCGCAAGGCCTTGTCTGCTTTGCTATATAAATAAACTGGTTGATATATATGTAATGTTACGCATTTTGACAGTTCATATAAGGCTCGCTGACCGTTTCAATACATAAAGGCAGAAAGGGAATTACCATATTAAAAATGAAAATGGTGTTGAAAAATAAATAAATAAATGTAACCACATACTGATCTATCCCCTGTGATTAACAAATAACAGTTTTACCTTTTCTGAATTCGTGCTTTAATGATCTAGATGTTTGCAGCAAAGAAGTCCGAGACCTGCTGAGCAAAATCGATGCCATTCTCTTCCCGTCTATATGGATGAATATAATATATAAAGCGTCAAATGTTAGTGTAATATTTACAGTAACGCTGAGTGCACGTAGAGAGGTGATACACTGACGGTTTATGAACTATCTACAGAAGTCATAGTCCTCAGCTCTTGGCTCATGCCCTTGTACACTCCTCTGTGATTCAAGCGATGAGTTTGCAAGCGGTGGGTATTTGCTTCCGTCTTCCTGTTGGTTGAACTCAGCCAGCAGGGGGCGTGTTTTAGTGTCTGCGTATGAAGGTCACAGGACTGACCGGGAAGAAACCGATGAAGCTCTGCCACACTGCGGGCGACCACTTGAGCTCCAATCAAATTGATTAGAGTTAAGATATCCGAAAAAAGCTAACGTTTGACTTGATGTAGTTTTACACACATCCTAAATGATGTGCACAAGCAGTTGAGGCTTGTTTAATATAATAATACTAAAAAGATTATTATTTTTTTTTTTTACAAAAGCTTTCTTTATAGAAACAGAAATTAAATGGGTATAATCTGCCTTTTAATGGTAAATTTAATGGTTTGTGAGTTGTGAACCCTGGCCAATGAGGTCAATACGGGTCTTGGCGCCAATGTTGCCAGATTTCCGTAGAAAAGCTAGCCATCTGATGTTGTAAAATATGCTCAAAATATGTTAACTGTCTCACTAAAACAAGCGAACTCAGTTTCATTCCTTCCGAGGTAATCCCGTGCTTTATTTGGTATATTTATTGTAGAATAATGTACATAAAACAATGCATTTGCTTTAATGTATTTGTCTTAATTTTAAATCAAACATATAAATACAATTTACCATCTAAATCAACGAATAAAAATATTTTTTGCTCTGAGCATTTAAATAAATAATTTGGAAATAACAAATACGCATCCAGTGTCTATTAACGACATAATAAAAAATTAACAAGCCAAAATACGTTTATAACAAGCGGACATGGCAACTTTGTCTGGCGCGCTTATTTTCGGGTTGCCAGACACTCGTGGTTTAGTGCAAATCGGCTATAAGCTCAAATAATATTAAATTAAAAAATACAAACATACTTAAAACGAAAATTACACATTTCAGTACTGGTTTATTTTCAACCCAAAAGTTTCAATTAATAAATTCCAAAACGTGATCGTTATTTTGTACAAATACGTAAAACTCAGCATTTGCCACGTCTTGTATGAGCAGCTGGCAACAAGATAACGAATTCCCTCCCTCTGGCATCTGACGTCACATGGTGAGAATTGCCCTCCGCTCAATTCACCGAGCAGTGATCTGTGTCGCTTTGCTGTTTTTCGAAATAAATACAAAACCGGATGATCTCAAGAATCTCATGGCTTCATCTTAAACGACGAGCCTGCAAGGAAGTTTGGAGTGCGCCGAGGATAAGTGAAGATGATCAACGGGGAGTCAGCCGCGAAGACAGTGGTATTTGAAAAGGCCGGTTGAATTGTACCGTCGCGTGTCAGCCAATCGGATGTGAGTATTTTTGGCGCTGATTGGGATGAGAGAGTTTCCCGCAAGCTTCTCAGTACGGGTCGGGAGAAATGGAGATGCTGTAAACAGGTTTATTTCCCCACAGGAATAAATCATGGCACGTCGTAATTAGAGGGATTGCTGTCTTTTACACGCTTGGGTGGGACATGAGAGGCTTTCTTTCACGGATAAACGAGTCGTTTTGTAGTAACTTATGTCACTCACTGAGGCAGCTGCACCTCACTTGCTAGCTGGCTAAGCTGTATTTCGCGATGTTTTAAATGATTCCAGAGTTAATTAAATGTGCCATGTGATTATAGTATGTATCCCAGTCCCAGATACCTCCTAAGAGGTTACATATTTAATCGCGTAGAAATGTTTGGTGTTTTATGTGATTTGGCGAGTCATTTCTTTGCTAACATCATATTAGCTTTACACTGTTACTTTCACGAACCCCAGGCTTGATATCTTTTCCTCATCTGTGTATGTACATTCCCCTACATACGTCTGGTGTTTTAGTTTCTTTCCTTTTTTTGGGTGGAAAAGTTTGTATTAAAATAAGTTTTTTTTTTTAGTGTGCTGTGGGCTATTAAGAGTCCATTACTGACTCGTGCATAATCTTCCTTCATTGATGTTAACGAGGCATCCCGACCGCTCATCCTGAATAACAATAGCTCGATAACTGCCTCTTGTTTAGGACCGAGCGGACATTTGCATCTGAGCAGTCACTCTCTTACTTCAAGCGTTGGTTAGGATTTGTTTGAACGCGATTCTAAGATATGATTCAGTTATTGTCGTGGTGCATGTTAAGTCAGAAGCGGTGCGTTTATTTATTATTTCGTTAATAGAAAGCTGGCAGTGCCTATTTGGCGTCGAATGGTTTGGTTTGTGTTACTGGGTTTTGTTGCAGGGTTGATTTGAGGAGGTGGCGTCGGGGTTTCTGCATTGAACTGAATGAAAGCGGCTGGCCACCCACTCGGACACCGCGAATCCTCCACGGAAGCCATTTTAACATGGGACCAAACCATTCCAGTTCTCAAACTCCATCCTCGGCATGATCCACAGTTTTTTAACCTAACCACAGAGTCCGACACGAACTGTAACAACTGTTTATTTGTGGCTGTTAAGAGCCTGCAGCTAGCAGCAGTCGCCACAGGTGCAGTGATTAGAACAGTTATTATATATTCACGGTAAACGTCGGTCATGTTTGTTCTCGGAGTCTTTTCACGTTGAATATTTTTTTGTTATGCGACGATAGTTTTAAACCTTTACTGGTTTTTATATTATTATTTGTATAATTCACGAACAGAAGTTGGCCTGGGTTTCTGAGGTTTGTCCCATAATGTAGTCGTGTTTGCATATATATATATATATATATATTTATATATATATATTTATTATTATTATTATTATTATATATATATATATATATATATTTTTTTTTTTAAGTAGAGGTTTTTATAACACAGGGGCCCCTTAGTATTAACACTATATGTTTTAATTAATAACAATCACACAGCTGCATGCATATATAATTTATTTCTGTATTCACGTGTACATATTTTTTTTTAGTTAATATATCTTTCTGTAATATAGATGAGGACAGAGTGTAAATGTTTCTTTTTGTAATCCTCTATTGTTTTTTGTCTTTTGCAGGTACCTGGTTCGTAATGACAGATAGTAAAGGGACATCATTGCCTGCAATGCCAGAGCCCAGGAGTCCTACCACCATGAAACAGCCCTCTGACTCACCTGGTGGATGTAAGGGTCGGGGTGATGGGAGCGCTGACCCTAACATGCTCATGGATAAAGCTGCTACTCAGCTGGCAGCTACACCTCAAGAAAGCGTTTTGCAGATGATTGGCAGTCATGGTCATAACCACACCCATGAGCGACTGAAGGACCTGACTTCCCGCTTGTTAAATGGCGATCAAGACACAATTCCAAAGCTCTGTGCCGCCACAGCTGCAGAGCCTCTTCTCAAAGGAATGGAGCCTTCTCCCCAGCATGCCAGCCCTCCGAGGAAGTCCAGTGTTTCTCCTGAACTCACTTTTAAAATAACCAAATGTGTGGTAAATCTAGGTGGGAAGACAAACCGATACGGAGCAGATTATGCAGGGGAGGGAACAGAGGAGACTGATGCACCTTTGGGACTTTCAGAAGGTTTTCTGGCCTCTACAACTGCCAGGAGAGACAGACGAAAGAAGAAGAGGGGTCTTATGGGGAAGAGAAGTCCACCAAATCGCAGAGAGTTAATTTTAACCCCTGCTTCGAGTTCTGATAAATCCCCTCTACTGCACACCACCATAAAGTCTAATGAGCTCACCATTGAACCATGTGTTCTTCCCACTGCCTCTGAAGAGCCGACTGATGGCGAGATACCTGTTAGCGTACCTCCCATCCCCATTCAGGTATTCATTTACCCTCCTTCAACTACGTTTAATACAAAATTAGTTGTTTGTAATAAGGAAAATATGTTTATAACTTGTGTAGGGGAGTTTTTTTGAATTTTTATTACAGTTCTTCATTTCTGTCTTGCAGGAGCCCGTGACTGATTGCGAAGCGAGTGATATTGCACAGGGTGTGGATGATGTGGAAGTGAGTGGTATAGAGAGACAGCCCCATTTGCAGTTCTCAGTGGGAGATGTTATCTGGACCAAAGTGTCTGGGTACCCTTGGTGGCCATGCATGATCACTACAGACCCAGAGTTTAACATGCACTTTAGGTCAAAAGGTAAGGTGTGCTAGATTAGTTGACTTGGTTTTTAATCCACTTTCATCACCATATCGTCAACCACAACAGATTTGCATCATTGCTATCTTACTCAATATCTGACAGTTTGTGTCATGCCAGTATGATGCATGTTTAACCCTGGCTGAACCTTTGAATAGTGATATTTAGACATAGAAAAGCATGGGATATCAAATAACTTGATTAAGGACATTATTAGAACTGTAACAAAAAAAATAGTTTGATGTTGAAAATAACACTGTGAAAAAATAAAGCTTTTAATTGAGTTTTAGAAGTTTAAAAGGCTACATGAGAGTGACGCCTAAAGTATACTTAGTTGTTTTACAATAGCGTACGTGTATAGTCGAATATGTAGCCTTTCAAAATACTCTCTGTTAGCGTGTGCGAATACAGGTGGTTGATACATGCGCTCTAGAAAGCTTCATCTTTGTCCAGCATATGATGTATTTTCCTCCAGAAGTTATGTGTACGTGGACCCTCGCATACACATAAAAGCCGACATATACACTTGAGAGTTTAGATGCCATGGCACTGCATGATTTGCCACCCATGGTGGGAAGTCAGAATCTAGGGGACGTCAAGTAAATAGCTGAAATAGCTCAGAGACTTGAGGAGCAAGGTGATTTAAGGGATTTAAAGATTACAAGAAGTGCTTTGTAATAAATAACAGATGAAACGGGTGGCCAGTGGAACTTTTAAACAAGATTGGTGGGGATTGATTGGAGTGGTTTTGGTGGCCAATGATGAGAAAATTGCAGTAACCAAGCTGTGAAGTTTTGAAAGCATGTACCAGAGATTGTGTCTTTTGAGCTAAAAAATCTAGCAATTGTGTGCCGCCTTGACCAGGTAGTTAATATGGACCGAAAAGATGGGCTGACAGCATCACCCAGATTTTGAATGGTATGGCGGAATTTGGAAAGAACTCTGTTCAAAGAGACATCATTAAATGGTAACTGTGACCATAATGGCCTAATAGAGAGAGAATTTTAATACTGAAAAGAAGAGCAGAATGGCCGAGAACAAAGCCCTGGGGTACTCCATGAGTCATTAGAAAGCTGTGTCTGTGATGCAGATAGCTAAAAGTTGAGAGAAGAGTTGCGACCTTGTCAGAAACAACACTTGCATTTGGTCTAAAAGGATGGTTTAAAAGTACAAATAGGGGAGAGCAACGATCCTGTGAAAATTGTTTGCACAAGTGTGACCTTGAGCTAACAAGCAGAGAGAAGGGCTGGCTTCTAGCTGTTAACAAGGCAGCATGAGAAATGTTGCACCTGTAAGAAGTGGACTTCTTAAAAAAAAAAAAAAATGTATGACTTTTTTGACAGTGAATAGCCGCACAGGATTATTGTACCATGTACAGTACTTCGGAAATGCTCCAGAAAGAGGATATGTTTTTGAGAAGAGCATGGTCACCTTCTCAGGAAAATACCAGTTCCAGTCACTTTGCCGCAGCAACAAACTACCCATTGATATCAGTGGAAGGAAGGTACAGTAATTATTATTGTGTACTGTTCTACTTATGGGAATGTGTTACTCTACATTTGTTGTATTATCATGAAATTCCTTTGTCTTAGATGACTTTGATGTGCTCTCTACAGCGGGCAATTCCCCGTAAGTTCCGTGATCATTGGGAGACAGGTGTGTCACAGGCAGCAGAAGCCTTGGGTCTATTGATAGAGGAGCGACTGGCCAAATTCAGCTTTGTTTATGAAAATGGGAAAGCCCAGTTCAACCCTCACATGCTACAGGAGCTTCAAGCACAGCGCAATCAGGGACCACAGCAAGACCCAGATCAGAGGGAGTCTCAGGAGCTCGTCAGCCTCACTCCTCCTGACTCCACTCATTCCAGCCCCAACTCCACAACAGCTACCATCGTCCCAGGCCTCTTCTCCCACCCTACAGACAGTAGCACTTCATCAGGGAGAAACACCTTCCCTAAAAAAGCACCTAAAATGTCAGTGAAGAGAGATCAGCATGGCACAATATTGAAGTGGAAGAAGACAGAAGCTTCCTCTCCAAAAGATGTCCCTGTGTCTACTGTTCAGGTAGGAGTTCATATAATTGGACTTGTTTATCTGTGTATAATTAGGATTTCAATTTGATGCTAGAGATGTAGTGTTTCTTGGCGTTGTAGGTTTCCTGCACTGCATTAGAGACATCTGAACATCAGAGTAAAATAAAGACAAAGGCTGGGAAACCGGTTTACCAGAAAAAGGTGTGTTGCTGGATAATGATCAGTTTTTTCTGTTTTGTTTTGTGGTAATAACTTTCTTTTCATTTTATCTTTACATATAAGAAGGACCTGCTCTGTATTGATCTAGACCTTCAGCCAAAAGCTCAGAAGAAACCAAGACAGCTCAGACAGAAGTTTCCTGCAGCACCAAATTCAGTAAAGAAGAGGAAAGTAAAAGCTGGTGTCAGTATCTCTAACACTTTAAGCACAGTGTCCGCTAATCCTGGACTTTCAGGTGAGACATCTAACTTGAACTGTAAATTGCACGCAATTTCTTAACCAGTGATATTTGCTGTTTTTGTGTCTATAACAATTAAACAATATATAGAGAGTTGTTATAGAATTTAAATAATCCTCACTTCTCTTTATGCCTTTCTTTTAAAATAAAAACCCTCAAAAATATTCAGGGTTGTTTCATGTATTTTTGTTCTTGTGATGATTTCCTGTGTGTTTCTTTTATCAGATATAAAGTTATTAGCACCAAGCCCAAAAGTCTTGGAGGAGGAAGCATCTTCTAAAGGTGTGTGGGTGGTTTCGTTATTAGCAACATTTTAGTTGTTTATGAAAAAGTATATGGTTAAAACCTGAGGTTCTCCTTTATAAAATGTTTCCAATAAGCATGCATTCTGACTGTTTCATACAGGAAAGAAAATAGTGTATAAACGTTTACGAGAATCAAAGGAAGATGTGGCGCTGCAGCCTAAAAAGAAAACCAAGCTTGAAAAAGTGGTGAAGCAGAAAGCCCAAAAGGTATAAGTGAAAATGCCATGCAGTAGTCTGAGTGGAGATATTTTAGCATGGATTGTTTAAAAAAAAAAAAAAAAACCTTATAATTTAATCAGTCAATTCGTATTAAGTTAAATTAGTAATGCTGTTTTTCATTCCTTCTTTTCTGTCAGAAGGCATCATCAAATGAGGCAGCTGTCAGTAAACCAAGGGGGAGGAAGAGGAAGGCAGACAGGGATGACAAAAGGAAACAAACTAAAAAAGGCCCAAGTAAATTCACAAACCATTTTAAATTACAGAAAATGCCCATTCCAAATACTGTTCTTTTTTGTGTCATTTATTTATTATTTACAGTTTCTCTGTTTTTAAAATTGTCTTTGTTTCTTAGGAGACGAGTCTCCTGCTAAAGCCAAACGTGTCAGGAAGTGGAAACAGGAGACAGGCAGACAATCTTTTCCTGTCGCATCAAAAAAACACCGCCCATTATCTTCTCCTGAGCCAGAGGTGTGTATTTGTTTGTTTTTCAATACTTGAAATATCATACTTGGAACCTGATCATTTGTGAACCAGTTTGTAAAATGTGACATTCATCCAGTGTTTCTTGGTTTGAATAATTGACTTTGTTTGGAATGATAAATGAATGGTTCAAGTCAATTTTGCCTACAAGATGTCCTGAAAGTAAATATATTCTGAATGCATATTTCAGAGTTCGCTGTGTGAGCAGAGACCTGATTCTCCCAGTGACAGTACAGACGAATCGCATAACTCAAAGAAGACCGAACGAACTTCAAGTGCCAAGAAAGAAAGTGTGTGTCTGGTGAGTGAACTCTGTGTAGTTTGTCAAAAATACCAGTACTACATTTTAAAAAGCTAACATTACTAGCCTTTTTGGAGTACCAGTAGTAGGGATGGGCTTTTTTTTTTTTTTTTTTTTAAATATGGTGTTCTAATATTTGTGCTCATAATAAAAAGAAGATTCAAATATTTGTTTATTTGTTCATTTCCAAACAAGTTTTATACATAACGTTATATCTCAATGTTTTTTTATTTTTTCTTGAAAATGTGTGAGGGGAAAAAAAAAAAAATATCTACATGAAAGTTGGCTCCTCTGTCTAATAACAAGATAACAAGAATGTGCATCAACAAAGATGTTCCAGAGAGACACAAAGATGATTGTGTGCTAAGTAAAGTTTCTCACAGTGCTTTGTGTTTTCTGTTCTTAAAGCTGCGGTAGGGAACTTTTGACGCTCTAGCGGTTAATAAACAGAACTGCTTGCGTCTTGCGGAAGAACCTCATAGCCGGAACTACTTCTCTCTGTTTATGTCTATGAAGAATCACAAAGGTACTGGGTTATTCCGCCGCGGTATCCCCGAAGCAATCTAAAATAGTCTGAATATAAACACTTATTATATACATTTTTCTACATTTTGAACACAAACAAAGTTACGGACCGCAGCTCTGATTGGTTATTTTTTTTCCGGGAGCGCATGACTTTCTGCAAATGGCAATAGGACCACTGGGAGGAGCCAGAGGAGCTTGATTTTTTTTCTCATCTCCTATTCTACTGTTAGGACATAATGACAGGTTTAATATGTAAAAAATATTTTTTTACAAAAGTTCCCTACAGCACCTTTAAAGCACTATCCCTCGAGGAAAATTAAAATAATCATATGTCTCAAGATCATATGCCTGTCAGATGCGCTGTCTTCTCAGCTCACTCGAGGCTACAGCTGCACTTACCTGCAGTTGTGAATGCAGTGATGGACCGCTATCTTTCCTCAGTCCACTGGTGTTTGGATTTCATGTGATTTTCTCATGGTGGTGTTTAGAGCCCAACCAATATATTGTTTTGCTGATATATCCGTACCGGCAAATATGCCCCAATATGTCCGTTTATTTTTTTTACTTATTTTTTTACAGAACATATAACGCAAATAAAATGCTTGAAATGGTTGAATAACTTAGTTGTCCACTGTTTGCTGCTGGCGACCTGGATGAAAGGCATAAAGCTTAAGTCTATGGAAAACCATTGAAACTTTGAACTGCCATATCTCTGTAACGGTGTGGCGAATCCACATCAAATTCAGAGGATCCCTTCAGCTCGAGGAACCCTCTTGAGCCCCGTGGTTCTGGATTTACGGGTGGTTAAATTTGCTGTCCCATCTAGCGATCCAGTGGGACTACCGATGCGCGGAGGGCGGCATTTGAGAGGGCTTCTCGAGCAGAAGGGATCTCCTGAATTTGGTGGAAATCTGCCAGCGCGTTCACAAAATAGTGACACCAGCCAACACTTTCAATTAAGTAAGGGTTTGCTGTTGTTCAGGCAGCAGCATTCAAGCGTTGTCTTATTCGACCTTAAGTGTCCTGCAAGGTGGACTCCACGTTAAATTCCGCCATGATTCCAGTTCCATGGCAATGTACACGTTACATTGAAAGGACTTTAAAGTGTGCGAGACGAGCATTTAAATGGTATTTATTTACAGTGGTATATTGTCACACTTCATACTACTGTAGTAAGTTTCATCCGTGTGTGAAGACAGCCTGTCATGGAGAAAAGAAAAAAAATCTCCGAATGCTCCACGTGAAACTTTGGCGTTCCGCCCTTTTTCTATCATGTTTAATGATTTTGATTAATATGCACAAAGGAGAGAGAGAGCAAGAAGCGCTCGTGTTGTTTGAAGACTGTGAGTGTGTGCGCGCAGCCGGGGCTCTCTCTCGTACTTGCCCTGTCAGGCACATCACTCACCAATCAAATAAGGCTTTGACAGCCGCCAAAAACAAGATCAATGCAGAAAAACCCCTGGATTGGTTATATAACGTTGGACAGAATGTTGATCCGGCCATTGCGTATATTCAGTGCACATAAGGTAAACGTTTTGCAAACGTTTTTTAGAGAAATAAAAAGACACATGAATGAGAAGTGCCCCAACTTTTGATTGGTACTGTACTATAATATACTTAAAGAATATTGGCTGATATATAGCGATATATACTGCACATTCATAAGTGTTACTGTCCCACAGGTGTGTGAGCAGACCGGGGAGGATCTGGTGACATGTGAAGGACAGTGCTGTGGCTCATATCACCTGCACTGTATTGGACTGGATCGGTCAGCAGAAAAGGTGCTCTGCACCGCCTGCAGCTCAGGTGAGGCACACATGGTAATATGAAGAAAAAACTGCTTTCTCACTATTGTGATCAACCCTCTACGGACACCTTGGCAATTGATTTGCCACTGGCTAGTAAATTTTTACTTTAGATATGTTTATTTATATATATGTGTGTATGTATATGTGTATATGTATGTGTGTGTGTGTGTAAACTGGCACAGTTTTTAAAATATCTGAAAGTGCACTCTTAACATCAGGCAGGCAAGCATTATAATATGATTATCAACTATTATTTAATGAGAGAATTTTAGTAATTAGTATCAAAACTTGATAACCATCTATGAATGCATATTAGTGGTGGTGGTGCTTTTGTTTTTGGTCATTCAGTGTTTGTGTATAAATAAAAAAATACTAAAATTAATAATGATACGAATTCTACTAATGATAACAATATAAACGCACTAAGGATTAATGAGCTGCTGGACTCATGAATATTAATCCGGTTGTGTGCATTCGCTGGAACTGATTTGCTGAAATCAAATCAGGGTCTATAATAGGTGAGAGCCAGCCAATGAGATTGCCATTTCTGCGTTAGTTCTGACTACTACCGGAAAAAGCTGAAGAATACCAAAGGAACGCTGTTATTTAGACTGGAAAATACAACAAAGAATATAATTTACATGTAGCGCGTCAATTCTCTCTTTCTCTCCGTGTGTGTGTGTGTGAGATAGTGATGGCGAGTTGTGTGCCTTCACACTAGAGGTTACGGTACATCAAATACAGGTGCGCTGAGCATCCATTCAGAAGAACTGAAAAATATCATAGATCTCTTAAAGGTGCTCAGTCAGTGTTCAGTGAGTGAAGATATTTCTGTGCTAAACTTGTACTATAACAATTTGACTTGTACTTAAAGTCTGAGAATTTATAAGCCTGGCTAATATTAGACATCATTTAGTTGCATATGTGAGTGATTTACTCGTAATTTAGAGGGTTGGTGAGCTATAATTCTTTACAACTTTTTTTTTCCCCAGGTGTGCATGTGTGTTTCACCTGTAAGAAGTCTGAAGGAGAGGTACGGCGTTGCTGTGTGCTTCACTGTGGGCGCTTCTACCATGAGGCCTGTGTGCGTTTGAGTGCTCTGACCGTGTTTGAGAACCGAGGCTTTCGCTGCCCTCTGCACACCTGCCTCAGCTGCCACTACAGCGGCCGCGGCGCTGGCAAGGCCACCAAAGGTACTCAGACTGATGTGCATGTTCAGTTAATTTCAGTCTGTCTTATAAACCTAGTCTTTTTTTAATTGGATCCACTTTATATAAAGTGTCTTTTAACTACCATGTATTAATGATTCTTCTTATTCTCAGTGTTTTAGTGGAAACACCAAAAAAGTGTACTTTGAATAGACAGTTTAAAAGAAGAACATTTTTGAATAGTAGTGTATCATTGCTTGCACATAAATATTAAGCAACACAACTGTTTTAAAAGTTGAGTACCAAATCAGCATATTAAAGTGATTTCTGAAGGATTGTGTGACTCTGAAGACTTCACTAATGATTGTGAAAATATAATAGAGCTAAATGTATGTCTGACAAAAGTTTTGTAGTTAATTTGGTTTTAAGACTTATTAAAGCACATTCCCTGTTGTCCCCTTGCAGGAAAGATGATGCGTTGTTTACGCTGTCCCGTGGCCTATCATGTTGGAGACCTGTGTGTTGCTGCAGGGAGTGAGATGATCACTTCTTCTGCCATTGTGTGCACAAACCACTTCAGGCCTAAGAAAGGCTACAGTCATCACTCTCACGTCAATGTCAGCTGGTGCTTTATCTGCTCAAAGGGTGGGACTTGGTTTTATTCCTTATAACATAAACAAAAAATAGCAGTGGATTGAAACAAACCTAGAACCTTATAAAAGAATCTGAGCATATTTGATTTTCTTTGCTAATGGCGGCACTGTATATATGTGTGTTGAAGGTGGCCGTCTGCTGTGCTGTGAGTCATGTCCAGCTGCATTTCACCCTGACTGTCTGAACATCGCTATGCCTGATGGCAGCTGGTTCTGTAACGACTGCCGCTCAGGGAAGAAACCCAAATACAGAGACATCATCTGGGTCAAACTGGGGAACTACAGGTCAGTCTCCATCAGCATCACACACCTGTAGTTTTATTTAATGTAAAAACATCTGCTTACAGTGGATTTTTATTTGTAATGTTTAAATATTGGGGGTTAGTGGTTTCTAGGGCTAGAGAATGCAACTACAGACCATAGGCTGTATAAAAACATGGACGTAGTGTCTGTGACGTCACCTATAGGTTTCTGAAGAGAGTATCAAAAGTATTGCAGAGCAGGCCCTCGGGGTAATCAAAAACGGGCAAAAAGGAGGGAGCTGGTTGCAATCCACCTGTCAATCAAATGGCCACGCCCTTAATTATGGAGAACTTTAAGGCTTAATATAATTTAAACAGAAGAGTTCTAAAAAATTCACCCCCCTCACAGTTGTCATGAAGGGCAAAATTAGCTATCTAGAGAAAACTAATTTTTGCACCAGGCTGTAAACTTTCTTTTTTTTGTTTTTTTTGCTGTAAAGTTGGGCATTTTAACATGGGGAGTCTATTGGACTGACTCCCTTTTGCAGCCAGCCTCAAGCGGCCAGTTGATGAATTACAGTTTTTAGTCACTTCCGTATGGGCTTCACGAGAGAGAGCGGGAGGTTGCCGCTCACTACTGACATACGATTTTGATCAGACATAAGATTTTTACCTGGCAGATAATAAAACGGGCAAAATAATCACATAGCTATGTCTATATAATTTTTTTTTTTTACCTAAACCAGCAAGTAAACACACAGTAGCCCCAAAGCAATGCCCCTGGCTACCACCTAAAACACCCTGTCATCATGGTAGTGAGCTTTGTGCTAGTGTTTATTTGATATAAGCCATTCTTCCACCATCGGCCAAGCCATTCTTGTTTTATTCTATGCCGATCCAGCCCAGATACAGATATGGTTTCATTCTTCACTCTTGGACTGATAACAGAGATCACAATAGACATGCGTAAGTTGTTGCCTTGGTAATGCAAGTGTTTTGCACACACACATATGCATTCGGGCAGTTACAAAGAGAAACTAGTAGCCAGACAACAAACAAGTGACCAGTCCTGTGTTGTGATGCATGCATTCTGCGAGGATTCTGGGCCGAGAATCTTTGTAATCATGTCGTGCCAAACCAAGCTCAAGTGGAAATATGACTGGAACCATTCCTTAACATTCTTAGAACCGTTCCAACATATGGGTATACACATGATTGAATTAAAGGAACACATACTTCAGTGAAACTTAACAAATCAACACTGACAGTCATATTATCATATAGCACAGCATGGTCTGATTTAAAGTTTGTCACTCGTGAATGTCTAGTGATTGCAGAATTTGCCTAGATAAACCCTCACAAAGAGCACGCATGTTTTTGAGCTAATTAATAAATAAAGATGGAGAATGGTTACACCAGTACATCCGTTTTCAGATGAGATCAACACACAAAGAAAATGTAATTAAAATGACTGTAAACTACATGATCACAAAGGTCATTTTCTTGCCATAACCTATAACCTCATTTTAAATTCTAGATGGTGGCCTGCGGAAATACGTCACCCTAAGAACATCCCGACCAACATCCAGCACCTGCGGCATGAGATCGGAGAGTTCCCCGTGTTCTTCTTCGGCTCTAAAGACTATTTCTGGACACACCAGGGCAGAGTCTTTCCTTACATGGAGGGAGACAGGGGGAGCAAATACCAGCATAATGGCATTGGGAAGGTCTTTAAGAATGGTAAAAATAATAATAATTCCTTGTTTTGTTTTCTTAATTTATATTAGTGTTGTCAGTGCATTTGTGAAATGGCTTCCTCTGTATTTGTCTGTGCAGCCCTGCTGGAGGCTGAAGCTCGCTTTAAGGAGATTGAGATGGAGAGGGAGGCCAAAGAGGCTCAAGAGAACAATAAGAAACCTCCTCCATACAAATACATCAAGGTATTTCTACAAGATCCTCACATCTTGGAAAACCTGTAAATATCTGGGAATTTGAAAGTGCATTTTCCGAACCTTGAAAATGTTCTTTTACATGAATGTGGCAAGTGTGTTTGTAGAGTTTTTAACAAATTGAATTGTTTTTTTTTCATTAGGTGAATAAGCCTTGTGGGCGAGTGCAGGTGTACACCGCAGACATCTCTGAGATCCCCAAGTGTAACTGTAAGCCGTCAGATGATCGCCCCTGCAGCTTCGAGTCTGAGTGTCTGAACCGCATGCTCTTGTACGAGTGCCATCCTCAAGTGTGTCCGGCTGGAGCGCGCTGCCAAAACCAGGACTTCACCAAACGCCTCTACCCCGAGACCAAGATCATCCGCACGGCAGGCAAAGGCTGGGGCCTGGTGTCATTGAGAGACATTAAGAAAGTATGTGCACTGGCTTTTAAACGGTTAACAAAAGAGATTTCTGTATGTGATTGCTGATGTGCTCTTTTCGTGTGTCACTCAGGGAGAGTTTGTGAATGAATATGTGGGTGAACTGATAGACGAGGAGGAGTGCAGAGCCAGAATCAAATACGCTCAGGAGAATAACATCACACATTTCTATATGCTCACTATTGACAAGGTAAATAAAGGAGTCATGTGTGTGCAAGCCCAGACTGTTCCTCCTGTGCTGGGTTCACGTCTGATGATGACTCTGTACTGTACAGCAGAGCCAGAGAAACATGGTTTTGGGAATGGCACTGAACAGTCTTAGGTGGCATTACAGGTCACACCACTACAGATCATCCCATAGATAACAGCCTGTGACCGCTTAATGGTTTCTACTTTCAACATGTACAATATTGCATTTGTGTGCACAGGATCGGATTATAGATGCGGGACCTAAAGGGAACTACTCTCGCTTCATGAACCACAGCTGCCAGCCCAACTGTGAGACTCAGAAATGGACGGTTAATGGAGACACACGCGTGGGCCTGTTTGCTGTCTGTGACATCCCCTCTGGTGAGCTCACGCTCTGAAAAGTTACAGAAATAAGGGAATAATTATGTTCGTTGTTTTTTTTTGTTGTTAGTGTATTATAGTTGTATTAAAACACTGCTTAGAAAAATCAGCTTAGTGTTTTTCCTAAACAAAAAAATAAAATCTAAAAAAATTCTAAGCAAATTCATAGCAAATTCAAAATGGCAAAAATGCTTAGATTATTATTATTATTATTATTATTATTATAATTATAAATATTATAAATGAACTATACTAAACTTCTCTATTGTCCCAAGCTGATTTTGTTATTTGTTTGTTTCAAATCAAAGTTGCCAAATCAGCTTTTCCACATGACAATGTTTTCAGGCACTGAGCTGACTTTTAACTATAACCTGGACTGTCTTGGGAATGAGAAGACTGTGTGCCGCTGTGGAGCGCCCAACTGCAGTGGTTTTCTAGGTGACAGACCCAAGGTGAGTGACTGTAATACCTTGACATCACTGATGTCTTGCTGGTGTGGTGTAGTGGTTAAAGCTCATGCCTGCTATTCAGAATGAGCCATTACCACTGTGCCCTTCATCAGAACACTTAACACGAAGTTTGTCCCTGTAATACATGTGCTACAAACATCTGCTACATAACTACATTATCCTGTTACTTCTAGTCGGGAAGTGAAAAGTTATAATTTATATACAGAAGTAAATCAAAATACCTTAACTTTCTCTTCACCCACCAACTTCAGAATGGTCATACTTCTGAGCCCAAAGCCAAGCATCTGAAGAAAAAGCCCAAGCGGAGAAAGTCCCGGAATGAAGGCAAGAAGTCTGAGGATGAGTGTTTCCGCTGCGGTGACGGAGGAGAGCTGGTTCTGTGTGATAAGAAGGGCTGCACCAAAGCCTATCACCTCTCCTGTCTGGACCGCACCAAGAGACCATTTGGTAATCATAACTCTATAATGACACATTATGTTATATATGAATAGCATATATAGATGCATAACAATTTAACAGTAGTGTTTTTTTTTGTTAAACCTTTGATAACTTTGACATTTGTGTTCTGTGTTGTCTTCCAGGTCGCTGGGACTGTCCCTGGCATCACTGTGACGTGTGCGGAAAGAACTCCGATGCGTTCTGCCAGCTGTGCCCTAACTCTTTTTGCAAGGCTCACCAGGAGGGGGCGCTGCAGTCGCACCTGCTCACGGGCCAGCTCTGCTGCCAGGAACATGAAGACTCTGATATCCACCCTCAGGTGGAGACCCCGGTGGAGCACAACGCTGAAGAACCCTCATCCACCAAACCACGCAAGTACAGGCGCAGAGCGACGGCCGCGACCAGCAGCAAAGAACCTCTCAAGAAGAGGTCCAGAAAGACCGCAGATGTGTAGTGGGACATTGAACTATGGAACCTGCCTTTCCTCTAACTAATCCCGCCCTCCTCAGCTCCTGCCCCAAATGATTCAGTGATATTGACGTCGCGTGACTGTTCTGCCAAGCTGAAAGCACTGTACGTGTCTGATCAGGGAAGCGTGTTAACACTGTAGAGCTCCTCTGAGCTTCTGAATCAGGTCCCCTCCACTCTGCCTCTTCAGATTCCACTTGTGTGCATGCTTGTGTGTGTGTGTGTGTGTGTGTGTGTGTGTGTGTGCGCGAGTGTGTGTGCGTGCATGCACTGACAAATAGACCACAGAGCCGACAGACCGAACACCTCACATAAACAGCATTACAGACGCCAAACTTGAAACCTTTTTACACCTTTATGAATCTTGGCATAGATTTTTTTTTTTTTTGAACAGTAGATATGTATATGGAAATGTATATGAAAGACCAAAATTATAATAATACTGGATTTATCGTTAGTAACAGGTGCCAGGAGTCTTGTTGTTTTTGTTTTTAACAAGTGGTATCTTTAAATAAGACACTATGGGTAGCCCTTGAATTAGAGTCAGTTCATTTAACTATAGAGCAGACACAATTATTTTTGTTCATTTTTGTAGCTCATTTGCGTTTGAGTAGCCAGAATGTTAGGATGTTAAATCTACCTATTCAGAGTTTTAAAGGTGAATCATGACGGGCTTCTTGTGATACTTGCAAGAAATAAAGCTTTTTAAAGCAGTTCTGTGATGTTTCGTTTGTTATTGCTCTTTGTGCTGGACTTGCTTAACCACACTCGTGCATTAAATGTGAAAGAGTAGATTTCTTTAGCTATCTCAGTCGTCTTTCCAAAGTCCTGTTCAATCTAATCTCATTTCATCCTAGTTTAAAGCTAAAAAAAAATCCTTTCCTTCTTATACGTTATATGTCCTTACTATTATAATAACAATTATAATCATAATTACATGCATTTTTCCCTAACCATATAGTTAGTGCATGTAGTTAATTAATAGTACTCAGTACTTCTATGTATAAATACACTGCAACAAGGACACATTAAAATGAAGTAACTGTCTATAATGTATCATTTGAGCTGTCAGGTCGAGTTTTACGGGAAATGTCTGTTTCACATCCTCTATGTTGTGTTAATAACAGTCAAAAGTTAACTACTCGAAAGACATTATTTACAGATAGTCTTTGATTATGAGAGGTCATTTCGATGTAGTTTGTGACATTTGTTTTGATAAAATGATCGCATTTCACCATCTCAAACCATCCAATTCATATTAAAAGCTGAGCCAACGCATAACTCATGTAATTACCCAAATAAAATTCCTCCTTGACACCTTGCACTTTTAAACCAAACCTTCCATACTGCAGATATAATGTAAGAAGTGTATCGAGTTGTGAAACATTAGTACTTTGAATGGAGTTCCTAATAGCTGATGAAGATCAGCGTGTAAATGACCTCTAATACTATCAATAATGTTTCTCCATTTCTGTTCTGAGGAATCTGGTTGAATTGAAACTACTGAACATGAACGTGCACCAGAAAGTATTCATGCTTGGATTTGTAATGTAAGAGTACATAAATTAGCTCTGTTTGAAAATCAAATAGTATATTACTTGCTGTATCCTGCTTACTATTATTTTGCATGTGGCGTCCATCCAGGTATCATTTTGGTAATGTATGGCATTTAACTGTCTAAATCTTAAAATAACAAATCGCGTTTAAAATCACAACTGCAAATGTAATACACTGGTGACTAATGGAAGGTTTAGAAAACGGTTATTTTAGTATAATGTATGTAGTATTATTTTAATATTTAGAATTCACTTTTACAATATCTTTAGTTTTCATTTCATTTTTTGTAGTTTTTGATGTTTATATTTAAGCTTCATTAAAAAAAAAATAGTATAGTTATATTAACGATATAACAACATGTGTATGTGAAACCATTAGGAGGAACAAAAATTCACCTGCAAATATTCACTTCAGTAGTAATGATTTTATTCAGTTAAGAAATCAGCACATTGAACATATTTACCTCTGTATATACAATTGTCTATTGCACTTATGAAAAATAGCTAAAAGAAAAAAAACAACAATAAAAGGAAAAACACTATCACCACGGGCATAACATGGTTAACAGCTTATGCGTTAAAGATATTTACATTTTTTTTAAGTTAGAGCCTTGTTTTATAGGCCAATTCACATTACACAGCGCAATCTGAGGTTCTGATGTATTCACAGGAATATCTGAGGCATTTCCACTAGATCATCCCTCAAAATGTGTTGTTAATCAGACATCGGAAAATTTGGTCACTCTCAAAGGAATAATTAGGCTTGGGGATGTTCATACTTCTGCTGGCTGAAAGAACACTTTACCACCCGGTCAGGGGTTACCTGGACCGTTTGTTCTTAAAATGTTAAATAAAAACTATTTTAAAAAGTCTGATTGGCAATAGTCAGTGGTATAATCACCTCAGAGAAAGAACACAGGATGCTTCTCGCTCCTCTGAACTCATGTAAACTGATTTCAAGAGCACACCTGTATACTGTAGCTTAAGATCACTGGTCTTTTGTTAGTGTCAGTGACGTGTAAGTGCATTTAATTCATGTTAAAAGTCCAAATGGCATTCAGGAGCAGCTATTCGACGTCTAAGCGATCTGAAAATTAAAATGTTGAAAACACTTCCAGTAATCCACGAGCTATGGCCATATGAACCAAGACAAACATGAATGCTCACACAGTACATCAATGACTGTGATGTGTTTGTGTGTGCTGTACAGTAGTTTGCAATAAATCCAGTGGTTTCACACGAGGTAAAAAAAAAAAAAGGGAAATTCACACAGATGGCTCCAGATAGCGGAAATCTATTAATACAATGAAGTGTTTTGAGTTAATGTTCGTCTTTGTCTCTTTGACCTTTCTTCTCTTTCTCGTCCTGCAATGCCACGCCAAGTTTCTTAATGAGAACGGACAGAACTTTGTCCAGAGGGTCCATCACGCCCCTCTGCAGCCACTTGGGAATTGTAGTCCTTGCATGGTGGAATCCCAGCTTCTGCAAAATGTAGTCCACCCCCACAGGATCAATCTTGCGGCCCGTCCACGAGATCAACCTGAAACATATCACAAGTCAAATTAATTCACTGCTGACATTAAATGCATGAAAAGTTTGAACTGTGCTAAAGACAGTTACACCACGTATAACCACCTAGCAACCACCCACAACACCTTAGCAACTTCCTAGCATTTAGCTTTAGCAACCATCTAGCAACTACTTTTATCAGCCATCCATTCAGAAAACCTCAAATACCACAAGAAAAACCTGAGCATCCTGAGAGAAACCCCAAAGAAACCAGACAGACGAACCTAGCAACCACTCAACACGCTAGCAACTGCTTAGCATCCAGTCAGAAACACCACTGCACCACAACTCTTTAACAGTAACTCAGCAACAACCAAGTCCTAACAACTACTCAGAACAATGTCTATTAAATGGTTAGTTCAGCCAAAAATGAAAAATTATATCATTAATGATTATGTCTTTAACACCTAGGCGTGTTTGATTGTTAAGCTCTAAAGGGACAGAGGTCATGTGACTGCAGTGTTACCGTAGTGTGGGCTCCAGGTGCCAGGTGTTACAGAGGAACTCTCTCCAGTCCACTGTAGCATAGTTCACTCCCTCTTCCTTTTCCTTCTTTTCTGACGAGGTCTCATCCTGCTGCGCCGTGGGGCTCTTCTGACCGGCTCGAGACGCAAAGATGCGTGGCGCGAAGAGAGCTGGGAATACGAGCGAGCGACACGCGTCAATACAGTGAAAGGGGACATTTATGAAGACAGGAGATAGGGGGACTCCTGATTTCATGATCTCACCTTTCTCCTTTTCTTTCAAGTACGCCGACACCAGGTCATGCAGGAACATGATGAGCTCTGCATCCATGGTGACGCAGATGTGATCGGTGAACTCGGTCACCACGCTGCACTCCACTTTGGGCTTACTGCTGGCATCTGCAACACAGCTCAGAGTCAGCGAGGGTCCCGCACTCACTTTCAGACTACACAAGCTTATCTAGCACTCTCTGGATAAAACTTAGCTGCCTGGAATATTAAACTGGAATAGAAGTCTGTACCACTGAGAGAAGGTTCCTCTGGGTCTTGTACGTGAATGGATTTGAACTGGAGCTGCATTTTGGGCAGGGCGAAGATGGTCTCGGTTTCGTGGTTGTAGCTGGAGGCGCCCCTGAAGCCGCTCAGGAGGCTGGAGCTCTTCGCTGCTGCGCCGCTCTCAGAGTTGTTTGCATCCACGTTACGCAACAAGTTCAGCTCTGACACAGGGAAAGATAATAAAAAAAAGAATCAGTTTCAAGAGCGGAAAATAGTTATCATAACTATTGGCAACAAAATGGCTTTACACTGGCTCTGTTCCAAAACCTAGTGAGCTTTCTTTATGAACCGATTTTAAAGGCATCATAGGTGTGTGCACATCTAACCCTGACCCATGTCTTTTCCACAAGATGGACAAAAGACAAAAAGATGCTCAACATCGAGCATCATAGTACATGTCTTTTATGGAGAATGCAATCCTATAATAAGGGATGTGATGGTTCACTCAACTCACGATGCGATACGATTCACGGTTTGATTTTCTCAATGATTTTTATATCAAATTAGATTTTGGACAAATTGTAAATTAAAAGGTATCCTTTTATTTTTGTTTGGACAAGATGCTGCACATTTCTTTGTTAAACTTTGTATGCTCTTTTTTCATTTAAAATTAGAGGCAGCCACTCCATTCAATCACAATAGACTGGCAGCATGAGCAGCATTTCATCTAAATAAGATGGTTTGATTAAAAAATTTCTAGCAAAAACAGAACGGTCTGACTTTAGTTTTGTAAAACTATACTACATAAAACATACCTGCACAAAACCGAAACAGCAGATGGGCTGAATGAAAATGCTAAATCACACTCTGACAGCAGCTGCTGCTTATGAATAGAGGTGACATACACTGCAGTTTCCTTGGTTTCCACTGAAAACAAAGCAGCGCTGCACGTATGAACACTGCTTTGATATGCATTATACTAATGCATATTAAAGCAAACACAATGAAAAAATAAAAAAGAAACGTCATCCTAAAATGCCATTTACATTTTTCTGAAGAAAGTCAGATTTATCATGACCAAAATAAATCATGATAATATTGCGATATCTCAAGAAATTTAGGGTGGAAAAATACTTGTGCAGACCACGGTATCTACAGCTCGTCTTTTTTAAGGAATCCAAAAACTGGCAAGCAACAGTTTTTTCTGGTTATGGGTCGAGTGTCTTGCTTTCGTCTGTCATCTTCCATGACATGATTTTGTGTAGCAGTAGTAGCAACACACTGCATTGTTTTTTTTGCTATTTCACTATATATTATGTTGGACGTTTTTTTTACGATAATAAGATATGTTAATATGGTATCTCCTCATGTAATTTCATAGTCAATACTAGCATATTGCAACACCCCTACATGAGAAGCACTGTTTATTTTGAGAGTTGCTCTTTAACTTCAGAGATTAATTTGTATAGCTTAGAAAGTGGCTCCCTATTGGGCAATAGGGACTCTGTAGGGGCTCACTAGGTTTTGGATCAGAGCCATTGAGTGTGCAACATCTACCTTCGTTCCTCATGGCAGTGACATAGTTGAACCATTCTTTGACCGTAGCCACCCCATGCGGTGGGTTTTCGTGGCGACGGCGGGTAACCTTGGTGATGGTTGCCATTGGGCTCTCCAGAGCACCGCAAGGCTTGGTTACCATGGTATTATGCCCAAGGTGAAAGTCAAGGGTTTGAACGATGTATGTGGAGTCATCACTGGAGCCTAGACAAATAACACAACCTGTAAGTCTCAATTAATGAAAGGTCCTTAAAATGATTGGTGAATGATGGATGAATGGATGAAAAGATGGCACTATGTCTGTACCATCCTCCCAGATCTTCTGTGCTTCAGTCCAGAAGGCGATGTTGGGCTCTTCCAGATGGAAAAGCACCCAGGACTTGGAACGGAAGTTGGGCCCATGGAAACAAGCCAGAGTCATGTGATTGCCATGGAGACTCATGGAGCCACCCAGCTGCACAGCATCCTCTGGAAGAGGCATCTGGAAGAGGGAAATGTGACACCCCGCCACCATCTTCAACACACTGGGCCAGTGCCTGTGATGAGCTGCATCCATATCTGAGAGAAAGAGACACTTAAGTTGGTCTTTACACTCCATTTAATTAATAACAAAATTGTATGTTAAATTTAAAATAGTCACAAGCACACTAACAGAGTTCTGCTGCTCCTTTGTCCATGTTGATGACTGGGGTTTTGGGAGGCACGTAGGGGACCGGGCCCCAGGTGGACAGGGCTCGCTTGCTGGTGTCAAACTGCTGTGTGAAGAACTCCTGCAGCTTCATGCCAATCTTTATCAGGTCTGGGGTGGTGGAGCGGGAGATGATCACCTGGAATATGTCCCACTGCAGGTCTCCATGTATAAAAATCTCACTGGAGGAGATACACATCAATGTATGTTTGTTACGGTTGTGGTCTTCTTTTACATAATTTTCACTAATATGATTGGCAGTTCTTACCTTTTCTCAGATAAACTAGCCTCGGCCGTGCAGAGGTTCACCTTCCACTCGTCCTGGAGTTGCAGGTCAGCGTTACTGAAGATGCCCATCAATATGCTGGAGCCCATGTAGTCCAGCCGGGCCTCTGTGGAGCCCATGGTGATCTGGATCTTATGACTGGGCTGCTGATTAGGATGTTCTGAAATATGGGCTAGAAGAACAACCAGTTATGAGTCACTAAAGAGGAAGACAAGACACCAGGGCTGTGTGAATTTGTTGAAGCAGGGAAAATACATTTTGGTCCAAAAAATAACAAAAACGATGACTTTATTCAGCATTGTCTTCTCTTCCGGTCTGTTGTGAGTGCGTTCACAACGCTGGACCAAAAAGTATTTTCGATGCTTCAAAGTATTATAACTGACCCTCTGATGTCACATGGACTACTTTGATGATGTTTTTCTTACCTTTCTGGACATGGACAGTAGACCGTACACACACTTTCAATGGAGGGACTAAGAGCTCTCGGACTAAATCTAAAATATCTTAAACTGTGTTCCGAAGATGAACGGAGGTCTCACGGGTTTGGAACAACATGAGGGTGGGTCATAAATGACATAATTTTAATATTTGGGTGAACTAACCCTTTAAGTAAGAGGAAGAGTTTAAGCAGACTAAATGATTAGAGAAGTCCTGCATATGTTGTTTAGACATTTATGGGGTCAAAAAAGAAATATGTATAGAGTAGACGACTTATTCACAATAAACATTTAGAAAATGTAGGTTTTTTTTTTTTTTTTTTTTTACACACATTACCCATATACATGTTAACATAAACAACGTATGCTATTACCATAAATGCCCAGAAATTCACCTATAGAAAGTAATACTTAAATGATGTGAATACATATGAATTAAATTAAACTAAAATATTATATTAATATTATACCATATTATTATTTAACTTTAAACCATTTTATGGCCCAAGGGGGAACACCATTTAAAAGAACATAATTTACTAAATATTCAAAATCAGTTGATTCAGTCGTTATCAATATTAACTTTTTATAAAGTTACCTCAAACTAGGTGGATATTTTGTGGTGGTGAATGGAATAATTAAAGTCTTTAATTAGCCACTGTAAGTGGTTTAACGCTTTAACATTATGAAATTAAAAACAAAAATCACATTTAGATGGAACACCTCTCACACAACAATAAATAAATGAATAAAAGCATACTTACAGACCATCTTGAGTGTGTTGACGTCAATGTTGCCACCAACCACTCCTCCTTTGGAATCAAGTTTGGAGCGGCCCAGCCCAATAGACATGCTGATCTCACGATCTCTGTTACTGCCCACTGACAGACGGCCCTGACTCTTCAACCCACTCGTTGTCCAACTGTCAAAACACACACATGCATAAACAGACATCAGATATATATCAGATACATGAAGAGCGTCAACAACTGTACAAATCAAATAGTTCCAATAGGACTCTCGTACGTATTGTTGCCCATGACGTTGCTCATGTTCATCTGGACATTAAGCTGTTTAAGGTTTATGGCGAACACCACCAGCGTCTCCCATGGCGAACCCTGCTGTGCTGCTGCTTTTCCGTTCCGGAATGACGGGGTGGAGGTCTTGGTAACAGAGTCTGTAGAAACAAACAGTATTTCATTTCGGAAGAAAACCGGAGTAGCACATCATGAATAGAGCTCCAGAAGCATGTATATGCATACCTCTGCGCGGTGCCGAGGAGTCGGATACGCTGCGGGATCGTCCAATGGCAGGTGATTTTAGGTGGCCGTGGCTTGGTGTGGCATCGGTGATGACGGAGGAGGGGTATTGAGTGGACTGGCCGTCCCATGTCCTCCAGTACGCTTTACGGCTGGATTCAGGAGACAAGTGCTGCGCGATGCTCTCCACAGAGTCTGGTGTGGCAGGACCGGAGGCTACAACACAAATACAGCAGTTACTCTCAACACTTTCCAGCATTCGACTGAAGATGTAAGATATCTGGAAACAGGTGAGCAGGAATATATTACTGTTCAAAAGTTTGGATTAGAGTGGCCTTTTATTGTGGCCAGCCTAAGGCACACTTGTGCAATAATCATGCCGTCTAATCAGCATCTTGATATGCCTCACCTGTGAGGTGGATGGATTATCTTGGCAAAGGAGAAGTGCTCACGAACACAGATTTAGACAGATTTGTGAACAATATTTGAGAGAAACAGGACTTGTGTGTACATAGAAAAAGTCTTAGAACTTTGAGTTCAGCTCATGAAAAATGGGGGCAAAAATAAAAGTGTTGCGTTTATAATTTTGTTCAGTGCAAATCTGGTCATCATAAAAAGTCATTCATATCTCGTCACAAGACTTGGATTATATGACTTGATTCATATGGATTCATTTAATTAGGCCTTTATGACCTTTTTGGTTATTTAAATTTTTTGCTTACCTCACCTTTCAACAGAGAGCCAGAAACCTCTCAGCGTTCATAAAAAATATCTTAATTTGAGTTTAAAAGAAAAACCGAAGTCTTATAGGATTGGAATGGCATGAGGATAAGTAAATGATAATTTTTATATTTAGGTGATCTATCACTTTAAACCTTAACACTTTAATATGAGCGCCACTGAGTGGTGTCTGTACTTCACGGTCAGAGAGCACCTGTCCATCAAAAGCTCACTATCCAATCAGAGTATATCACTGTTAAGCCCGCCCCCCACGAGAGGTTTGTGTCAAAACACCAAACAAAAAACTGCAAAGCATAAGCGAAATCTGTGGCAATGCATTCAGAATCCACGATTAGCGAAAATGAATCTTTGAAAAACATTAACAAAGAATGAAGCATATTTGAAGAACCTGTTAAATTTGAGTTAATTTTTATCAGAAGTTTTTCTTCTTTTTGTAATGGCATATTTTTGATAGTTTCTGAAAAAGTTACGTTCAGTTTTATAAAGTTTCGTTCATTATTACTGAAGCAAATGTAATTCCACAGCAGTGCATGAGATAGCCTTCATATCTCTGCCTTCATATGACTGATGAGATATTGTTTTCTTTTGACTATTTATGACACCAATATTGGACTTCAGAAATGGAAGTGTGCTCAATACCGAAAAAAAAAACTGTATTGGGATAGCCACACTTCAGTAGCACAACATTTTCAACCATGATGATAAGGTATATAAAATACATGCAAAATATTTAAAGAGATATTTATTACTCAATAATACTTTACAATGCTATTGCTTTTGTAACTGCATTGCTGGCCAATCAAATGCTACTTTTGTGAAGCATCTCTGCATTGTAAGCATCACTTTCACCGATTCCACACTTCCGAACAGTTATTGAAATGAGAGAATGCATGGATAACCTGGTAAGTTAATGGTCTGGTCTCCTAGAAACAATCTCCTGGCAATGCTTCTGCGGTACCAAGCTCGTGGAAATGCAAGAATCTCACTCAGACGTCTCATGTCGTACTTGAAGGATGCAGAACCGATATCACACACCGCTAGAAAAAAATGTGCCATTAATTAATTATTGAGACAACTGAAAGATTCCCTGTTTTGCATTTTATTATTAAACAAAAACTACCGTTCAAAAGTTTTGGTTTTTTTCTTATGCTCACCTTTTTTTTAAGTATTAAAAAAAAAAAACAGTAATATTGTAAAATATTATGACAATTTAATGTTTCTTTTGTGAACATTTCTTATTATTATCAATGTTGATATGACAAAGTGACAAAGTCTAAAGAACAGCATTTTTTATCGACATATTAATCTTTTTAACATTATAAATGTTTTATTGTCACTTTTGATGAATTTAAAGCATCCTTGCTTCAAAAAAATGATCTTACCGACCCCTAACTTTTGAATGGTAGTGTAACACTATAGCATTCAAGCACAATGCTAAAGTATGAGACATATGGAAACAGCTTTAGTAAGGTGAGAGATCAGACATCCTCAAGGACACTTCATTTTGAATTCCTTACCTGAGATGTTGATCAGAGTTGTGTCCATCTTCCCGCCCTTGCTGGCAATGAAAGTATCAATAAATGCTGGACATCCTGCCCGTCTCATCCGGGAAAGACTGACTTTTACAAACTCCAAGTTGATGGAGAGAGAGTCTTTCCTGCCCGTCACTGAAGAGGCCTCCTCGTCAGCTCCTAAACAAACCAAAGTCATCTCCAGAGTCTTACAATGTTCTTTACAGTAAGTTGATATTAGATATAAACTGTCATAATATTTTTGAGTACTGTCTATGCATGGGGCTCTTACCCAGAGGTCCTGGTCCAGGTGGGAGGCCAGTAACTGCAGACTTCTGTTTGCCAGCTCCATAAGGATGAAACACATACAGTGAAAAATCTGACATACAGGCGGTGAAACTCAGACCTGATGAGTTTATGGGTGGGCCTGTGAGATCTGATTGGCTGCTGTGGTGGCGACTCCGGCCTAGAGGACTGCCTAATCCTGTGGATGGCCCTGAGGGATGGAAGAAGTTTCAGCGGTTACCATTAAATGAATACGAACTAAAAGAAATACCACTTACTGACCGCAACATTTCGAATGGTAGTTTATTTTAAAATGACATAAGAGAGATTTTCAGTACAGTACATTCATACCTTTGCTTCCAGGCACTCGGTTGGCATTGTGTACCGATGGAGGTGTGGAGGAAGGAGTCTGAGGGCCCTCAGGCGGACAGGTGGGGGCGGTGGGCTCAAGCTCACCCCTATTGGAGGAGAAAACCAGGTCCAGAGAGGGAAGCTTCAGCATGCACTCTACTCGAGACATGGGCAGACAGCTGAACCGGATTTGAGATGGCTGAGAAACAAACACAATGAAATTATCCAGCCACTCTGAGAAAGTTACTATTGAATTTTGCTTGTAGGAACGTGGGTCTACCTGCACCCTGACATAAACCACCACATCCACAGGGAAGGAGGAGTACGGAGACGCAGCAGAAGACACAAGAGACACCTGAGACTCCTCCAGAGGCTCCACGGAATCGAAATGACCTACATCCTCCTCGGGAACATTCAGGGCTACACAAACACACATTACTATAAGCATAAAGTATACACAAACACCTCACAGAATTGTGTTTTGTTATTTTAATATACTAAGTGAAAAATGTTAACTTGGAAAGCGCACTGACTTGTGTAGTTTCTGTCGACTGGTGTGATAGGAATGGTTTCCAGCGCTTTCTCCAAGAAGTCCAGCAGACAAGGACTGATGACCATTTCCTCTGGCAGTGTCTGCAGAGCTACCCATGCATACAGCTTGGCCATCTTCACCCCCACACTTGCCTTACCTTTAGCTGTTCGTGCAAACACACAAACACACACAAAGTTGAAAACAATCCTTTTCTTTTGACAAATGATCATGCATTGAAAGCAAAAGATTCCTGCTTAGGATGCAATCGAAAGGCATCTAATGCACCTCTAGCATGCATGCAGTATGCATGATGTACAATAGCACAGCCAAACCCCCCAGAAATTGTTTAACAAGCATAAGGTGCAATGAAATGTCATAGAAAAAATGCATTAAATGAATAGTAGTGTCCAGAACTATTTATAGTTTGCAGTTTAAATCCACTTATATCATACGGAAAAGAGAATTTCAAATTTTGTGTTTCAAAGAAACAACACATAGCAGAGTAAAATTTTGTTCATTTTTCAGTGAACTACTCCATGAAACTATTACTGAGATTCTGAGTGATATGCATTTAATTACATTTATTCATTTAGGAGATTTTATCCAAAGCTACTTACTGATATTTGATATACAATATTGTATTTTATGCATTATTTATTATTGTTCAAAAGTCTGGGGTTGGTAAGAATTTTTTTATTACAGATTTCTATTTCAAATAAACTCTTCGCTCTTTTACCTTCTATTCATCAAAGAATCCTAGAAAAAAAGTAACCATTCTAATGAAAAATCTGAGCAGCACGACAGCTTTCAAAATCAATGAGAAGAAACGTTTCTTGAGCATCCAATCAGAATATTAGAAAGATTTCAGAAGGATCATGTGACACTAAAAAGAGTGATGACTGCTGAAAATTTAACTTTGCATCACAGGAATTAAATAATCTTTCAAATATTTTTAAATAGAAAACATTTTAAATTATAATATTTAACAATATTGGTATCTTTTTACTTTCTTTTTCACCAACCAACCCTTAACTTTCAAAAAGTAGTGTATATTCTTTTCAAGTTTGAACTGGTGTCAGCAAGATTCATGTAAATGGTAAAATGACAAACAGAAAAAAAAAAACAATATTATTATAAAAACAACTCCTAATGGAAGCTTGTCTTAACCCAAGCACATCAGCAACTCAGCAGTAAACACACGAAACCATAGCAGCAAAAAGATCCTGCAGAGGCAACTGTGAACACTAATCCTAGATAGCCATGCGCTACAGGAGCTCAGAGCTGTGGGCTGAGCACATGCAGGAAGCCAGCGGAAGATGACGAGACAGGAAAAGAGTGTGTACCTGAAGGGAGGGGAGGGGGAGGGGGGGAGAGGAGTGTGTTAGTCTTGCCAGGGCCTGAGGCTGGTGGTGTGGGTACGTCTCTCATACCATACAGCTTGGACTCTTTGGAAAGGGTTCTGGGAAGCGAGGATCCACGAGAGGCATTTGGTGACTCCGTCTTCAGCATTTTAGAATTGTAATGTAGCTGTAAAGAGACCGAGAGGAAAGATGACTGCCACAGTTAACTAATCATGAAAAGAGTGAATCAATGAATTCATTTGGGTTTGTACTGTAACTTGTTTTTTCTAGGTTGAACATTATAAACTATCAGACATGCCAGTTGCATGAATGCAAGTACAAATCAAATGCATTTAAATAGGTCTATAGACCTATGAGTGTTTTGGGGGTGGGTTTTTACACATCAAAAGCAGTGCTGATATGACATTATCTTAAATTCAAAAAATCTCAAAATGTAAGTCTCAGATGAACAAAAAAACCTGTCTTTACTTGAACCACAAAAAAATACAATTAGTTGTGCCAAGCATGTCAAAAGAGCCACAGCAGACCTTGACATCCACTCCAGGGATGTAGAAGACCGTGGTCTCAATGTCACTGCTCTTGCTCTGCAGAGAAGTGGGCACTCGCTTGGCGTTCTGCAGATGGGAGCTGGAGGCAAAACTGTGCTGCTGTTTTCGCTTCTTAGGAGGAGATTCCTGATCCAGACTCCTCGAACTCCGCTCACAACTCCTAAACAACAGAATGAGAGGGAGAAGGACATTTTACAGGAACACTGCAGCCCTGATCAAAATTTCTACATCTGTTGTTTGGGATTATGTTTTTTTTTATTTTTAAAGACCAAAACACAGAAAATATTTTTTTAGTACTTCCGCTTCCATCGTTGTGAAGTCAGTGGGGTTTTTGGTAAAATGGTTGAAATAAGGTCTTTGGCTAATACAAGTAGAAGATATTCTAAATGTTTTGTTCTATGTCCTAAAATAGACCAGTATCAGTTATGATTTTTTTTATGCATTTACTTGTCTTGAAAAACTGGACTAAATGAGGCCGTTATGTTATCACACCAAACAGGAAAACTCATCTAATCACTAGTCTGATTTTACAGCCTCATTCTGTTCATAATCATGCTTAAGCACACCATTCTAACTCAAACGTTCAGGAAAACTTTCAAACTCATAAAGAGCTGCCGGAAGCTTAATAGTGGCATTGTTATAGTCATGAGACCATAGTATAGTTTGACTTTTTACTTCTGACGATTGTATTTAGGCTTCCAAATTCTGAAAAGTTGTGTTCAGTTGCAAAGAATCTATCATAAATGAACACAATGTGCAAGAATCATTAACGTTTGAGCTTCTTTTCTGTAGTAATCCAAAAGCCAATGGAAAAATCCTGTTGGGTTTTGTCAAGGAAACCAGGGTGATGCTAACTCATGACTGCAGTGCTCTGTTAACTGAAGTCAACATGAGACAGTGTGTCTCTTCACCTTCTCACTGTGAGATCTTCATGCTCGGGCTGTTGGGTGCTGGGGTACAGCACACACTTGCCGCTGTCGATCTCAACGCGCACGTCCAGCTCAAAGTCAATGTTCCGCTCGGTGGGCGGGGCTAATCCTCCACACTGAGGGGGCGTGGCCGGCCAGCGCTCACTGAATAATGCAGACAGTGCAGATGACTTTCTCTGAGAGCCCCTGAGAAACAAACAAAGACTGTCAGTTTAGTGAGTGTAACTGTGTTTGTGGAGTGTTTACGTGTGCTGTGTGTTTGGCGCACCCTGGTCTTCGATAAGAGTTGTGCTGTCTGTCCCTCTCAAACTCCTCATCTTTGTCCGATTCCTCTGAAGAAGTCGAGGAGAGGTCATCACCGCGGGTGTCATCAGGCTGGAAGGGAATGGTTGGTGAAAAGTCTGCGGGTGTGCCAGGGGCACTGAACACTGAGCATGATGGGTAATGGGCAGGATCATCAATGGCGACAGACAACAGGTCCAACTCTGTCTCCTCCGGGAACTTCAACAATCAGTGAAAGCCAACCGTCAGAAAATCTGTCTATGCATCTATCCATATATTCATCCATTTATCTCTCCTAAAGGACTCATGATTCTTCGCCCTACATGACTGCATCTTACAAAAACATATCCAGGTCACAAGTCACCACAAAATCAAAACAAAAAAGGGAACAAAAGCAGCATATTTTAACATCCATGATATTAGTGACTTAAAATTCATCATTATTTAATCCAGTATGAGATGATTACCGTATTTTCTGGACTATAAGACGCACTTTTTTTTCATAGTTTGGCTGGTCCTGCGACTTATATTCAGGTGTGACTTATTTCTCAAAATTAATTTGACATGCACCGAGAGAAATTAACCAAGAAAAATTAACCAATAGGGCTGTAGACGGTAATGTTTTCTCTTGGTTCTAAATAAATGTGACTTATAGTCCAGTGCGACTTATATGTTTTTTACTTTAAAATTTTTTGTTAATGTTATGATGCTTAAATACACTTATAGCATTTAAAACATAGCGTTTAAATTAATTTTTTTTAGGTAAATTCTATTTTTTGTAAGCAAAATCTTACAGAATTTTAACAATCAGATATTTATCAGCCATCAAAATAATTAATGTTTATTAGTATTGAACGGAATTTGAATATTGATGCATCACTGTCATCATGTATCTGGAGATTTAACTCTTGTAATTACCATTACATTCAATGAGGATTCTTATTGCCACAATTCTTACTTAATTACTTAATGTACTTAAAAATACTGTTCCAATGCAAATAAATAAACAAAGCATTTACATTATTGAAGTAAAATGTGATTTCTATTTTGTGATTTTGTGGTGAAATATAACCCTGGCATGGCTTAAAGCTCAACAGACACTAAGCTATTATTTTGGGTCTATTTGATTGGTTCTCATCAGGATTGCAACTAAAATAGAAGTCCTTCTATCCAACTGTCTAATGTTTACAAATGATGTCCTCAACTGGGCGTCTGCTGAGATCGCAGAGTGGAAGATTGCCGTAATATTTCCACCGGACACTTACTTGAACGTTAGTTTATCTTATCCATCCATCATTCTATTGCTCTGTTGATGTACTCAAAACCTAAACTGAACTTTTTTTTTGACTCACTGCCAATTCAAACTGTATCTGTTGGCTGATAGCTTATAACCAGTTGGCACTTTTAAGAAAGATTTCCTTTTCCCAATTCATGCTTTCCACTAAGACCCAGCAGAGGAGAGAGGGATGAGAAAAGAAAAAGATGAAGAGATGGACAGATGACAAGTCATCATGAGCAACGCAAATGACAAAGATCCAGACATGCTGAAGAAAGAAGAGTTGATTAGTTAAACAAGCACAGCACAAGAGCAGACTTACAAATGGAGCGAGAGTGTGTTAGTGAATGTGTGCATAGAAGGATGAAAAGAAAATAACACCATTCTTCAGCCTGAGATCCAAAAAGGCTGATCATTTCTGATTGGATTTGGAACAGCAGATTTAGATTTAGATTTAGTGATTTCACACCACAATGTGATTTCATGCACGGAGATTCAGAGGTGATTTTAAGATTTGATATGGCCCGTTTTTCTCCGGTACCTTAAAAACTGAGTCGGCTGGACTTGGGATTGGATTTGGGGATTCCATCTTAAACACAAACAGATTTACTGAGCTATACAGTACATGAACAAATGTGTCCAGCAAAATACGTGGATACCATATATATGGCGTTCTTTAAGAGTGAAGCACTTGCAGGTGAAACCATAAAACTAATGAGTGTGTGTATATATGTGTGTGTGTGTGTGCATTTGTCCAAGTACACTGCTGTTCAAAATTTGGGGTCAGTAAGATTTTTTAATAAAAATGACAGTAAAAACAGTTAATATTGCTGTTCAAGAAACATTATCAAATGTTGGAAACAGTTGTGCGGTTTAATATTTTTGTATAAACACTGATAATATTTGTGATAATCTTTGATGAATATAAAGTTGAAAAAAAGCATGTATTTGAAATAATCTTTTGTAATATATTAAATGTCACTTATGATCAATTTAATGCATCCTTTCTCAACTGAAACCTCATTAAACAAAAAATCTTTCTGACCCCAATTTCTTGAATGCTAATGTAAAAAATGAAAGCTTTATTTAACTTTACAACTTCACTGACACATAAACAATGAACATGAAGATGGAACACTAGAATGAACAAATAGACAGACTCAGTTACACACAGATGTATGCATGCACACTACCGTGTCGATGTTGAAGGTAACTCTTGGTGCTGGAGATGCTGCATCCACTTTAATGTCTGGCATGTCATCCCTTTAGTGAGACCAAAAAATTAAAAAATCAATGGATGTGTAACGGACATGCACTAACCCATCTGTGAATACATGTGAGTGCGTGTGTGTGTGTGTGTGTACCTGGGTCTATCCGACCTCTTCAGTGGTGGTCTGCCTGTTGTTGAAATGCTCTTTGACCTGCTGTTGTTGTAGCTTGGCTTGTAGCCTAAACCCCATTTATCTTTCAAAGACGCTGCCTAAATGGAGCACAAACTCAATTTATGCAACATTCAATTTCCACCACGCTTACAATGTAGTGAACTGAATCCAGTCTCTCACCCGCATGCTGGAGCGCCGCAGTTTCTTGCGCACATCCCGACGGATATCATTGACAGCGACAGATTCTAAATGTTGATAGCGCTGGATTTCCTGGTTTATGGTGCCTTCACTTGCTCCCAGTTTCCTTAGAGAGAGAGAGAGAGAGAGAGAGAGAAATCAAGAATTATAGGGATTTCTGTCAGGCAGAAAACAGCAGATTGAGGTATACTAATTATTAAACGTCAGGTTGAGATTACTTGAGATCGTCAATGACTTTGGCTTGCTCGTTGAGTTCTCTAATATCCACCAAGCGCTTGGAGAACTTGCGTCCACGAGCGTCGATGATTTGATTGCTCATGACCGCCTGTCTGCGCAGGTCAACAGATTCCTGTAAGAAGAACATTAGTCAAAATAATACTCTTAAGATACGAGACACACTTAGGGGTGGGCGGAATAACAAAATCTGATCTTTTCTTATCATGGTTTGAATAATTCAAAATTATTATTTTGTGCGTGCAAGTAACTCTTCTTCTTCTTATTTTTTATATATATATATACACATTAACACTGCCATTAAAAAATTTGGACTTGAGAATATTTTTTTATGCTTCTGAAAGAAGACTCAAGGCTTCAAGTTTTTTTTTTACTAAAAATACAGTACAGACGGTATTGGGAAATTTTATTATAATTAAAAAAATCAGTTTTCTTTTATGTAATTTATTCCTGTAATGGAAAAGCTGAATTTCTAATCCAGTCTTCAGTGTCACAAGATTCTTCAGAAATCATTCTAATATACCAGAAAACATTTCTTATTATCATTACACTTGACTTGTGTTGGGCTGCTTAATATTTTTGTGGAAACTTTCAGGATTCTTTGATGGAAAGACACCTCAAGTGAACCGCATTTATTTGATTTTTTTCACTATGTAGATGTCTGTACTGCCACTTTTTATTAATTCTGCTGAATTAAAGAATTAATTTCTCAAAAAAATAAAATAAATAAATAAATAAAATAACACCAGTGTATATTTAGCAGCGAATTCAATTATTTCAATAAAAATCTATAATTTTTTTGTTGTTGTTAATTTTATAATAAAAATAATCAAGTTAATTTTAAAACACACATATTTCAACAGTTCATTCCGCCCAGCCCTAGGTACAGTCATGCATAAAGATTTCAAAATCACACTGACTGCTGAACAGTCAAAAAAAGTGTGGATCTTTACAACAAGTCAGACAAAGACAAATCATGACACCACCCCAAAAAACTGATTTCTGAACACAGCTTGTCCATGAGAAATGCATCCTTTGGAAACGGGAAATAAGATGTCACCGGCCACTCATTTCTCATGGAGAGGCATCAGACAAGACTAAAAAGCAGCAGCAGGAAACTCGCTCAACATATTTCAGTACTAGGCAGAATTCAAGAAGGTTCTGAGCGATCTTAAAAGCAACTTCCACCCTGAGAGCATGAACAAGATGGAGAGAAAGGATGAGACAGAAACAGAAAGGACTGAAAATAAAACGGGAGCTCTGAAGTACATACACAGCCCCAGGACAGGGGTCTGGGATGTCTAGTTCGTTCTGCATTGGCTGTGGACGACAGGCGAACACTTCTCGACTTTAGCCGAGTGATTGTGGATGATGGAGAAATATTACGACACTCAGAAGGTGAGAGGGGAGGGGGGCTGGGGCTAATGCCAAGTATGCTGTTCACCAGCCGCCTCCTGAATGAAAGTCTGGGACTGAGATCCCCTTCAGGACACTGCAAACATGAACCGGTTTAAAACAAACACAAACACACACACAGAGTACACAGACGTCTAGAACAACTACAAAGGCACTTCACATTTCCTGCTCTCAACATAAAAATGACATTAATATAAATGCACAAAAAAACAAGAACCCAAAGAAGCAGACAATGTAAATGAATCACTTTACACTGATATTTATTTGCAAATGAGCTCTGACCATGTGTACGGGGGGAGACATGCCGTCACTCTCGTCCTCGTCTGATAGGTTGGCCATGTTGACGGAGTTGAAGTCTGTGATGTCATCATTGTCTTCTTCCCCAGTCAGAGAGGTGAGGGTGTTACCCAGAGCATTCAGGCGCTTGCCGATGTTGGGATCCATGTGCACATCGATGCCACACATCTTCCACAAGACATTCAGCGTCCACGTTCCTGCACTGCTGCTCTCTGGAGCATCGGAAGATTTCGTTCAACCATGAAGTCAGGATGCAATCAAAATAATCGTCATTTTTTATTCTCGGCCTACATATTCAGCTTTGCCTTTATCTAAAAATATATTCAAATAGAAAACAGTTCTTTTGAATATTATTACTACTGTCTGTTTTTACGGTGTTTTTGATCAAATAAATGCAAAGCCATTTCAAACACACACCTGCAGAGGCCTGGCCTGTCGTTCTGGAGCAAACCTCATACGTGCCATCAGGGACAACACCTGGAAAATCCGGGAAGTGTTATGGGGTCAAAAACAGAGACAATTGTTACGCTTTGACATTAATTGTTACTCACAAGCATTCATGACCAAGTCGCCTCTGATCTCAGGTTTCCAATCATCCCAAGTTGTCTCAAACCCCTCAGCAAATCGAATGCAAAAGTTCTTGAAATGGCCTTTGCTGACCAGAGATTCAGAGGAGCAGGCTGTGATTAATGTACTCTCGATGGTTAACACCAGTGCTGAGCCAGTGTCAAGATCAATACTGTGATTGGCCTGTGTACAGCAGAAAGAAGGGACAGACATTTAACATCAATCAACCTGACCCACAGAAATGGAAAGATTGTGAACAATATACGAAGGGTGAAAAACAAGCGGACAGAATTGCATACAGTTAAAGGCCTGTGCACACCAATCTAATGAATCTAAACTTTAAAATGAATAGGAAATAGATTGTGTAGCAGTGAGGGTCCACCTGTGTGGTGCTGGTGATCGGGAGGCAGATGCCCAGGTCATTGACAGTGAGCTGCAGGAAGAGAGTGCTGAAGGCCTGGACGCTGGTCTGCTGTATGGCTGGCAGTTTGTCTACCACCTCTTTGGTGGCCATATGAATGTCCGAGTTGAGAGCCAAGCGCTGTTCCTTCCAGTTATCATAGGCAGCCTTATAGTTCAGCCAGAACAAAACAGCTACAACAGACATACAAATACACAATTACAAACCAAAAAATAAAAAATAAAAAAATCCACCAATGGATACACATGAAAAAACTAAACGCTAGGTGTAGACTGACCTCTGTCAAATGCTACTGGCTGAGCAAAAACGATAGGACGGTTGAGTGTGATCAGGACAGCCTCTTTGTCAGAGCTGCTACTGATCTCCTCCTGCAGAGCATTGCGCAAACCGATTCGAGTCCGGAAATACGCCACCTGGTGGAAATCTGACCCAGCCTCCTCGTACACCTGAAAGAGACAGTGTCATATGACAGCAGTGAACAACTGATAGTGTGCACAACCTTCCCATTCATCAACAAGAAAGTATAATGACAGTATTGAATACCAGCATTGTTTCCGTTTCTGTGACTGTAGCTACCTGATGTTTGACGATTTGCCCCAAAGCCAAGTTGAGATCCACTTGACATTTCCCAAAAAGCTTCAGGTAGTTACTTCCTGTGGGAGTAGTCTTGCACTGAACCCGATTGGACAGTTCAAGCTCAATCCAGCCCGTCTCAAAGCGCACCGCCCTCATAGAAGGAGTGGTAGCTGTCATTTGAATCCCCTACAACAACAACAACAACAACAACAAAATCACATTGAAGTCTAAAAGGTCTGCAAGTTTGGCCAAAATAAATAAACGCACAAATTAAGGAAATACAAACCTTAAATGTCAGATTAATAGAATAAAGCAGGATTTTAGGTTTGTCACCATCTGTTGACACATCATGTTCATTCCACAGTGGGATTGGCTGTTCCCCTCCTACACAAACAAACACATGTCACGCAGCTGCTGTCAAATCAAGCAAAGTCAAGTAAATAAAAAAAAAATTATAGCAAAACAAAACAAGGCAAATAAATACATTTTAAAAACAATGTACTTTTTTTAATGAAAAAAATAACATTTAAAATAAAAATAAACAAAACAAAAACAAATAAAGATATAAACAGTTGAAAGAGTCATCTATTTATGCTATCGGTTCTTCACACGTACCTGACACCTTCTGGATGACCTCATTGACCTCCTTCATGAAGACCTTCTGAAGGAAGACTAGATGGTTGAGCAAATCTGTGGTCAAGTTGTGTTCGAAAGATCCAATCTAAAAATGACATACAATGATTTATATTGTATTTCAACTGAATCCATCCATCTGCTGGAACAAACTTGATAATCTAATAATCAAGCACAGCATTTAGTACAATCTCTCATTGCTACATCAACGGCCCACCTCAGCTACACAGCGCAAGTAGTTTCCCTGAAGATAGCTGCTGTATCCTGGGGCCCAGGCGGTGTCGCTGTGCCCCTCGTGCTCCTGTATGATGTACTGTCCTGACATGGTGACAGGAGGCAGTGACAGGCTGGCAGAGGGCGGCATGGCCGACACATCCACAGGGGAAACCTTCGACTGGAAGCACAGCTTATGATTGGGTAGTTCAAAAGTGAACCGTGTCTGAGCACCTGTGAGAGGGAGACACCAAAGCATTAACCATTTGTAATTGTTGCATCTGTTGCACCCTGAGAAGTAAATAAACCAATGTACAAATGGAATTGTGGGTACCTGTCATGCCATGGCTCTTCATGCGACCCATCTTGTATTCAGCTTTGAGAGAGGGCAACAGGGCTGCACCAATAGTGATCCCATCCAGCATAGCACTGAATTTCAACACTATTGGCTTCTTCTCCAGTCCTTCGGGCAGCTGAGGAAACTCATTGGCCTCCACTGGAGTTTGATTGACACTCACTTCAGAGGGCTGTGGAGTAGGTGTGTCTTCACGGCTGGGCGGCGGGCTGATTTAAACAGAACTGAATTTTATATCGGCAACAAAAGAAAAAGAATAATTTAGACACATATGAAAAGAAAGTGCAGAGGTTTGCCTCACATGTTGGAAGGCTGACGGATGAGGTCTGAAATCTGTTTGGAGAGCTGGTGGGAGCTGCGGACCATCATGCTGTGCAGCGTCGCAGGGTGCTGCGGGATGTTGATGAAGATTGCGCCCACTTTTAATACGGCGGCGTTATTGGTCTTCAGCCCACGCTGTGCGCTATATAAAGCCTGGGACTTTGCGATGTTACATTTCACCACCGTCCTAACACACAAATACACACAGATAAAACTTAATACAAACACTCATTTTGAAATCGCAGCCTGGATGTAATATTGAGCAGTAACACGGAACAATGTCTCTGAAATATGAACAGACAGATACTGGCAGAATGTGAAAAAGTGAAAATGTCCATGTGACTGGAAACAAGGGAATTACAAGGAGATCTAGATGTATTAATAGAAAAAATGAAAAAGAGAGTTTCAAACCCTGATGGTGTGACGATGGACTGTACTCCACACAATACTGGAGAACGCTTGCCAAAATGACAAGATGCATTCAGATTACTTGATGGATACTGCAATTTCCAAAAGTCAGAGTGCACCGGGAAACTAGATTGTGTTTAGGTACCAAAATGCTGCAATGAGCGCCTTTGAGGAGGAACTAATCATTGGATCTGACAACTTTTGCCAGGTTAGAAAGCATCAAGTATTTAAAAGATATTCAGAGTTTTGTATGAGGCACATAATATCGCATAAACTTAATAACCACTAGCAGAACTTTACAATCTAATTTCGGTTCGGAGTTATGAGTCTATGAAATACTCCCTACTTATTACTTTTGGAAGAACAGTGGAGAAAAAAAAAGCCTTCACATATTTTCTGTTCTTAAAGACTACTTTGTCATTAAATAATTTTTTTCCATGCCAGATTTGACTGATTTCAGATCAAGCTTCATTTAAACGTAGGAATGTATAAAAGCAAAATTTAAATTAGTGAGATGGTCTCTTCCCGTCTAAAGATGCATTAGTGAAAGACTGCGTGACTGCCATTTTTTTCCTTTCTAGTACTGGAAAGCCCTGTAAAATAATGCATAAATGACGTAAATATGACAGTAAAATTAGTGCCAAGAGGATGTTATGAATCCACTAACCACTGCTGAGACACTATATAATGCTGTGAATCTTTATGAGAGGGATTTGGAGCAGTAGAGCATCTGAATTAGTAAGAGTGAACAGTATATAGCATATATTTGACATATGGAAGGGACTGCAACATACAAATATTATGAAGATGTTATGAATGGTCATGGAGGATTGGACAAGGTTACTAAGGAAACTCAGACATACAGGAACTCCTGCTTGGTTGTGCTGGTAGGTGAGGTTGGAAAATCCTCTAGTCTGCCAGTGAGAGAGGCAGGAAAAGCAACAATAAGATGAGAGATAGAGAGAAGAGAGGAGAGGAGAGAGCAGGAAGGTAGAAGAGGGAAAGTTATCCACAGAGAAAACATTTCAAAACTGTCATATAAGCCATGATAAATCTGTACTCTTAAAAATATATTTGTGGATAGAGACCGCCAGAAAAAAAACAGAACCAAGAATAACTTTAAAATATGATAATAATATATTAAAATAGAGAAGTTATTTTTAATTGTAATAATATTTCACAGTACTACTGTTTTTACTTTTTTTTTTTTATCAAATAAATTAAAATAAATGAAAGAGACCTTTCAAAACTTTTTTAAAAATCTGCAAACTTTAGAATCGTAGTGTAGGGATATGAAATTTTTGCATTGTAGTTCATGTGATTGTTTACTGCGTATGCTGATATGTCAGAGTCAGACCGATCAAATAAACCGATCAAAATATTAAGGCACCATGGAGACAAAGTGTCTAAACTCTTCAGGAAACCAACCTACCAACGGTTTACAGTGTTTTGAAAGTTTGAAAAGTGGGATTGGATGTATTTAAAAAAAAAAAAAAAAAGAGCGAGAAATTAGAAACTTCAGTGTAAATGGATTTATATAAAAGTGGACGCTGATATGTGGTAGATAGTGCCTGGTGTTAAATGAGTTACTGACTGTATGTCTGGTGTGATTCCTTCCAGAAGCACAATGTTCACACATCCAATATGAGCCGAGGCACAGGTCTCAGTCATTTTCTGATGGAGAATATCTGCATCAAAAGAACGGAATTTATAGGATAAGGTGTTTTAAATGTTACATTTATTTAAAAATGCTGTTTGATTTACCCTTCATTTTCTCCTTTAGAGTAAAACTGCCATGTATTTTCTTAAGCTCCGCCTCCATGGTCAGTCCTCCAATGTCTGCTTCCAGATGCGTGCGGTTCACCATGCCAACGCCAAACACGATCAGCGTCACATGCTGGGGCTCAGAGCTTACCAAGCTCCGCCTACGACCCAGTCTACTTGGGGGCGTCTCGCCTTCAGATTCAAACACCACATGACACGGAGGATCTGCAGGGCTCCGCCCACCCTCTAAAGAGCAAGTGAACAGGTACATTGGGCCAAAAGCAGTGAATATTACCACTGGACATTGAACAATATTTTTGCAATTGAGTCTCATTACCACAATGAGTTTAATTACCATAATGTTCAAAACAATAATGTATTAAAAATACTTTACAAGTATTGGTGCAATAACCTATTGTAGTGACTTTGTTGTAATGATATACTTTAATATTAATAACAGATTTTAAACCATAGTAAAGTACTGAAAATCAAATAAAAATCATTTTTGAGAATAATGTAAAATTGAAATCAAAAGAAAGATATCTGGACAAATTAATCAATCATCACAAATTTTCCCTTAAATAATGTTGCAATGCAAAACAATAATAAAAAAAAGCTTTATTTTCTGATTATATTTGTAATATATTTTCATATTATTTCCCTTTTTTGTAATATTTCAAATTACTAGACAAACACGGGGCAAGACATCCTACCTGAGAGGGCATTATCCTGGTTCTTCTCCAGGATGCCTGTGGGGTCTGATATGAGCGAGTAGAAATTAAGAAGTTTGTACATGTTCTGCCAGCACTCAGCCGACGGCTCGCTTTGCTCTGACACTGTGATGGAGTCCGAGTCATCCATCTGAATGGTCATGTGGTCTGCCACGTCTCGTGAACCTTTCCGAGATACTTTAGACGTCCTTCGTTCCGAGCGACCCAGTGTCCCCCTTCCACGAGGCTCTCGATTCCTAGTCAGCGTGTCTAGGCCCGGGCCGACCACGGTGCGCTTGCCCTTCTGAGTGCCCAGTCGAGCAGCTCCATTCAGGCTCCCACGAGAACTACGGCTGAAATCAGAAGAGCGGAATTCCCGATACGGCCGTGCCTTGGTGGGCGTTGGGGAAGAGGAGCCGGCAGTGTAGCGGTTGAGCTTGATGTCAGTCTGCGTGGCTTTGATGTCATCGATCATCGTGCTGAACTGGTGAATGAGGCGGACCAGGGCCATATCCACGTGCTGGCGAATTGCTTGGCAAGCAAGGGTAAAATGGCAGTGCACACTGGCCTGGGGTCTCCGACTCAGCTCATGGAAAGAGAGTGCGCTGGCAGAGGGAGGGGTTGACATGCACTTCTCCAGGATGACCGCGTTCAAACTGAATGTCTCAATCATCAGAGCAGGCTTGAAATCAAGAGGAGGGAGGTTCACCATTCCCTGCCTGAACACAAAAACATAACATCTTACAGTTTTAAATGCTTGAGTACTCCGTAAATAAATTTGCCAAATTTCTATATATAAATTCTATATATATACAAATATTCATTTAATTAAGTAATGAGGAAAAAAAACATCACAGTCAATCAGAGTTCTTTTTGTATTATTTATATATACTACTACAGAATTTATTCCGATTTGGATTTAACTTTTATTTTAATATTTTTGTTCATCCATTTATTTTGTTTTCTTTTGTCGTTTTCATTGGTTTTAGTTTTTTTTATACTTCTATTCAGCTTTGGCCAAGGCAACAAAAGTTTAAATTGTTGTTAATTATTTTTTTAATGCTTAAATATTATTTTAGCTTTACATCAGTAGGCAAAAATGATTTGTAGTTAATAACCACACTGCACTCATTTAATTATTGTGTACTTCCGAGTACATCCTTACATAAAACTTGCAAAAAAAAAAAAAAATCTAATAAAATCAATAAAGTACTCCTTCTAGAATATCTCTAGACAGGTAAACAAAAGCTACCTTGGCAAATCTGTGTTACCTGTGTGCTCGTTTGTTCTTCCTTTCTTTGCTGGTGTCAGAGTCGACAATGTCTGCTCTCAGACACTCAAGAGTTCCACTGAAGGACAGGTGCTCCCCAAAATACATCTTGTAACTGAGTGGAGGAGCATCCTGGGGCTGGATACCAATGTGACTCAACAAAGGCTTGAAAACAACCTGTACAGACAATCCCATGACAGGCACACAAACACAATAAGAGTGGGGCTATAACAAATGCATGGTCATAAATAAATGATAACACACACCTGTGCGTCGGCCAGCTGCACCGCTGCAGGGCAGAGATTCGTCTCATCTTGATCAAGCAGGTCATCCTGACTCGTGCTGTGCTGGGAGTGTGTGTCCAGTGAATTCTGATCACTGGACAGTACAGTGTTAAAATCTGATGCAGAAGGAATGGTGGGGAGGACTCCTGAAAACAAAGAGTTTAAGAGTTAGTGAAGGTTTTCAGCGCAAATGAACACATTCTAATCACGGTTAAATAATTCTCTAATTACAGCTACATGGACAGATACAGCTGCATGTTTATACAGTATTTATCTGTCAATACACTAATCGCTTACCTCCGGTCTGCAGGCTGTTGTGTTGAGAGCGGTTAAGAGGTGAGTCCTGGACGTTACCGCCTGTGCGGTTGCCAACAGCATTTGACATCCAGTTGTAGAAGCTGACGGAGAATGGCTCCGACAGAAGAGGATGCTCTGTTAACACATCTGCACCCACACTATTGCCTAAAACAACAGACATTTCAAAATGAACTAGATTTTTACTTTTCATGCAGAAAATGAGAGTTGTGCTTTCTGTGCAGAAGTCACTATGATGCTCTGTTCTGGGGGATGTTAGCACAACGCTCAAGACTTTATTCAAGTCAAGTCATATTCTGTCAAGAGATATAGCTCAGGGAGCCTCCTGCAGTGCAAGTCTGACATTATCTGTATTATATTGGTTATTTGGTGATAGCACTGTTACTGTACAATAAAACTAAGTATTAAAAACATTGTTTTTGTTAAAAGAAATAAAGCTGAAATAAAACATTACACAATCAAACTATTAGACAAACTAAAAAATAAACAATTAAAAAAACTATATGAAATAAATTTAAGTTGAAAATTCCATTTAAAATTTGTTAAGCCTAAATTCGCTTGTAGGAATTAATTTGGTTGAAAATTCGTTTTTTACAGTTCACATTTTCCCTCATCTAATATTAGATTGCAAAAGCAATAAACTCTGAAAGAAAAAATCCTGTACCTGTACGTGTCAGGGAGCTGCTCTTGGCTGCCATTTGTTCGTTTGCTCGAAGGGGCGTGGCTTCCAGGAGGTTGTGCAGACTGTGGATGCTTCCTGTTAGGTAGCTTAGCAACGACTCTTTTCTAGGACTGTGATTGGACTGCAGCCCTGTCCGACTGACATGAGCGGGAGAATCAACTGCTGTATCTCCACTCGTGTAGCTCAGGGACTGGTAAGGGTGGGATCCCTAAAAAAAAAAAAAAGCATTCAGCTTGCAGATTTATTGCACACTTTCAATTCTAACAAAAGAGATCCACACAAACCTTGATCTTGTGGGCAGATTCGTTGTGTGTGTGTGATTTGGACAGTTTTCTCATGATCTCGACTCCAGTCACAGGGGCAGAGTTACCAGTAGGAGCAGGACGACTACATACTTCCTCTAAAAGCATCGTATGTTCACTTACAATACCTAAAAATGCACATGAACAGAACAAAACAGATAAACCTCCCAAAAAACACCTTCAATCTGCTGTGTTAAAGTGGTAGTTCACCCAAAAATCATCATTTAGTCACCTTAAAGTTGTTCCAAACCTGTAATTCTTTCTTCTTCTTCACCAAAGAAGATATTTTGAAAAATGTTGATAACCAAACAGTTTCTGGTAGCCACTGACTTCCACAGTGTGGAAAAAAACACTATGCAAGTCAATGGCAACAAGCAACTCTCTGGGTACCAACATTCATCAAAATATCTTCTTTTGTGTTCAGAAGAAAGAAATTCATACAGGTTTGGAACAACTTCAGGAGGAGTGAACGATGATAGTATTTTCATTTCATTGAACTATCCCTTAAAGTAAAAGGTACATAAGACAACAACCTGCATCAAACTCAAACTCGGCTCCATCAGCGCTGGTGTCACTCTGCAAGGCAGCGCCACAGTCTGGTCCCTGAGTCTGATCAGGCTCGATGGGGTCCTGCTCTTTGGGCTTTGGAAGCTGATTGGGTCGTGGCAAACCAACCGCCTTAAAGCCCTGTGTGACAACAATGAACTTCATCCACTGACGAGCAAGCGCCACCAAACCTTTCCTCAGGGTGACCAGAGCAGGTAGTCCATCATTCTGAAAGATAAAGATGAATAAGTAATAAAAGATTAGCAAAGGATAACCAATGAAAGAATGTAAAATTTGCTAAATAAATTATTATCCCGCAGTTACCACATGCTTTATTGTAATGCATTGTTACTTTTATCTTGTTAAAAAACAGGCCAGGATGTCATTGCTAGAACAATCCGGAAGAACATGGTCAAGTAATTTCAGACTTTACAGTGGCCAATGAACCTAAAAGCCTTGGAATGAGCATCAACAAATCAAGAACTCAACAACGCAGTAGCATAAAAGAATGTACTGTAATACATGTGCAACCGTGTGTTCTGCAAACATGGTACTTACCATGGTGGCCTCTTCAATAATGCTGTAATTCGCTTGCTGCAGGTAACGATGTAGAATATTACACAGTAAGCAGGACGGGTTCTCGTGAAGATACCGGGCTCGCTTTGTAACGCGGTTATACTTGCTGCGAAATGGAAAGTGAATACTCTTTTTCTGTTGGGATAAAGCACGAATACATGTGACATTAGGCCAGTTAAATTAGGTCCACAGTTCTGCTGAGTAACATTGCAAGTCTAGGGATATCTAGCGATATTAACAAGTCTGACCTCCAGGGCCTCAGTCATTATGCAGCCCATGACTGCACACACACGCAGTGTGGCCTCCATGTCCAGTTTCTGCAGGGAGGATTTCAGCTCATCAATTGGAACCAACCATGCACCGACTGCAGGGGTCGCAGTACTCAACAGATTCAACTGCCTGCAGACACATTCAACAACATAGACCTCATTAGCCATACAAACACTGATCCATGATTCCCTTTGAACCGAATCGAAGACTTTGCAGACAAGCATACACAATATACATTCCCTGAAAATAACTATTTAAATATATATCCTAAAACAATGTAATATTTTGTATACATTTTATTCATAGTCATCAAATTCATTAATTATATCTGCCATAGGTCACTCTGCTTTCTGGAAAAAAACTAAATATATTTGTGTGTGTGTGTATGTGCATATACCTAAATAAACATATTTTAGGGTACCCAAAAGTGATCTAAACCTGATAAAATCTCCAAAAACCTCCCTTTGGGGACATCCTCATGAAATACTGATATAAAAATAAACAGTTTTAAAAAGTGTTTTTTTGTTGTTGTTTTTTTATTGAAAATGCAGAATGTTTTCTGTGAGGAATATGGTTAGGTTGTGGGTTATGATTATAAAATCTATAACTATCTGTATAAAAAAAACAATAGAAGCCTATGTAATGTCCCCATTTAGAAATCGACGTAAACGTGTGTGAGTTAATATTTTACTTATTTTTCATGTTTAATTTCTTTTTACTGAAAATCAAGATGAAAATGATTGTGAAATTGATTTGCATGTTTGTGTGTACCTGGACATGGCTGGAGCATGAGAACGGATGTTGGTTGGCGCAGCAAAGCTGAACCAGATCTCCTTTATAGTCAGCTTCATACTGCTGGAGTCAGGAGGAGGAGGCAAGAGGGGAAGGTCCTTTTTCAGATCATCTGACTCCACTCCCTCATCCTGCAAAGACGAACATGAGTGAAAAATATTATGAGAGACAGACACAAAGAAAACGTATAGGATCTCAAATGGCCATTAACTATACATGAACAACAACATATGAGAACCTGATCGTCAGAGTCTGAATTGTTGTTGGGCTCAGAAGCAGGGCTCTGTGCATCATTGGGCAGGTTATCATCAGATACATCAGTGCTGTAGCCACTTCCTGTCTGAGAACCACTAGAACCGTTTGATTTGAAGGCTCCATCCCTGACCCCGCTGTCGGCCCCGCCCATCACCCCAAAAGCACTGTAGAGCACGGCTCCGGACTGCCGCCCGCCTGAGGAAGAGTCAGACATGCATTTCACACTCCTGAAATACAAATGTTTAATGCTATCCGCATTTCAACGTGTGTATTAATACCTTTGACAGTGAGGTTCTCAATCCCACATTCAAACATGATCCAACCCCATTTCTCAGGACTGGCCCCAGAGCGAGCGTGGTCAGGGGTGTGGTCTGGACCACGATCAGTGGAGGCAGAGGGCTCCGTCTCATCCACTAAAACAAAGTCGTCAGTTTCCTCCAAACTGAAGAGAACCTTGGACTTCTCAAAAGGAATGGCAGTGATGGCACAAGCTCCAAGGTCTGTTACAAGCCAAAAAAAAAAAAAAAAAAATTATATATATATATATATATAATTTCAAAAGGCATTCAAGTAACAAATATATATATATATATATATATATATATATATATATATATATATATATATATATATATATATTTGAATATTCAAATCACAATATTCTCAAGAGACGTGTAATAAATGAACATGTTGTATGTGTGTACCTGATGAGTCCAGGCCGCGGAGTTGGCTGTGTATGCGGTGTATGTTGAGTCTGGCTGCGATCTCCTTGCCTTTCTCAATCCCAGCATTAGAGCGGAGAGAACCGCTGGACTGCGGTGCCATCTTAGATGCAGACGAGAACTTCTCCATCATAACAGAGGGCTTTTCTGTGTCCTCCACTATTCCCCTACACATAACACATTAACAGACAGGGCACAAAAAAGGTAAAAAAAACTAACATTTTTAAATAATAAAAACATGCAATGTAATGTAATATATGGAGAGAAATCTGCAGTTACCTATTCATGCGCAGCTGAGTAGCAATCCGGTCAAAACACAAGGCCACCAGAGAGACGTGTGTGACACTCTTATTGGACGGTGAACCTTCTTCAACAGACGCCTGAAGCACACAGAGGTTCACCTGCAAACAAATGCACATACATGCACATTATTTTCTCATGCACATATCTCCATGACAAGATTTCGCTCTTTTTATATTATGCACACACACAGAAAGGTACCTTTGGGACAGTCACGTTAGCTTGCAAACCCTTTATCTTCACATTGTCTGGTTTGATTGACAGGTCGGTCTGTCCATGAGGTGTGCTCAGAGACCCAGGGGTGGTTCCCTCGGTCTTAGATATTTTGTGCTCTGCTTTCACTGTGCTCTGGAAAATGCAACATTCATCATGATCACATTAAGGTCTAAGTGTACTGTCACGTCTGTGTGCTGTATTGATTACTTACAGACTCCGAGACAGTGGATTTGCTGATCTGATACACTTCATTAAGCACTTTCCCATGCAGGTCATCGAGGATTGATGCAGGGTGGCGAATACTGGCAAAGTGAACCATCGACTCAATGTACCTGGAACAAACAACAAAGAGACTTTCACAAAAACTGTGACATTTATGAAAGACTACATTAAATCACTTGATAAGGAAATTTTATTTTCTGTTTCTTATTTTATCAAAACATGCTGAAGGGCTTTTCATTAGGGCTTGATCCTTTTTTAATCAAATGCCACATTTAGTGAATTTTTAAGGGTAAACTAGCAAATAAATGACCTGAATGATAATCATGGCACCACAAAGAGGGTGATGTGAGAATTGATGTGATGTCTGACCTGTCTAGGGCTTCAGCTACTAAAGGAGTCAGAACCACATTGACAGCCCCTTTGACCTCTATGATGGCTGTGGTTCTTGTCTGGGCAAGAGGCTGATCAACAGTCCAGTCCTCCGCCACCGTGTCCTCATCTGTGTTGTCCATTGCCTGCTTGTCAAGTGGTGTGTAAGGTGTGCTGCACATACATACACACAAAATGCATACTTGAAATTATGTTTCATGTTTCTGAAACAACCACTGTTGATTTATGATTTCTCGTATTACCTGTTAATATCGCCCATGAGATGAATTCCTCTGTCCAATAGTGAGCTGGCAGACAAACCACCCTTCACCATCTTTAAAAGAGCACAAATACAATTAGCAACAACAAACAGTGAATGAATAAGCAACATGCTCACACAAAGAACATGTCCAGATCATATTTTACCCAAATGTTACTCTCTGCATAAAGGAAACAGTCCAAAAGAAGTCCAATGAAGTGCATCCATCCATAATAAAAAGTGACTCACACAGCTCTAGGGGTGAATAAAGGCCTCATGTAGCAAACTGATGCATTCTTATAATAAATGTATCCATAATTTAAACGTTATATCCACTTTTCTGTAGCTTGTGCCAACTGTCATCCGCAGAAGACCTTTCAGAGCAGATGACGTGTAGGATGTAGGATTTTTTCATGAAAACCAATGTTTGCTTACAGGAACAAAGGAAGCAAAGTTTCTTTACTTTAGCAAAGGAAAACCATTCTCCTCTTAGCTTATATCGAAATCCTCTGACATTTTTCTTTACAAATCCTCATTTTGTACTTCTAATTGGTGAACAGTGTTTTGTCTTGTTCTCTCCTCTGCACTTTCTGCTCATCTGCGCATGTGCTAGTTTTAGCAAATTACAGAAAAGTGTTTAGTGTGTTTTAAATAAGGATATTTTCCTTACAAGAACGCATTGATTCGCTACAGGAGGCCTTTATTCACCCCCCGGAGCAGTGTGAGGCACTTTTTATTATGGATGAATGCACTTATTTTGGGACTGTAGAACAGAAACACCCTCCCACTGCCATTATAAAGTTTTGAAGAGCCAGGACAATTTTTTATATTATAACTCTAATTGGAGTCATCTGAAAGAAGAATGTCATATACACCTAGGATGCCTTGCGGGTGAGTAAATCATGGGCTAACTTTTATTTTTGGGTGAACTATCCCTTTAAGCAAACCCACAGTAGCCTAATGTAATGTAAAAATATAAATTCATCCTCAAACTGTACACTATACATTACACATGTCCATATATCTATAAATGAACATTGTTATATTAATATGAATTAATACCTTATTATATTTCATATTATTAATAATGACATTTATGAAAATAATTGTGAAATTATTATTTTATATTATATATACACATACTTTTCAATTTGTATAGTTACAATTTTAGATTTATATTGATTTAAGGAGAGTGCTTAATTTCCAAGAAAATAATATTTATATTAAAACATTGTTATATAATATATAGTTCATTTTAGATTAATTTAATTTACATTCACAAATGACTATTAATTTAAGAAGGGTTGCTTAACTGTCAGGAAAACAATATTTTGAATTTATAAATAATCTTCATTTTATTTATACGAATCATAGTTCTTTTTTTATTGATATTGTTGGTGAAATATGACCTGGACATTTCTTTATAAGATTCATCCAGTTCAGATTCTGAACTGCATAAATAATATATAACAATTAAGGAAAAAGCTCAAATATTAACCTTAAAAGACGGGATGGACAGCTGATCAAAGGAGGCGGAGCTCTCCTCACTTGTGGGCGTATCAAGGTCAAGTGGGCGATGCAGTGATGACTTCGATGTTCTCTTATTGGTTGGCTGCTTAACAGCCCAGTTAGAAACATGATAATGTGCAAGGTAATTTTGGTAACAAGTCATTAAAAGTGGCTGTGCTGTCAGGAGGCCAGGCTCCGCCTTCTCAGTTTCAATGGAGCCCTCCTCCTCCAATCCAAGTGCAGAGACAAATGAGGCTTGGGAAGTGTGGCTAGGCAGCGGAGGTGGGCGGGTCTCAGCGATTGACAGAGGTCCTTCCACACTGTGGTATATAGATGTACGACTGTGTCCCGCGTGAGGCTGACCCTGCTGTCTTCGCCTGCGTTTCCTCCCTGGATAGGTACCTGGACCTTCATCACTACTGACTGGCTCAAATTCCTCGTTAGCGCTAAAGTAGGCTTCACTGTCAGCCACAGACATGGAGGAGTCAACGGAGCGGTACTGATGGAATGTGCTAGAATCAGCTGATGGAGTGAAAGGAAATGACCCGTAGCTCCTTCTCTGCCTTGGCGAGTCTAGAACGTTCTCGTCACTACGGGAAACCTCGCTGCTAAACTGCACACCAGTAGGAGGCGTGGCTTTCTCTGCAAAGGCCGCAGCCGATAGGCTCTTGGTGCTGCCGAGGCGAGCTGATTGGACAGACGACTGCCGCTTGATAGGAGAGCAGCGTGGAGAACGCAATGATGGACCCTCAGGGATCAGACCATCAGTGGCTACATTCATTAACCTAAAAACATACACACCGTAAAATACACATCCAAACACGAAAACCAAAAGATTTTTATTTTGAACCAGTTTCATAAAAAAAAAAATAACACTGGGACAGATACATGCAGCCATTGAGCGCATAAGAGACTTCTTTCAAGAACATTTTGAAAGACTTTTGAAAAATAGTGGATTTAATGACTGATCGTTCATATGCCTGCCAGGCGGGCTTATAGGAGCCCTTTTTCACTCTATATTATAAAAGTGTGACATGAAGTTTAAAATAAGAAATAAAAGTGAAATTGTGAGCTATAAAAATTTCCAATTGCAAAACATGAACTTGATACAAAGTGGTTGTAATAGGAGTGGAATTGTCCTACAGTATATGATACAGGAGCACATGTGTCTGACTCACTCTGTAGAAGGGGAGGGACTCTCTCGTTCTCCGGCTAACAGAGGCAGGGCAGCACTGGAGGAAGAGTTCTCCTCAGAGGAAGAGACAGAGCTGTAAGAGCGTTGAGGTACGTGGAGACTGAGGTGCTGGCCACGTCTCTCCAAGTCCACCATCGGAGCAGGGGAACACGTGTCTCTCCGCATAGCAACTCCTTTAGCTGCAAGTAAACCAACCAATGAGTACAATTCTCTTGACAACCAATCAGCATCACAATAGTAAATAACCACAAACAAGACTTACAGTCAGAAAGTTTGGGAATTTCCTTAGTGACGATCCATTCTCCTGGATGTAATAATGACTGGCCATAGGACATATCACTTTCTGCACTGATGCTAGAGAAGGCAGAGCTTGATGAGGGTGTGATTTCCTCCAAGCGGAAGAAGTCACTAACCGAGCCGCCGAAAAAACGGCATCCACCAAGACAACCACAGCGATTACGGCTTCGCTTGTATTTCTCCTCAGGCCAAAGGAACCAAAGTCTAAAACACACATACACACACACACATAGGAAATTTGTTTGGCCTGCACATCAAGCAATAGACACATTTAAATCATAAAGGATATGCATGAACCTTTTTGTTTTTATGTCATGAAGCTCCAGGAACTGCCTCTGGACCTCATATTTGGCTGGATGGTCAGCAGCCAATGCCACGTCAGCTGTAATGAGGTTAAAGCTCACTGAACCAGCTTCAAGCCAATGAGACCGTCGAAGAAGGGGCTGAGGCAGGCCAAGCCGCGCAACTTCCTGTTGCTCGATGAACTGAGCGATGACTACGTCTTGCAGAACGGCACTGATGCCTTCGCTGACAGCAGCTGTGTGCAGATTACATGTGGCCAACCGCAAGGCTCCGGTCTGACGGGCAAACATATGTACACCACCGGTCAAAAAGTTCGGAATAATTAACATCATTTAACTTATTCCCGTGATGCCAAGCTGAATTTTCAGCAGCCATTACTCCAGTCTCTAATATTGCATGTTCCTTAAGAAATCATTATATATCCGTTTTCTCAATAAATCAATAGTATAGATCAATTGTCATCTGATCAATCACTAATCATACCTTAATATTGGCTGCACAGCCGTGTTCAACAATGAAAACCTGGGCTCCATCAACTGTTAGTCGAGTCATGGTGTACTTCAGATCCTCTGATGTGCGACAGGGACCAGGCAGGGCTGCATGCTACACGTACAGACACACACTCAGTTGTGCAGTCATTCTGAAAATGATGCGAGTATGATAGTGCAGATGTGCGTGTTTCTGTAATACCTTGGCAACACAGACTCTACGATCAACTCCATGTTGGCAGGTGACAGATGGTTTTGGCTGCTCGAGCTGGAACTCTCGGGACACCACATGAAACACAAAGCTCTCGCCCCACTCCAGAAGAGATGCACACTGAAACACAAACACAACCAGATCACATCTGCTGCATGAAATTCCTACAAACAGAAATTAATGTTGACAGTAGATTTAAATAAAGGTTAAAAAAAAAGAAGTTAAAAATTGTTTTTAAAAAAATTAAAGAAAGGTTAACAATTTGTTAGGATCACATTTATATATAAATATATAATATTAAATCACAATGACAAATGCATTTTTAATGCCATTTCAAAATCAGCTATATGAATGGCAAATAATTTACAAAGATGTCACTACAATGCATAACAATATATGCAGTGGGTATAGAAAAGAATCACCCCCCTTTAAAATATTAACATTTTGTTGCTTTGCAGCCTAAAATTAAGACAGCCAGTTTTTGTTTTATCCAGCTGTATTTACTCATCCAACATCCAAGTGAAAGATATAACACCAACATGTCAGAAAAAAATAAAATAAAATTCGCAGCATTGGAAAAAGGATCACCTCGTTGTGTCAGTATTTTGTTGAACCACATTTAGCTTTAATTACAGCCTTTAGTCTGTTGGGATATGTCTCTACTAACTTTGCACATCTAGACTGCAGTATTTGCCTTCTCTTCTTTGCAAAACTGCTCAAGTTCAGTTAGATTTGATGGTGACCGTTTGTGGACTACAGTCTTCAAGTCTTTCCACAAATTTTCAGTAGGGTTTAAGTCTGAGCTCTGACAGGCCATGCAACGATGTTCACCTTTTCTCCTTCAACCACCGTGTGCTCAGTTTTGCTGCGTTTTGTTTCTTCAAATTGACAACATTCTTGCAGAGCGCAGCAGATTTTCCTCAAGAATTTGACAGTATTTTGCTGGAGTAAGTGATCCAACCCCTGCTGCAGAGAAACAACCCCAGAACAGGATATTACCTCCTCTATACTTTCTGGAGGAATGCTGTTATTTGGATGGTTTTACTGATTTTACTATCTTCTGCCTCACAATCTTAAAATTGCGGGGGTTTTTTGGCAAATCTCAGTGAAGACTGCATGCGGCCTTTCTTGAGGAGTGGCTTCTTTCTTGAAAACCTCTCATACAAGCCACATTTGTGGAGAATTTGTGATATTGTTGAAACATGCACACAATAACCACACTTTGTCATAAATTCCTGCAACTGCTTCAGAGATCAGTTTCCTCCTGCCTCTTTCATCCAGCTTGGAGTGACGTCCTGATCCAGGGAGTGTCTGTGTAATAGACTTCACTGTGCTTCTAGACATTGATAACGATATTGAATTTGTTTTGTATCAATCTCTTGACTCGTGCCTGTCCACATCTTTATCCCAGAGATCTTTCAACAGTGGTTTGCCACCAATAGTTGATTGTTTGCTTCAGTTGCACTACTAATGCTCCAGGAAAGCTCTTTTCTTGCTGAGCTAATCAAAATGACCGCAGCTGACCACAGGTGAATGTCAAATGGCTTTGTGTGCCATTGAGAAGGTTTACAAGTCATTTTTAGGAGGGGAGTGATCCTTTTTCCAACTCAGTGATTCTGTTTTTTGTTTTTTTCTCGGACATGGTGTTATATCTTTCACTTGGATGTTGTAAGTTGCAATGAGTAAATACAGCTGGATTTTTCATTGAATTTATTCAGTGTGGAGACATTATGACTTATAATAAAAGATGTGATTATTTTAAAGGGGGTGATTCTTTTCTAAATCCACAGTATAAATCTCATAGTAAGAAACTGTGGGGGGGGGGGGAAATCCGTAGATTACATGCAAGTGCTTTAACAAAAATCCAACCGTCACATTCTTTTAAACTCTCCAGTCCACATGCCTGCTACACTTCTATTAAAAGTGTAATCACTGAGAACATTTTCATCCAAACCCAATGAAGGATGTGTCAAAATGTTTGTGTGAGGTCATCATGCCACAGACATTTCTAGAAAAATTCCTTCACAAAATCATGCATCCCTTTTGTAATGTCAAAATGAATGAGTCACCTGTGGCACGCTGACTCTCCCTGTAAGAGCTCCAGCTTGAACATCGATGAGCCAAGCGTATTCCAGTGTGTCACTGCCCGCCGGTAAGCCCTCCGCTGAGAACATAGCGTGGGCTCTCATCTGCAACCCCGAGAGGCTCAGATGCCCATCTCGCAACACAGCATCAACAGCAGGCCGCTACACACACACACACACACACAGGAATAAATTACACAAAACAGAAACATCATGAGAACTTAAAATACCAGCACCTGAGAGAATATGAATGAGGCCACCTCCTCTCACTCCCACCTGATAGTTATCACTGACAAACACATGTAGAGGCGAGAGAACGAGCTGTAGCATGGTCTCCTTATATCCCTTTTTCATCTCAAAACACAGGCGCTCCAGGAAGCCTGCAGGACCCTCTGGGCCATCACTGCTACAGTGCTGTAGAGAGAGAACAAACAAGATTTACAACCACACTTGTGACTCCTGAAAGAAACATCAGTGCCTGCAAGGCATCAAAAGAGCAGAGGCTCGCAACCATCACAAATATGCTAATTTAACAATGACGTCATTCCTGATGTCTAGGACACTGGCTTCTATGAATGAAATTACTGAAGCGGTGCTGACCGTTGGAAGTCGTCCATGGACTTTGTGCAAATTGATGAGCACGGTGATATCCCAGGGCCGTAGGGAGAGAGGGTTGGGTGTGTCTTTAGAGCGGTTCTCCTCCAGGCCCACCCCGGGCCAACCAGATGAGGAAGAGCAGGAGCTCAGCACAGGGCTGGATAGAGACTCCTCAAAGTCTGTGTACATGTCGTCCTCTCCAAAGTAGTTCTCCTGCACAGATAAACACAAACACAATCATTTTAAAGTGATATCGCAGCCAAAAAAAGGTGTTTAGTCACCCTCATTTTTATCCATTATAAGAAAAAGAGGAGTGTGTCATTGCTTCAAAAATTCTAATTTTGTGTTTCAAAAAGAAAATAACAACAACTGCTCAATTTAGGAATCCTGGACCCATATGCGAGCATTAATGCGTATACATGTGTACCTTGATGGACACCAGTGCTCTGAGGAGGGGGCCATAAAGGGTGACGTGGGAGTCTGGGCTCAACTCCATCTCAACATGTAAACGGTCAGGGGGCAGCAGGCTGGGGTCAGAGGAGATTCGAGGTGGAGGAGGCACAGGTGGAGCATGTTCTGGCGGTCGCAGCGCTGACAGCATGGACTCCTCTATTTCCGACACTGCACATAATGTTAAGTGAAGTGTAAAAAGGTCAGGTTATTAAATGAACTTATCAAGTAAAAACAGCAACAGAGATATTATAAGTAAACATATTTTGGTGCACTTGACTGAACCAATTCATCTCATGATCAAAGTTTTTTGCTTGAATGCTTTTTTTAAATTTTTATTCACAGATTCACAGAATTTTTTTTCCGTTAATTAAATGTTTTTTAGTGCTGTGAATCATTAAACAAATATTAACTAATTAATTGCACAGGTTTCTGTAATTACCCATGATTATTCAAATATATTTTGATTTTCACAATTAATCTCCAAATAACACCAAAATATTGTTTGACATTTAAATTATTTGTTTTATGGATTAAGACCAGTGCCTCTGTTACATGGATTTTATTTAAAATTACTTGGGATAAAATTAGCAATTAATGTCATACAACATTACAATATAATTGAAAGCCAGGTCGAAATGGCATATTATCTGATTGTTTTCATGTATTATTTATTAACAATTACATGTGGACCCCCAAAATGTTTTAATTTGGTTAATTATTTTCAACTAGGTACTTCCCACTTGACTTGATGGAGAATATAGGTGTGTCTATAGAACCCTTACAATATATTTTAAATAAGTTTATTGTTATTGTTTTTTTCAAATGCTTACTTGATTGTTTAAGCTGCTGGTCAGTTTTCTGAGGGTAGATGGGATGCCAAGTATAGTCTATAATAAGCATGAAGTTCGGCACACTCCAGCAGTCCACCCAACCAGCCCTGGAAAACAAAAACACACACACACATAAGCACAACCGAAGTGTCAAAGAGCAGCGCAAGTGAGAGGAAGCAGAAAAGTAAAGTGACAGAAGTCGATCAGTGGTGTGCTCTTACTCTGCATGAGTCATGTTCCTCCAACGGGGTTTGCTGTTTTTGGGAGGTGCTCCTTGCCCTTCTGCTGGCATACTGCTGTCTGGAGGGGTCTTACAGTGCTGGTAATCCTTAGCGAGGGTGAGCAGTGGGTACCGGCTGGGGTGACAGTCAGGCAGACACAAGCGCATATCTGTGTCCTCAGCCTGTATGAGAGTTCAGAGTCATTCAGAGGAGATTTAGGTGGCCGCTCATGTTTTGTTGTCATTTAAGGTTGTAATGCTTGATCACACATCATTCAGCACAACAGACAAGTGCTTGTAAATGTTTGCAAGGGTGTACACTCACTCTCAAACAGAAACGTGTGTTACAGGTGGTCGGGACAAAATCGTTAAATGGCAAAGTGAAGTCAATATTCAGCGTTTCCCCACAGGCAGCAAGATAAACTACAGACAAAGAGTGATAATAAAGAGCATAAGTAGGTTATACATTTTTCTAGGGGTGCGCGATAAATATCGTCCGATAATTAATGCGCATCTTGTCAGTCAGTCACGCACCTGATGGAATTTACCACTGATTAGAGAACCGGCTTTACTGATGAGATGCGCATTAATTATCGGACAATATTTAATTGCGCACCCCTACGTTTTTAAGAAATCAAGAAAAATAAAGTCAAACTGATTCTACAGTTTAAACTGATGTTTAGAAGTGAGCTTTGTGCCTTATTTTAGTCTATATTCATGTCATTTGTCACTACTATAACAAAGTATTAAAATGACAAAGGCTTTGTTTAGACTGTTTAGACGGCTTGATCAGAAAAGAAATGAAATTAATAAAAAAGCTAAATACTTTTTAGTTTGGCTTTTAACAAAAAATGACTTCTGAAACATTGTATGTAAATAGTATGTTTTCTTTTATTATTACCTTGTTATGCATTTTGTGTATACCAATTTTAGCTTTTATTATAATTATAAAGTATGTTACATCTTTTATCTTATATCACATCAGTTTTGTCTTTTACATTTTCCTAAATCGCGATCAAAAAGACAGACTGTCAAAATTGTGTGCAGTGTGTATACATTAATTTGTTAGATTTCCTACAGTGTTTACATTTCTCAGACTATATTAGTTTTTTTCCAGCGTCACATCCATTAGGAAAGTCTCTCTCACCATTCTCCTGCTGTTTGGTGGAGCAGTCGATCCAGTTGTGCTGATTGGTAGCCCAAATCATCTCAAACTGGTGAAAGAGTACCTTAAACTTCCACGAATATGGTACGAATGAGTAGATATCCGGTTCACTGTCGCTGGCCCAGTCCTTAATCAGATCTACAGATCACAACAGGAGGAGATCAGCTGGAGGACGGACTTCAGACACAGTAGTTACAGGTAAGAGAGAAGCATTACCCGTGAAGAAGTTCTTCTGTGCATAGATGAAGTGGTACATGGCTTTGTAAACCTCAATCTCACACTGCCAGGACTGAGGCATGTTCCACACGCGTGGGTAACTGGCTATGACATGGAACTGAGGAGTACAAGGACAGCTGTTAACAAGCAGGTTGGTTCACTAGTTGCTTTATCTAGTTTTTTTCATTCGGTTATTGTAGCTTTAGCATTTAAAGGTGTTTTAATAGCTTTTATTGGGGGGGGGGGGTATGCAAAAAGTGTCCCATGCTTTACTGTGACATTTAAGAAAATGTGTAGATTTTAATGTTTTCATTATACATACGGTTACAATCATCACAAAAAAAATAAATAATAATCACTTGTTTTCGAAAGCCCAATACACTTTTGCATAACATTTATAAACAATAAAATCATGTGCCACACTCACAGCCAGCATCTCAGCCTCCAGCAGTGTCCTGTACTGCATACTGCTGCTTGCATCTACATGTAATAACTGGCCTTTAACAGTGGGAGAATAACCTGAATGGAAATAGAGAGACAAAACAGAGTTAGAAATAGTAAAATATAAAATCACAGGAGGGGAAAATGGCAGTTCATAATAATGATGCATCACGTCAATTTACATTAAACAAACAAAAACTGTCAAATGTCACCCTCATTAACTGCTTATTATTTTTCTGTTAAGCTTGAAAGTTACCATTGTCCCCAACAGTCATGGGTATGTTGACCTCAAGGTAAGAACCCGCTCCTACATTGACATGGACTGCATTCGTCTCCTGTGAAGACAAATGGATTATGGGTTAGTGAGTAAACAACAACAAAAGATTTCCTACATATTGTTCATATGATTGCAAGCAAACTTTGCCCTAGAAAACATTTATGCATAGCAGTGCGTGACTGAAAATGAATAAGTAGGCTTGTATGCACATAAATACCCTGTTCTTTGTGAAAAGCAGGTCTATTGTCGCATCAGCTATGATGTTCATACGCAGCTCAAAGGCAAGGATCTGTCGAGGTTTGCCTGGTGTGGCGACTTCGCTCACTTTCATTGGCTGACAGTCTGCAGGCAGGAAGAACTTCCACAGGCTGTCTCTGTGGTGGTCAAACAACGGTGTAATGAATGGATGATAAACGTATTGTGGTCAGTAAGATTTTCTTTGTTTTTGAAAGAAATGAATGCTTTCATTTGGCAAGAATGCATTACATTGAATAAGAAAAACAGCAAAGGCATGTATAATGTATAAACAAAAGATTTCTATTTTAAATAAAATCTGTTCTTTTACATTTTTTCTATTCATCAAAGTATACCAAAATATTATTATTATATGTTGCACGACTGATTTCAACATTGATAATGATAAGAAATGCTTCTTGAGTAGCAAATCAGCAGAATGATTTCTGAAGGATTGTGACACTAAAGACTTGAGTAATGGCTCCTGAAAATTCAATTTTGCCATCCCAGGAATAAAATATATTTTTAAATATATAAAAACTGCAAATGGTTATTTTAAATGTTAATAATATTATTTGTATATTATTATTAAGTAAATGCTGCCTTGATGAGCATAAGAGACTTAAAAAAGAAGTGTTTTTTACACTTTAATATTACAGTCATAATGTCATGTGTTTATTTCTCATCGTTTCTTGTCTTTATTAGCATTTTAATCCATCTTGCAGATATCCTGGAAAATATGGATCACTTAAAGTGTCTTTTCCAACTTGAGAACTATATACAATCAAAAAAAAATAATTATTACATAGAATCTGTGCCAATAACATTGACCATAATTATAACAGCATCACTTGGTCATGCAGTTTGTGTAGTGAAGTGTAGTTTAGGCTCCTCCTCAAAGCATCCTATAAATATTGTCACGTCTTGCTCACATCCAGTCTGTTTTTTTTTCATTAGTAACATGCAATTATATGGGTGTTGAATTTTATTTTTTTCAGGTTAGGTAAAAATATGAATATGCAATACAGCACATATATTTAGCAAAATGCTTGTTATTTTTTCCCCTAGCTGACTAATGAGCTTATGGACACTGAATGGTTATTCTGAGGTAAATGTATTGCTACCTCAAGAGAGTCGAGAGGCTTTTATTGGTTAATTGCATAGTTAACACTGGGGAAAACTGGGCATTGAAATGCTTGTGACGAGGCTCAGACATACAGTGACAATAACAGGACATAAACAGACATAGACGTACATGGAGGGCACTGAGATTATGAATGACTTCAGTAACCATAGGCAGAACAGACACAGACAGAGCATTACATACAAATAAGTGGCAGGAACACATACAATAAGGGTAGACAGGGTTAAGAGTTATAAGTAGTCATAAGTATTCCTGAGGTACTAATTTAAGATTATTGGGGTATAGCAGTGTCTAAAATGTCATTGTAGAGTGTCGCATATATTTATCAAAATGCTTGAAGGAATATTAAAAAGTGGCAGTGTAAGTACAATAAAAGTAAACATAAGAGCAGCATGTATTCCGGTTTTAGCAGTATGTATTCCGGTTTTTTGAAGGATAGCTGGTTGTTAAGCAGTCTGATGGCTTGAAGATAGAAGCTGTTCTTCAGTCTGGTTGTCCGTGATCAGATGGATCGTAAGCGTCTGCCAGTGCAGTGTGGCAAACAGGTGAAGAGCAGGGTGAGTGCAGTCCTTGATGATGCTGCGAGCCTTTCTCAAGCAGCGAGTTTGATAAATGTCCGGTAAGGCTGGGAGTTTATGTCCAATGATGAGCTTTGTTGCTCTCACCACTCGCTGAAGATGCGCGGTTGCCGTACCATACATTGATGAAGCCAGTCAGAATGCTCTCTATAGTGCAGCGGTAGAAATTTGACATGATGTTAGAAGAGATGCCAAAGCTCTTCAGCCTCCACAGTAAGTAGAGACGCTGAAGGGCTGTTCTCACTCTGAATGTAAGTCTCTGTGTGTAGGCTCCAGGAAAGATCCTCAGAGATGTGAATGCCAAGGAACTTGTAGCTCTTAACGGTCTCTACTATCACTGATGTGAATGGGAACATGACCCTCTCTCTGTGACTTTCTGTAGTACACGATCATCTCCTTGGTCTTGCTGACATTTAGAGAGAGACTGTTATCAGCACACCATGCTGTGAGTGCATTAACCTCATCTCTGTAGGATGTCTCATCGCCATTATTGATGAGTCCTAGGATAGTTGTATCATCAGCAAAATTGAGGATGATGTTGGAGCTATGCTTAGCAGAGCAGTCTTAAGTCAACAGGGAGTACAAGAGAGGACTGAGTACACATCCCTGTGGGGCACCAGTGCTGAGTGTAAGTGAGGAGGATGTGTGATTGTCAATTCTAACCACCTGGGGTCTGCTGGTCAGGAAGTCCAGGACCCAGTTACATAAGTGACTGTTAAGACCCAGATCTTTCAGTTTGGCTATAAGTTTGGTAGGGATGATGGTGTCAAATGCAGAGTTGTAATCAACGAACAGCATCCGCATAGGTGTCTCATCCCCCCAAGTGTTCCAGGGCAAAGTGTATGGCCATTGCAATGGCATCATAAGTGGATCTATTTGAGCGGTAAGCAAATTGGAATGGGTCCAAAGTGTCAGGCAGAGAGGAGTATATGTGGGATTTGACTACATGTTCGAAGCACTTCATGATGACTGATGTCAGTGCTACAGGGCGGCAGTCATTCAGGCAGGAGACAGTTGTTATTTTTGAAACAGGGATGATGGGTGGTTAGCTTGAAGCATGTGGGGATCACTGTTAGTCTCAAGGAAAGGTTGAAGTTTTTGGTAAAGACATCTGCTAACTGGACAGCGCAGGCCCTCAGGACACGTCCGTGAATGCCATCTGGACCTGAAGCTTTCCAGCCGTTGACTCTCTTGAAGGCCTTACTCACTTCTATTGTGGTTAGAACCAGAGGGCAGGTGTCAAGGTCAGCAGTTATTTCATAGCAGGGAATGTGTAGCCTGTCCCAAGGCGAGCATAGAATGTATTGAGCTCATCCGGTAAGGAGGTAGACAAAGACCCAACACTGCTTTTCCTTCTTTTGTAGTCAGTGATATAGCAAAAACTGCTCCACATACGTTGGGGGTCAGAGCCATGATATTCTGACTCCACTCTGTCCCTAAAGTATCTTTTGGCTAATTTGATGGTTCTTTGAAGGTCATACCTGGACTTATTGTAAGCAGTTAGATCCCCAAAGTTGAAGGCAGCAGTTCGTGCTCTTAATCTGGCATGCACCTCACCGTTGACCTATGGTTTCTGGTTTGGAAATGACTTCACAATAATGGATGGGACAACATCATCTGTGCATTTGTTAATGTAGCATATCACAGAATATTCATGTATGATGTCTCCTGCTGCATCTTGAAACATCTGCCAGTCTGAGGATTCAAAGTCTTGCAGTGTGGAGATGGCATCTTCACTCCATCTGTGAACTGTTTTAAAAACAGTTTTGAGAAAGCTGTTTTTTCCTGTTTGAGGCATTGTCTGTAGGCTGGTAACAGCAGTGAGCTAATGTGGTCACCTTTGCCAAATGCTGGTCAGGGGTGGGGTTTGTAACTGTCCTTTAGTGTGTTTAATAGCAGGGATCTAATGTCTGATCACCTCGTGTGGGGAAATTTATGTCCTGGTAGAATTTGGGAAGAACTTTACATGTTTTCCGCAGTTTGAAAAACTGAATGAGCGATTACATGAGACATTTCAGTAAGCTGTACTGTAGGATTTCTTATAAAATACCTTTTGATGTCTATTCATGTGTATTTCGTACTATAGTAGTAAAGAGAAAGATATGATGGGTTCACGAGCCACTTGAACTGAGGCGCTAAAGTGATAACTTGTGCTGCATTAAAGTGCGTCTAAACGGTATTTATTGTTTGAATTTCATTATGAATTTGCTTACTGTGTTTATTGGATGGCAAAAGCACTACAAATAATATGAAGTTCATGCATTACCAATACACAGCATGTAGACTAAGATCTTGATAACAAGAATCCATATTAGAATCCATTTTAATTGAGAAAAGTTATTGCTAAATATCCACACAGCTGACAGCTTTACCCGTTGTAGATTGTTCAAGTTGTGAATGAAATAGACACTGCTATTCTGCACTTTTACTTTGCACGCCTCCGTAATTTTTAATGTCACTCAAGCTGCCAGAACTGGAGCTGCTTTTTCATCAGCAGATGTGTGGTCAACGCTGGGGTTTGAGTTGAGGACTGTTTTTCATCTAAAACTCTGAAGCGCGTCGTCTTAGTTTATTACTTGAACATGACAAAAGATGTGATCACAAAACAATCAGGAAAAAAGACATTACACGCAAATTTGTACGTAAATTTATACAGTTGCCACTGGCCATTTTAGGAGCAGTTTGGAGCCCTGAAAGTAATGTGCCAATGCTAAATTACTAAAAGTACTAGAAACTCACATAAATGTAACAGCTTTAATAAGCCTTCCACAACCTGAACAATAAAACCACAAGCCCAACTACAACCATGTGAGCGAGATTGTGTACCTCTGTCTGTCGGCCCATGGGCCATAGTTAAAGTCTGTTCCTTTGCCACACACGATATCCAAACCCCAGCATGGAGGCAAGTCTTGTAGCTTGGCATCTTCAGAGCAGGCTTCTGTATCTCCATTCTCCTGTTCCTCTGGGACCAAACCTAAAAACACACAGGAAACATTTGTAAAACACTCATCACTTCGATAATAAAGACCAGCTACACCAGCCGTATGCAAGTTACTACTTAGTCTAGTTTTTACATAAATGGACACTAAGTTACGCATTACTAAATATTTTTTCGTTGCACCATTAACCTTGTGTAACTATAAATAAAGTAAATATTAATGGAGGGGTCCAGTCAGGAGTGATGGTTGGAATAAAATAGCAAGACTGTGTGAACTGCATCAATATGCTCTTCTCTTACCCAACAACCTTCAATTCTTTAGACACATAATGATGCTGCTGACATTTACACTCAAGTACACATTAAAAGAGAGAACAATGTGAGAATAAACGTACTTTGTTTCTTATTTTAGCACTTCTTCAACACCGCATCTACAATGCGCCTGTGTGCTTTGGTCTGTATTGTGCATGTCAAATGAAATCAATAATAATAAATTGAGGGCATTTCATATGCTTGTTTGTTTTTTATTACAGCTTCTGAATGTTATTTACATATAAAAAATACCTTACCTAGCCTGTAATGTTATCGTTTTTAATGTAAACTTATTTTTACCCTTAGGTTACATGAGGCAAAAAGTTAGAATGAAGGATACATTGAAATTCACAGTATTTAAACAAGATCTGCTTGCGAAAGGCTTCTATTGGATGATTTAGGGTGAACATCTATTATGTGACTATGCATTACGTTATGGAGAGCTTACAGACTATTAGCTACCCAATGGCCTTACAAACAACTGGTGCAACCAAATAATGTATAGATTTAGTTACAAACTAGCTAGTAGTTACTAAGACTCTAGTGTAGAATTTAATGTTCTAATTTAAGTATGAACTTATGGCTGGTGCAACTCTACCCAGATCAGACTTATTTACAAATTAATGAAAGAAAAAAAGATTAAGCAATCACAATGATTACCTGCTTCATCCTGGTAGTAGTAGATGTCAACATCATTCGACTGCATGACCACAAAGCCTTCTCCCATGAGCCTGGGTGGTCTAGAGACAGGGAATCACTCTTTAAACGACCACTACAGATCACTACTCATTACATATAAATCAGCTGACAATCAAGACTCATTTCCTAGCATACCAATTCACTTCATCAATGAAAATTAACCCATGCTTACTTTTCAATCTAAATTAAATTACACAGATCAGAGCGTATAACTGTCGTTAACTAATGGAACAAATGAACAGCTCTGATTAATTAAATGAACCTTAACATTAATAACCATTGATAATTATATTTAAAAAAACAATCCACACACACACACACACACACAGTAGAGCAAATTCATTGCCTCATAATGCAGCAAAAGACTATGGTACTCACTATGGCAGATTTACCTTTAAAAAAACTGTATCTGAACAATCTGTACTATATTTCTGCCAGTTTGCAGATTTGTGCCATTTAAAAAAAAAAAAAAAATTACTCTGCATTATTTAACACCATGTCACTCAGTGCTCTATTTTAACCATGTGATATTCACTGCAAAGGTCACTTTTCATTTATATCAATTCTAACTTTTTTAATATCTGACCATTTTTTGTGTGTATAAAACCTGCACAAATGTCTTGCTGATATTTCCTGTATGTAACTATTTTTTTTCTCTTCTTTACTTATCTCTATTTGTAAACCATGTCACTTGAACTGCAGTGGTTATTTGCCATTTCTTATAGCCTGTATCAATCAAGTCATATTGCCATATTCTATTTATACACCACATCATGTGCATTGTAATGGTCAATGGCCACATACACCTTATTGTCACTTGAACACAGCACCTTATTCTATTTATACTACATCCCATTTGCACTGAATGGGCCATCTATAGTTTATACAATCAGCACCCCATTAAATAATATTAGTAGCCTTGTGTGTTATCCAAATGCCAGTTGCCCTTCAAAAGTAGACAGACTAACTTTTTTTTTTTCAGATATAAGCATTTAAAATGTAAACTAATGACATGTTGCAGTTATAAGCACATCCACATTTCTGACTTATTAAGGACTGTTTCAAAAGTTTAACATGCCAACACAAGAAACTGTGCTTAAGAGGTGATTTCATGCAATCTCTAAATAATATATAGTATGCCTATTTGCACATCAGGTTAGATTATTGCTATTTCATGTAACTGTACTTGCACAATGATGAAAAAATGGAATCTAATTTACTCTGATAGACCAGAGATTTCTAGACTCACTCATCATTCTGAAGGCCCAGGTATCGAGGGCTGGGCACCAGCATGACACGGACGTTCTCCAGAGAACCCTTCACGATGTGCATGAACTGATCCAAGTGGCTGCTAGGTGGTTTGGTGGCATATGTCAGGAAGGCATCGTCAAAATTCATACACAGGGTCTGGGGAAGATGGTGATTACCGAATGCCACACGTCCCTAAGGGCAAGACCAGCAAGAGCTAGGTAAGTTGAGGCATGGGAAGGTGAATATTAAGTAGATGAATATTAAGCAGAGTTCTTTGTTACAGTATAGAGTATGAATGACTCAAGTAGGAGCGTGCTGATGTCAGACAAGGATTGGGTGAATGAGAGAAACACTGAGGTCTACTCACTGTACTGATGTTGACTTTGAAGACGGGGATGAGAGACCTCCAGGAAGTTGACGGGTCCTGAGTCTCAGCTTTGATGTGAACACTTCAAAAACAACAAAAACATCTTCATTCATGAGCACCTTCAGATATGAAGTACTGCATCTTTACGGTCTAAGAAAAAAAAAAGAATCTTTGCAAATGCCATTATTTAGATTCCACTTAGAATATTCCATAAAAATAAATCAATGGTTTTGTGGCCAACAAAGACACTGCCTGCATGCGGAAATGCTCAAGCAACATGATGCTAGATATAAAATTATGATAGATGTCGTAAAATCACACAAACCCATTTTGATACATTCACTCAGTGGTTAAGTTGTATTTACAACACTGTTCCATAAAAAAATATTTGTGGGTGTGCAACGCATTGTACGGAGGGCTGTATCCTGAACCTGGGAGAGTAGCCTACAATACCTGCTATTCTGACTCACAGCCTGTAAGTATGTTTTCATATTTAAAGAATTTGAGTTTTAAGCAGTGTAGAGTGGCACCTGTTGTTTATTTTGTTTTATGTTTACGCGGGTCAATACGCAAGGTGTAAAAAGACAGTACAAGTCATTATAATCAGTAATTATGTCCCCAGAGAATGCAACAAATGCCTCATTTAAAATTTGTTAAAAAAGGGTTTTATTGGGTTTGTCTTGTCGCGCCAGGGGCAAGGCATCACAGTATGGTAAGAGGCGTAACATTTCCATCACAAGCTTGAGTAATTTGGCCAATCACAACACACTGGATAAAAATCGATGCGTTTTTTAGAAGGCGGGGCTTAGAGGAGAAAAGATAATGTACAGTGTGTGTATAATAATGTTTTTTTAAACCTTAAACTGCATAAACGCATTGCATTACACCATATAGACAAAATAATGTTCTTTTTAGAAACATCATATGACCCCTTTAATCTTAGGAAGCAGAATCTAAGCCGGTTTATTTTTTCTTGTATTAGCACAGTGTTTACCTCTCCAGGGATTTATCCCTCTGCTCTCGCCCTTTCTCCTCATCCTGGTGGGGTGGGATAAGGGTGGGCTCTAGGCCAAATATTTCCTGAAGCCGAGCGTACAGATCCGTGCGATTATACACATGGAACTCAAAGCCGTTAACCGTTAAATAGAGCCTTGTCTCAGCCTTTGGATCTGGAAACAGCAGAATCAACAATGTATCTTTACACATGCATTTCACCCACAATTCATAGAGAAGTTCCACTGAAAATAAATGAATTGGTACAGATCAACCCAATCAAGGAGCGGCAATCAAAAAAAAAAAAAAAAAAACACGTACACAATTTGTGGGATTGATGTTATATTTAAACAATATCCCTTAAACAAAAGTAACAACATAAATCTGGCACAATTTCTGTGGGTTATTTGTTATGCTTTTGCACTGACCATGTTGTTTCTGTTTGGGATTGTACATCTTCCACCAACGAAATATAAGTAACCCATCTTGAATTCTGAAAAAAAGTTAACAATACAGTAAATAAAGATGGGATATCACCCATAAACAATGAAATGGTACTCAACACACAGACAACAAGGATAAGTAGAGTCAAAAAAGCAATGGAGCATAAAAAGGAATTGAATAAAAAAAGGACAGAGTTTGAATTATACTGTGTTGTTTACCTGATCGACATGTCTTCATTGATGAAATAGACATCTCGGAACATGACCTTGCCAGACAGCACAGAGAATGAGAATGAACCTGTAAAATAAATAAATAAACGTATGAAACAGAAAGAATTATCATGACAAACATTAACAAAAAGACTGAGGCTAACTCACCGATGTGTATGTAACCATTCTTATAGAGACGATTAATGATGAGGGTGAGGACGAGTCCAATATTACGGGAATTGTAGTAAGTCAGGTATATGATCCATCCACATGACATAATAGTGGCTGTGGAAAACATAAATCCAAACACAACATACGCTTTAACCACCATCCTTAATAACGGAGTATAAGCCTTATCAAGCTAATTACACAAGCTAAACCAGTCACCTGCAGGAGATCTACACCATTTAAAAAGCTTGGGGTTGGTAAGATTTTTTTAAGGTTTCTGTAAAAGTCTTTCGTAAATATTTTTGTGGAAACCATGATACCTTTGATACAGGAAACATGATTCAACAAACAGAAAACAGCATTTGTTTGACGCAGAAATCTTTTGTAACATTGTTAATGTCTTTTCTGTCACTTTTAATCAATTTAATGTGTCCTTGTTGAATAAAATATTTCATATAATAAGTTGAACCACCGATACAGAATTTTTCTGCCGATATCAATAGCCGATTATTCAGAATGATATCTGCCGATTCTTAAAGTTTGATTTTCTTAAGGGAAAAAAAATCTCTCCTAAAAGAAGCTGTGAACTACACAAGGAACCCTTTAAATTGGAACATTACTATAATATTAAAGGTTAAAATGAACAACAGAGCTATTATATTCAACTAGGGATGTCCTGAGCCAATTTCAAGGATCATGATCAGGGCTAATAAAGCAATTTTTAACTGATCTGTATTGACTCTCCTCAAACAGATCCTTATTTTACTTCAGCTGTCATGTCAGTGTTGTGCTGCAGGAGGCGGTATGCTATGCACCTCTAAGTGGGTTTGCCAACCACCGTTAAAAGGAAAAGAAGATGCTCAAATGTGTTCAGTTTATTTGATGCACACTTTTGTAACGATCACTCATTTCTTTATTGTTTACTTTTATCTGCCGTCTGAGATTTCGTTGTCATAAAGCATTTCTAGCAATAGGTTCTTGATTCGAACTAGTCTGACAGACTGGTGTTTTGACACCGCAAGCTTCATGCTTTCTAACCTATACATGTATTAAAATAACAAAACAATTAAATTAGACCAGAAGCATCACAAGCTGGCTTTGATGGCTTTTTTAAAAAGTTGTTTACATATAGATAAAAGAAAAATCATAAATGACATTTATAAATACAATTATTTTATTTCAGACAGATGGTGGAAATAGAGTAGCCTAAAATGGAAACGGTGCGTTTGTCAACTTAAGGCTCAATGCAATGCACTAGGCACCTCTAATCTAGACCTTTTTCTAAATATGATCTGCAGAATGAAAACGATGTCTAAATCACATCAGATGCCCACTTACCCACGAGGAGCCACACAAAGTTGGAGTTGCGTCTGGTGAGGTAGTCATCCAATTCATTGAAACTGGGGAAACTGTTGTTGGCTTTCTCCATGGTTACACCCCACTGCAGAAAAGTAGAATAGACATCACTATTAAATTACACCGGGTTTGCATCAACCTCTGACTTATGAGGAACACTGCCAATCAGCAGACTATTCACAATCACAGTGTGCAAAAAGAGAGGTTCCTAGGCTAAACACAGCACTAGTTCATTAGCTGTCCTAAAGTGATACACCATCATGGACAACGTTAACATAATAAGGATTTCAACAATTGTGTACGGCACATTTCAGTTTTTAGTTAACTCCGGGTAAATGTCATCTGAGTGCATTTTCAATCATGTGAGTCTGTCTGAGCCTCTTATAGTGGAGCACTTTTACTGAAGAGGAAGTTGCAGTGTTTGTGCTGACATATGCGGAGATCAAATAAGACAATTTCTTATCTGAATTTAGCTCTTGTGGAGTTTGTGAGTGTTTTTCTTCATCAGATCAGAGTTTAAACAGCTGATTAAAAACATCATACTAATCCACAAACTGTGTGTTTGCAATAATCCATCAAGACGTTTTTATTTCAAACTGTTGCAAACTGTTGCTATTTATAAGAGCTTATTGCTTTCTCAAGTTAAAGAAATTTATCTCAAGCACCGTTCACAAGCAAAAAGAGTGCAAAGGAGTTCTAAATATTTCTTTGGATTCTGATGTGAGAAGACAATGGGAGACTTTTTCCACTAGGAACTGGATTATGGGTTTAATGTTGTTTTAATGTCTTAATGTGTCCCTATTATGCCATTTGAAAGCTTCATAATTTGGTTTATGGAGTCCCAGGCAACAGGTTTACATGCATGCAAGGTCTTATAATATACATTTAAATTTCTCAATGACTCTGAAAAAATTCATCTTTCCAAACCCCTGCTTTGCGTGAGGCTACTCTGCTCTGACTGGTCCATTAACCCGGTCTGTTGAGATTGGTCTACTGTGGACAGCGCATGTTGAAAACAGAACGCCCATCAACATTACTGGATTACAGCTTGTCAATAATTGGAGAGCGCACACAGTGTACAGACTGAGAAGATGGCATCGATAATATTGATAGTGTTTCACTCTGTTCTAAGAATAAATTATCAGAGGGGAAAAGGTTGTTTTACGCTTCTGTTACCGTACCGTACCCACAACTTGGTAGTAAAGTCTCAAACAATAATGGTATATGCATTATCCGATCACAGACAAGGAGTACTGATAAATCACTGCAGCTTCCAAACCAATATATTCCACCATTCCTTTACCAAGACTCCAAGTAATAAAAACCACAGACATCCTATATTAATCAACACATTTCTCGACAATAGCAGCCAGACACACAGCTGGTTAGCAGAATTATAACGAGAGTTAGCCAGAGTCCTACAGCTGCACTGAGTGTATACACCACACAACAGATTTTTTAATGCTCAACAAAACATTAAAGCAACAATTATTAATCATACTAACAGGCTGTGATTCGGAGGAGCAAGCTGGTCCAAACAACTGGGCAATGAGCCAACTTTCAAAAGACAAGCTGTTTATGAATCTTTTGTTGAACTTGCAAAGATTGGAGAAGCAGTCGTCAGTGGAATGACAGGAACACAGCAAAAGTTTGGGATTATACTGCTGTGGCATCGTGGTAAAGATTCATTTTGACCATTGATTCTTTACAGCCTCATCCTTTGAACGTGGAAATATCAAATTTACATTTCTCTGTCCCGATGAAGAAACAAACTCATCAATATTTTTGATGACCTGAGGGTGAGCAATTGTTTTCCAAATTTACATTTTGGGTGAACCATTCCTTTTGGCTGGACAACACAAATAAAGCTGTAAGGGAAATGTGATGGACACATATTTGAAATTCATAAGAAAGAAACCATTACAAAAGAGTGAACCAACACAAAAGTGGAATTGTTTGCAAATGCTGCTTGATTAATTATCACCACTCAGATAAAAAATGTAGAAGCAAATCGGCTTGTAATCTACCTTAAATCCGAAATAACCCAAAAGCACCTTAATCCTGTAACTGGAAGACATTTGTAAACAGAACCACTTAAACTACATAAGCTGTATCCATTCAGCTGTAAACACGTATCCACACTCTTTATTCAGCAGATACCCACAGACTACTGTTACACTATTTAGAAAATGTATCGCATAAAATTTCATTTTAAAAAGTCCAACAGCACTAAATACTGCAGAAAGTCTCTCAAATGCGTCAATCTAAAACAGCTCATCCAGGCAATTACAGAAGCATTCACAGGCACAATGCTCAGCGTATGATTCTTGTACCCTATTACTTGCATGCAACACGACTTGGCATGAAAACATCTGTGTGACCGTGAAACCAGAGGCTGCGTGCGTCATTTGTAAAGAATATATTTCTTTCTATAATGCTTTTTTTTTTTTTTTTTTATTCTAGCGTAACAGGTTTTTCCAGACAGCTCTCAGAATGAGACATCACTTTTTTTTTAGATGAAAGATATAACGAGACTCAACCTATGTAATGATGTCAAACCATTATGTGACAGAAACATACATGTAAAAGAAAATATTAACATGAGATTCTATAGTGGTTTATCAGTGCTTGTATGATAAAAAACAACATATACTCTACAACTGAACACCACTGGGTCAGATGAATATCAATGATACGTGACACTTCCTTGAGTCAAGACACATCCTTCATCTCAGCCTACTCTTCTGGCTTACACCAGGAGAAGAATCTGTTTGAATTAGTGTTGAGGTTGAGTCTAGTCCCCTGGTAAAGTCTGAGAGTGATTTAAAGCTAGACGAAGTCTGCTGTTGAACAAGAGGAGCAGTCTTCTAGTGTTCAGAGTATAAATCTAAAACAGAAATAGACGCTTCCTTTCCTTCAAATCTTCAAGAACAATTGTGCAAGTACTTGAGAAACAACTGATGTAACTACCACCATAAATTGATCAACATTAAATGGAAAATCTGGTTGCCTTATTTGGTTTAGCTATTTTTATAATGTTTAAGCCACTGTGCTTTGCTATGAGCTGTATTTGCGGTTGAATCAGTTTACAGTTTAACTTAATTCCTCCTCCTTCCATCAAGACAGAATTAACAAAACAATTTGCAATGAATTGCACATAAACTGTTGAGAATTATCATAGACCTTGCTAAAAACAACCCTTATCAACTTTCTTCTGAAGGATATGCAGAGCTTTAGGTGCTACACAGCCAGTAACAACAGAAGGTCTGGTGGACTTTCTAAACCTTTTACTTTTTGGGTCCTACTTTACATTGTGTGTTTTGAACTACTATGTACTTATGTAGAAAAAATAATAATAATAATAAATTGTTAGGTACAATGTAATTGTGTCCATGTTGTATTGCAAACACTTCTGATACTATTAGGGTGGGATATGGTTAGGTTTATGTACAGGTTTGGTTGTGTGGTTTAATGGAGGGTTAAGGCATAGAGGTATAGTCTAGATGGAATTAGGGGTCCACGCGCACCCCCGGCTTTTTTTATGCCACCTGATTTTTTAAAATCCTTAAAGTGTCTATTTTCATAATCTGCCAGGTGCCAAGCTGAAATAATGTCCCAAAGGTGTTTCTGCACAGATACCCGCGATCCTGAAGGACGGCGAGAGCCCCAGAGCGGTCGTGCTTCACGCCAGGGTGAGCACCACGCTGCGCCAGATGGAGACTCGTTTGTGAGAATTGTTTCAGCCCTAGTTCAATTGCTCCCCTCTCCCCTTACCCATGCTGGACTCCTGCATCATCAAGCTAGCAGTTGTTTACCCCGGTGCTTAGTAATGACCGCGCAGGAGAAGGCAGCATATGTATAACATTAATCTCTGCACTTTTACCCCAGACCACCCTTTTTAAGCGGACTCGGGTACGGTCGTGGGTGTGCACCCGAGTTCGGAAGACAGCATTCACATCATCCAAACGAACCGAACTCTGTTGTCAATCGAACCCGGGTTCACACCAAAAGTGCTAGTGTGAAAGCACCCTTAAAATCCTGTCAAAGCTAAGTATATTCAGTGAAAATAATTTGCAGCGTTTTACAAATAACTGATTCATATACATAAAACACAAATTTCTTTCTTGGCAAGTCACGATGGCTGGCATTGTTTGGGCATTAACCAATAAAATGTTTTCATTCGCACTAAAGCCCCGCCCCTGGCTCTGCTCTCTCACATCTGTATATATAAGTGCACAAGTGAGTTTTGTAACAGGAATACCGCAAAAGGAGAAGCAAAAGTCAAAGCGCTAAGATTTGAACTTGTTCTGCCAGATCTGAGAGGTTGTAAGTGCCAACTTGACATTGTGCAACGAAACTGAAGTAAAATGCAAAAGTAAATATGTCTTAAACATTTGTGCATGTAATTTTCTTTGTGTGAATGTAATTTTACACATTTGTGACTATCAATCTACAACTTCCAATTCAAAACAGGTTTTTTGATCATTGCCTGTGTGTACAAATTGAAAGATTCAGCTTTTCAGAGCTGTGAGTGTAAATTTCAACTTACAAATACCAATGTTAATATTACAAGTTCTCACATTCTGATTTTTTAACTCTTGAGTTTAGCTACTGATTTACCTCCATAATTTTTGTTCTACCCCCTTAAATGATAGAAGTACTTGCCCGGTCCAATCTATTAAGACGGTGTCTGTTCCCCGAATAGTGTGGTTAAAATATAAATTTAATGTAGGATCTAGAAAAAAACGTAACTTGATTAAACCAGAAAAATTCTAAATAAATGAAAAAAAAAAAAAAATACCATTTTTGGGCTCATAAACATTAGATCACTCACACCCAAAGCAGTTATTGTAAATTAAATGATCACAGATAATAGTTTTGATGTACTCTGCTTGACTGAAACCTGGTTAAAATCAAATGATTATTTTGGTCTAAATGAGTCTACTCCACCAAATAACTGTTATAAGCATGAGCCCCGTCAGACTGGTCGTGGAGGAGGTGTTGCAACAATATATAGTGATATTCTCAGTGTTACCCAGAAAACAGGATACAGATTTAACTCATTCGAAATACTTCTGCTTAATGTTACACTGTCAAGATATGCAAAATAAATCTATTATATCTATTCCTCTGGCTACTGTGTATAGACCACCAGGGCCGTATACAGAGTTCCTAAAAGAATTTGCAGATTTCCTATGATACCTTTTGGTTACCGTTGATAAAGCACTAATCATCTGAGATTTTAATATTCACGTTGATAATACAAATGATTCATTAGGACTTGCGTTTACTGACCTAATAAACTCTTTTGGAGTCAAGCAAAATGTCACCGGGCCCACTCATCGTTTTAATCATACACTAGATTCAATTACATCGCATGGAATTGATCTTACTGATATAGATATTGTATCTCAAAGTGATGATGTTACCGACCATTTCCTTGTATCGTGCATGCTGTGTATAACTGATATTAACTATATGTCTCAGCATTACCATCTGGGCAGAACTATTGTTCCAGCCACCAAAAACAGATTCGCAAATAACCTGCCTGATTTATCTCTACTGCAATGTGTACACAAAAATACACATGAACTAGACGAAATGAGTGGCAACATGGGCACTATTTTCTCTAATACATTAGAAGCTGTCAAAATTGAAATCATCAAATTGAAAAAGGTTAGAGAAAAATTTACTTTGCCAAGCCATGGTATAACAGTAATACTCACTCTCTGAAGAAAGAAACTTGTAGACTTGAACGCAAATGGAAAAAAAACTAACTTTGAAGTTTTCAGAATTGCATGGAAAAACAGTATGTCCAGCTATAGACAGGCTCTAAAAACTGCCAGGACCGAGCAGATCCACAAACTCATTGAAAATAACCAAAACAATCCACGGTTTTTATTTAGCACAGTGGCTAAATTAACAAATTACCAGACGCTACCTAATTCACTCTTTAAAATTTACTTGATTTTATTGATGCGTTTGACACCATTGATCATGACATACTCATAGGTCGGTTACAAAACTATACAGGTTTTCAAGGGCAGGCTCTAAGATAGTTTAGATCCTACCTGTTCAATCGCTACCATTTTGTTTATTTAAATGGGGAGTCATCTCCAATGTACAATTTTCTCCTATTAAATTAGGATAAGACAGAGATATTTCTTATTGGACCAAAAAAACAGTACACAGAATCTAGTAGACTACAGTTTTCAACTAGACGGATGTACTGTTACTTCCTCTACAGTCAAAATCTAGGTGTTATATTAGACAGCAACTTGTCTTTTGAAACCCGTATTTCCCATGTTACAAAAACTGCATTCTTCCATCTTAGAAACATTGCCAAGCTACAAAACATGTTACCTGTTTCTGATGCTGAAAAGCTAGTTCATGCATTTATGACCTCTAGACTGGACTATTGTAATGCACTTCTAGGGGGTTGTCCAGCATCTTCAATAAACAAGCTACAGGTAGTCCAAAATGGTTTAGCTCCAGCGTACCTAACTAGCCTTATACCATGCTATAATCCATCACACTCCCTAAGGTCACAAAACGCTGGACTTTTGGTAGTTCCAAGGATAGCAAAGTCCACTAAAGGAGGTAGACCTTTCTCACATTTGGCTCCCAAACTCTGGAATAGCCTTCCTGATAATGTTCGGGGTTCAGACGCACTCTCTCTGTTTAAATCTAGATTAAAAACACATCTCTTTCGCCAAGGATTCAAATAATGCATCTCATCATTTGTGACTGCAGTTGTACCTGATCAAATGCTCATTTTTATTCTTTAGCTTGGGTTAAACTAACAAATTTTACTTGGTTGGAACAGCAGCTACGCTAATTATGTCTCTATTTGTTTCTCTGTTTGCCACGATTTACATGGTAACTATGATTTACACAAGCTCCAGTCTGGATCCAGAACACCTGAGAAGAGACGATGCCAACCCTTCAGAGGACATCAGATGATGCTTACCCTGAAACAATATACAGAACTAACAAATATTGCTACTAGTGTGATTGCATCATATAATAATTGCAGTTAATAGTGTTCATCGTCTGGTTGACTATGTCTCGTATTCATTTTTCTGAAAATTTCACCACTAATAAGCTACTACGAAATATTTTAGAAACAGAATTTTATGTAAAGTTGCTTTGCAATGATTTGTATCATAAAAAGCACTATACAAATAAACTTGAATTGAATTGATAGAAAATGGGTCCTAATGTTTAACCTAAACAGCAATAGCTCAGGTTTGCATTCTTTTAGTTTGATCTGAATGCCTGACAGAGACCTTGACAAATAGTGCAGCAATGTTCAGTAGAATTCCTCAGATCAGTTGTGACATGTTCTGCTCCAAACTAATAATGTGAAAAAGAAGTCACACAAAAACAAAGCACTCAAATACATAAAGTACAGGATTTGGACTGTGCATGGTCAATCACGGCATGTTTCCTACTTATCTATGCGTGTTTGTGTGTACAGGATATCAAAATCAATATTAATGTCCATGCACTTCATTTTTTAACTGCATAATACGTGGAATAATGTATAGTCTGCTGGTCATAACACCAAAATAAATGGATCGAGACCATGACAGGAGACACCTACTAATGAGTGCATTTAACATGACAGGTTCACTAGTGCTGTTCTACCAAACATACGTGAATTCGAAACTGTGCTTTAATTCTACCCATTTAATTCTAAATAAAGAAACCACATATTTAACACATCCTGTCGAATAAACGGCTTCTGCAAAAGGTGAGGCATGTTACACAATAATGAAGCTCATTATTTCTGTGTGTAACAACTGGACTATTGTACGTGTGTGCCCTACAGGCACCAAAGCGATTGTGAATAATAGACTGTAGAATAATGAAACCCAAATGTGTACAGTTCACCCACATTAAACGAACAAATATGACGGGGCAACCCTTACAAAAGCCACATGATGATGATGATGATGATGATGATTTTGATAGAGTATTAATTATGCAATCGCTCTTGGCATGTCAAGCACAACCTTTGGATGATTGTAAACTGCAAGACATAGTTACTTGGAAATATGATCATATTTAATGCAACGAACAGATGGCAGTGTGGATGACTGCAGCGCTGGGGCTCAGCAGGTGATCCAGGATCAAATCCAGACAATCGCAGCTGTATCGCAGGCCGCAGCCCGTGATCACACACACGACCTATTTGGGAACACGCAGCGTACTCACCTCGCCTTGTAGAGTGTGGAATTACATTTCACATTGCCATGATCCATAGAGCTGTTCTCTCATACTCCTCTCAGGCGACAGCACCCATTTCTCTCAAACGAGTTCTTTTCCGGAGTATTTACATGAGCAACGCTTGTGCTTCCTGTTTTGGTGTCATGTGCAAAGTTTAACCAATCACGGATCTGTTGTGCACGACAGAGCCAATCAGAGGGCGAGGTCATAGAACCTTGGCATGAGTGACATGGAGAGCAGCCAATAAAAACCACGTTATTTGTGTCAGGTTGATAAACTGTCAAGTAGGGCGAAGAAAACGCTGACAAGCGATACAGTAATTAAGATTTTTACCAAACTGAATAAAAACCTAATATAATTGATTTTTCTTTTTCAGGTAATGACTGTTTATCTATGAAACGTTGTAAATACATATGGGGTTCTAAAAATGAGAAATGCACTATTTATTTAGGAAATATATAACATTGTGCAATGCTGTCTGTGCTGGAAAGTATTTTACTGAATATTAAAATGTGTGAATATATTAGTATATTTAAGCATTTTTATTAAAACTGAAAGAACTGATTTCAAGTTGCTTTAAAATCAGATTAGAGACTGATAATAGTTTGTTATTTCACATGAAATATCTCCATGCTCCATGCTTCCGTCTCCTGTCCCAACCCTTCATGACCACAGAAATAAAGTGTACTCTTGTCCCATCAAATCATAATCCCCATATGAGCTTCATAAATGTCTTATTTATTTAGAGAAGTAAATAAGAAAAGAAATTTAACAGGTATAATCAATCAAATAAGCCATGTTTCACAAACAAAAGGCACACTTTATTAAGACAACACATTTACAACTTGAATTATCTCAAAGTACATCACAGTCTAAAAAACATCTTATTATGATTTCATAAATAGTTCAAAATATTCAGAACACCATTTATGTCTTGAAAAAACATTAGGATTTGACCATTAATGTGACATCTAATTGATATATAACATACATAGCAGTGAAGTAATATTTTATGAAGAACATTTCAAAATGAAAGCAAGATGTCTTTGGGGCCCTTCCTGTTATTTGCTGACTTCCTTGCACATTTTACACCAGAGATCTGGCCTTATGAGTCAAGTTGCACTTCGCTTTTTCCACATTCTCACCAGCTTTCCAATATTCATGCCTGAAGCCAGACGCAAAAGTATGAGCCATTTAATTAACCCTTAGTTTAGTTTGTTAGAGTCAAGTAAAGGCACATATAAATGTCTCCCAGTAAATAGGCTTCTGCAAAAGAACATATCTGTCATCTGTAAAGTCTACAGACCATCAAAGAGAAAAAGGCCAGGGAATGTTATTACAGAGTAAAACTTACTTTAATTAAACCATATCCAATTGAAATTAGAGGAAAGTCATGTCTATTATATATTAATCGAGAGTAAGATTAAATGGCCTTACCATGTTACACATTGCCAATTTATCGTGCTATTGAATGAATGTACAGTACATATGTTATGTTGGTTAGCCATACACCAAAAAGCCATTAAGAGTGAAATCCAAACATTGTTTGCACAAATGCCATTCAAGAATCTCATGAGCACCAAATCTTCTTCACACAACTATAAACTTATCAGCATTATTAATCAGGTTATCATTATTTTAAAGCACAAGTGAATCAGTTGACATTTCAGCAGCAGGTGTTGTTCAGAAGCCTGTAAACAAAAAGCACACATAAGTATACCGAGAAAACATAAAGAGTGCCCAAAGTGTCCCGTAGCATAATGACCACAGGGTTCGGAGGTCAGAAGTTAATGAGGAGGTCACGCTCCTGCACACTGGTAAGGAAAGACTTTCCAAAAACAAAGGAGTGAAGGCCTGCCCGCAGCTTCTCCGCCATCGCCATGATGATATTCAAGTCACCCTCCATCATTAAGTCCAAATCCGTTTTCAGGTTGCGTAGAGATCTGAAAGGTTTTTTGCCCTTCTGCCTATAATTAATAACAATCAATGTGACATAATGAGTAGTTTCTTTAAAAGTACAGCAAGGTATGTTGAAGGTGTAATGGAATACATGTTTATCAAGTTTAACTAAACAATTTGCTTAGATGGAAATAAGTAATGCAGAGCAGATAAAAGAGCTAAATACTATATTAAATCATTTTTTTTTTATTGATAAAATTTAACTGTAATATCCATGACTTAAAAAAAAAGAAAACAATATTTAAATCATGCTAAAAAATAGTTTACACTACCATTCAAAAATGATTTCTACTTCATATAAATGCTTTCTATCTATCAAAGAATCCTGAAAAAAAAGATACACTAAAATTTTAATGTACCACAAATATATTAGGCAGCACGTTTTCGACATTGATAATAATAAGTTGTAATAATGAGCAGCAAATCAGCATATTAAAATGATTTCTGAAGGATCATGTGACACTGAAGACTGCAGAAGTGTCCTGAAGATTCAGCTTTGATCACGGGAACAAATTACATTTTACAATATATTAAAAAAGAAAACAGTTCAAATTGTAATAATATTTCACATAACTGTGCTTCTGAATGTTAGAATTTATCACCCACCTTCACATAAAACTGAGCTTGACGTTACTGAAAATTGTCATTGACTGCATATGAGTGCATTATTCATCTACAGTAAGAATAAGATACTGAATATCTAGTTAAATACAGTATTTAAAATAAATTACACTGTGTGGTGTCTGTAGAAGTTGTGAGCTCAAAGCTGCTTGAGCTTACTTACGTCTCATCCTCAATATATCTGAGCAGTGTCAGGGACTTCCTGTGCAGCAGGAGAAGGAAGTGGGACAAATACACACTCCGCAGAGACAAACCTGGTTTCAACAGAAACACCTAGAGATCGACAAAGATGCAAACACAAATGTTATCAAGGTCAAAGCGGAGGAAGTTATTATAAAGCTCAGAAGAAAAGGAGCACAAGCTTACCTCATCAATGAAAGACTTCACAAGTGTGTCTTTGTGCATGACGTCCTGAAATATATTCCTAGGAAAAGCCATACAATTAAGTTAGTGATTCAGAGGGTTTAGAAACCTCGCATATCCTCTTGAGAGAGTTTAAGAGCTGCTTTTAATTCTCTAAAGAAAAGATTCAGAAGTTGACTACTCGACAAACGACATTGATTCCATTGTTTTTGAACATGTGCACAGCGTTTCGAGTGAATGTTATGGCCAGTGCCCTCAAATGAGACATGAAATGTCTCTGTTTCACCTCTCAGCAACTTTTAATGGAAAAATTCTCGGTCAAACTGTCACTGACAGGCCTTGAAAACAAATCAATGATGCAGCTCTGTGCTGGTCACAGCCCTGAACCGTGATATTAACAGAGAGTGGAGACTATTCACACTCTACAAGCATCTCAAACAGAGAACTCGGATCAAGAAATAAATGTACATTAGCAGTTTACATTGACATTAAAGCAATAGATAAAGTAACACAGAATAATAATTTTACAACATTTACTAATCATAATGTTAATGTTAAATTCTACATAGTTGTATGAATTAACATGTATACACAATCCTTCAAATGTTAGCAATATTGTCAAATACTTTGGAAAGAAGTATCTCATGCTCGCAAAGGCTGCATTAATTTGGTCAAAAATACAGTAAACACAGTCAGTGTGTGAAATATTATTACAATTACAAAGTTTGCGATTTCAATATATTCTTTGATGCATAGAAAGTTAGAAAGAACAGCATTTATTAGTAATGTTATAAATGTATTTACTGTCATTCTTGTTCAATTGTAAAACATCCTTGCTGAATAAATGTATTCCATCTTTTAAAAAATTCTTACTGACCCAAACATTTCAACAGTAGCCTATATTAGGAAAAAAGATGAATTAAAAACAAATAATAGCATGTTTATGAATAAATTAAGATTCATTTATTTGCTTATGGATGAACTAACTTGTGAACCTTATTTTAATACCATATATATATATATATATATATATATATATATATATATATATATATATATATATATATATATATATATACACACAACAAGTCCTAAGATCAATTAATATTTTTTTGATTTTATAAAAAAAAACTGCATTTAAATATTTTTTACACAATTATTACCACTCAACTCTTCTTTGTCCCTGCTATCAAACACTGAGCTAGTTGATAGATCTTGTATCTCTCTACAGTCTCTTTTTCTTGCATTTGATCACTTTATAAATCTGTTAAGTAATCATATAATCAGCAGAATAATATACAGTCAGTAGGTCATTAATCAACAGCATTAATCAAAAAAACAAAAAACAATATCCCTTCCCTCTGCAATAATAACCAACTCACTGTACATCATCCCTTAACTATATATATATATATATATATATATATATATATATATATATATATATATATATATATATATATATATATATATATATATATATAGTACATTCTGTGGATTTGAATTAAAAGACCATGAGATGTTGCATGATACAGTTTCCAGACTAAGAAATTATGTAGAAGTCAAAGGTCATACAAGTCTGGTGTGTAGGAGTCCTGGGCATTGAGGAGGTTGTCAGAACTGATGTCATCCTCGCTGGCGGCCTTCCAGAGGGCACTGAGCTCAGCTCGCATGTAGCGCCGCTGATGGTACGTGTGCTCGTGGCAGGGTGGCATCTGCTTGACCGTGTTAATGTCCACATCGATGTGGGTGGTGGGGTATGGGGAGTAAAGCACCTGCCGGTAGGGCAACACAAAGCTGCCTGTGGAGTCCTGGGAAAGAGAAGAGAGGAACATTTATAAACTACCATACACCAGAGCTACGAGGGCTTCTTAATGATTATGGACCCAAGTAATTTAGTACTGGACATTCTGTGCAAATGGGCAGTAGTTATGAGTTTCCCGTGGAGCGACACTGTGGATACCTTAAGGAGGCCTTGAACAAAGAGGCCAGTGTCATATTTAAACGAGCCTTCGGGGTGACACAGTCGAGAGCACTTTCTCTCCGCTGGAGTGAGGAAGAGGCATAGCGTGAGCACGATCTACAAAAGAAACATCATTACTCGAGTTTCACGCTCAGATACGAATGTTGAGAATGTACATGTGGGTATGTGCACCTTATTGACTTTGTCAGGATTGCTGCCAACCACCATGGAGCAGCCGCACGTCTGAAGATGAGAGCTGATAGCCCTGTGACAGAGAAGGATGACAAACATCACAACCTAAACGAAACAAGCAACTCAAACCAGACCATTGACTTCTACTAAAGATGCATCGTGTCTTACTTGTGTAAAAAGTCTTCGTGACAGCTGTCTCCGATATCATCATCATTGAGCACAGTGTCCTTTAACTGTAATGAGGAAAAAGCAAGTCTGAGTCCGGCTCACATCCGAATCTACTTCTCCCTCCTCATTTTCTATCTACTCTAAATTCCCACTGAGGACAAAAAGTGTCCAAGAGCCCCTTATAAAGAAAATGTCAAAATACTCACATCCACTTCCTCAGGTACACTGTGTTTCTTCATGGAGGTAAGGAGCTCCATTATGGGAACAATCTCAGATGATAACACTGAGATTATGTTGTAACCCTATGAGATATAACACACACACACTGATACATTATGGAAAATACTGAACAACAGAATGATTATAAGTAAAAGGTGCACAGCTACAAGACCTTCTGCATGCAGATGCGTCCCTTGCGGATGATGTGCTTGAGTCTCTCCACACACACGCTGTGCAGTGGCAGGTAAAAGCTTAGCTCTGACTGCGGCAGGATGATTGACAGCGCGCAGGTGTTCTTATCACCCTTGAGTTCTCCGTCGAAAATCAGCGAGACTATGATGACTCCCTTTTCCGCCAGGACGAAGAACTTCACGTCCACTGCGCCACTCTCAGCACTTCGCAAGATCTCGCCGTTCAGCGTGTGATTGGCCAGAAACGTGACCTCGCCATCACTCAGCAGCGACAACCCTTGACCTTTGGGGGCCCAGATGTGCTGTACACGAGGTCCCAGGATGTTGTCCCAGTAAGCGAAGGTTGCAGCCAGCACGGGACACCAGTCCTCGACCAGCACTTCAGTCTTATCCACACTAGGAGACTGCGGCGGACCGGCTGCAGACATGACGGCTGTTCACACAGATCTACAGTCACCCTATTGTCTCACAGTGCAGAAGTCAGTGGTGACAAACAGATTGCAACATCCTTCTAAAGCAACCCATGCACTCTGTTGAAGAGGAACAGAGAAAATACAATGGAGTGGACTAGAAAGTGAACACAGTGGTATGACACATAAACCAGGACATTATAACGTTATAAAGTTGCATAGTTGATTGCTAATTCATTTTCCGAATGTATCATTGGTGCCAAATATCCAAATATGTCAGAGCTCTCGCAGAGCTTCGTGTATCTGAGCATACGTCGAGCTATTATTAATCACTACAGCACGACATTCATGTATAAAACACATCTGCAATAGCTTGTATAAGCGTTCTAAATCAGTTATTTGATCTCTGTATGTCACACATTCAGAACCCTACCTGCTGTGGCTCAAAACAACAACACATTCGTCAGCGCTGTTCCTGGTTTCCTGTGCTGCTGCTGTCATTGAGCTGAAGGCTGCGAAGAAGCGCGCTGTTGAAGCGCAGGGTGTAGCAGCGTCCTCTGGCGGCTGAAGGACGAATTTGATTCCGGAGAAACCGGAGGGTAATAAGTTACCTCACGAGTCGGTTTGTCAAACCATCACTTTAGGCTGTGAGCTGTATTGACGAAGATATCGCTATTATATTATAGTATCGAACTGTGTTGCAGATTATTTACAATTATATTAAATTGATTTTTTTGTTTGTTTACCAAGCCCAAACACTAGTACCTATGTTTCATATTTCCTTCAGTATGTTTTTTCATTTACAGTATACTAGGGGTGTCACTACAGAATAGTCATTTCTTGCTGTGCCCCACTTGTTTCATATAAATAATTGTCTGATGTGGAAAATAACACGACGTGAGGATAATTTCTCATGCGGTCTACATCTTCTGTCAGCTGCCAGAAAACAACCAACCTGATTCACTAATGATTCTTTTGATTCTTTTTAAAGAATCAGACTGAATTCGGGACACTAGCATACTATTATTGATGTTTTTAGCATAATATTATATTGCAGAAATAGTAGCGTCAGCCAAACAGGTGCGCAAGCAAATTGCCATTAGTCAAAATGAGATTTTAATTTAGACCAGGGGTCCTCACTCTGGACCTCGAGAGATCCACTTTCCTGCAGTGATTAGCTCCACCTCCAAGCTGGATTAAACACAACTACCAGCAATTTTTGTAGTGAGCTTGAAGATCTTGAAGTCCTTGATTAGCTTGCTCAGGGGTGTTTGATTAGAGTTGGAGCTAAACTCTGCTGGAAAGTGGACCTCGTGGTCCAGAGTTGAGGACCCCCCAGTCTAAAAAATAATCTGCCATTCAGACTGAATCAGTCATAGAGTTCACTAACGGACTGAATCGTTTGGAGTACTTTTTACTTTTTAACACGGAGAGCTAGAAGAACCTTAGACGAACAGGATTTCCACCTACAATCCACTGAAACAAACCAGAAACTGCCTTGTATCTTTTGCCAGCGACAAACATCTTTATTAAATTAAACATCTGCAAGAGCAGCTTGTGAATGACTCGCTGCAGATAAAGACATTTTCCTACCATTATATAAATACAATAATCCTTTATTACTTTATACTACATCACTGTACCTTGGTATGGTACTGGAACAGCAGGCTCAACTACGTTTATTTTGAGGCCAAAGTTGTTAAATGTACTTAATGAAGAATTATAGTGGGATAAAAAGTATCCATTTATTTCATGGGTCTGTGAGAAGGTAGGTTGTAAAATTAAGTACAGACATGAAATTGGATGATGGAATCACCTGTGGCCTAGCTCAGAGTTCAGTTACCAAACGAGCCTACTGATGAAATGTCTCTGGTGGTCCCTCTTAACCTTCTGATTGGCACATCATGCTTCTGCCGATCAGTTTGTATTACACACCATCGGGCCTCGCTGAACTGTTCCACTGATCTCATTCTTGTGGTTAAATACACCACTTGACCCTCACCGCCTCGAGCCGCTATTGTTGGATGATATATATTGTGCTCTCAGTTTTCCATTACAATGCCACAAACCTCGTTGACTTATTGTGATGGCAGAGAGAGGAGAGACACAGAGGCATTTCAGGCTGCCATGGCAACAAAAGTGAGAAGCGGCGTTAGCGAGACTTTTAGGCGGCGCCTAGCAACCATATCCATGCATCCAAAGGCCAGGTTACAAGACAGCACGAGGAACGAAATCATTTGTGCAGGCTTTTGTTAGAGCTGTTGCCTTCTGCTTGATTTGCTTGGCTACACAATGTGTTAGAAAGATAGCAACACTTTTTTTTGCAGTTTAATATTAGCTTTGGTATTAGCGTGATGAGAAGCTGATTATGAGTGAGTCTTGATTAATCTGTGTGTGTGTGTGTGTGTGTGTTTCTTAATGTAACCTTCGCGCTCACATGCTCTCTTCACTGATTAGGGCTTGCTGTGCTGATAAGCAGTTGTTATGTCTGCTCTTTACGGAGTCATTACATCTGCCAGAGTGATTTCTCTCCACCCCATTCCTCATCCCATCACTCTGTGGTGTGGACGAGTGGAGATGCATGGCTCCTGCTCGCCCCAGCCCGCACTGAGACGGGTAATGGGTTATTATTTCTAGAACAGTCCTACTAATGCCATGGGTCTGAAAAGATTGCATACACAACATGGCCATCATGTCAGCGGACTGAAGCTCAAATCAAGTATGCCTTCAACGGCAAAAAGTCAAAACCTACCAGCCAAAAAAAAAATCCCATGGGGGATGGTTGTGTTGTGTGATGCTTTAACAGAAGTCATTTTAAAATATGAGAAAAGCTCAGAGATTTATGACTGGGGTTCAGCTGGTGACATGTTGTTCCCCTTTGCTTCTTAGTTTGCTTATTTGGCAGGCAGATAGGCACAGCTGGCAAACCTTTAGAATAAACCCGTCCTGCTTCACCATCGTTCAAAGTGAAATATATGGGGGAGATGAACCCCATCTTGGTAATCATTAGCTAACATCCATTTTCCAGTGACGTTAATCCACAGGGTAAAGATTTTAAAGTGTTTTGGGCTTAACCTTTTTCCCCTTAAAATCAGGACCTTGTGGAAATATCGACTGCTTGTCATTTAGCAGGTGCTTTTTATCTGAAGTGATTACAGTACCCTAACTGCAGGAACAGCCTCCCTGGAGAATTGTCTGGGAACCGAGCGGGTGAAGGAAATCTAGGTGAAATAACTGCTGAACTGGGACTGTTCACAGCTGGGGTTCCCAAACTTTTTCAAGCTATGACCCTATACTAGAAACACATAATTACTCTCAAGATCCACCAAAACATTTCATAATGAACAATGAGGGAGAAAGACCCATTTGTTCTCTCATTTTGCTCTCGTTATCTTGTTTTCTATGTCATACTGTTGAATTTGGTAGGCTGAGAACTATGCATTGCATGCATAAACTGTAAAAATGGGGAACTCAACACAGACATGAGTATGCGGTATACCGATAAAGAGATATTTTTGCTTTCCTGCTGGCACAGCATGTACGAGCAGCCTAATGGCTTTAGCGGAGGAATGATTCAGTTCAGTAAGGAAGTCATTTGTTGATTGAGTAGCTGCTCTGACGAATTTGTTCATCGGACTGATTGAAACTTGTAACTCCTGGGTTTGTGTGTCACACAGAAAGATTCATTAAATCAACCAGCTCATGTAAGACTCATCTGCTTGTGAATCACACTGTGTGGCACTGTATTTTTGTTAGCTGGTTGTTATATGTGCTCATAAGTGTCACCATTTCCAGGTCCAAAAACAAATGTTGCTACTACCGCTAATCATGATCATAACCCTTGTCTCCATAACAAAATCTCAGATTGCTAGACAGTGAATTATCTATAAAGTTTATTGTTAAACTTGTAGTGTCCAGGACTCTATGGTCCAGCACTCATATACAGCTCATATGATCATATTCTCAATTGTCACAACTTTACAAGCGGATAGCTTGAAATGCATGAAAAACAGCACAAGAAACACTTGTGGCGCTTCATGAAAAATATACGGCAAGTCAATCAGATTTGATTTTGATCATTTTTCTTATTATTTCCTGACATGAACAAGCCATCATTCTCACACTCTGCAACCTACAGTTTAGACACTCTGTAGGTTATCAACAGGATTTATTAAATTTATTTATTTTTGGTAAAATGAATAAAAAATATGTCTGAATAATTAAAGTGTTTGTAGTAATATCTGACTATAAATTATTCTTGGGAATTCTGTGCTGAAGTCCTTCTATGTTTGTCTCTCTCTTGCATTTATTTTGGGTAACAGGCAGGTACATCTTGAAGCAGGCCTGTATGCATCAGATCCTGATACTTTAATGTGTCTCTGAGGAAGACTCATTCACATAGAAAAGAGTCCCCTGTTCATATTTTCACCCCAAATGCATCCTGAGAGTACACTGCAAGGTCAAGCACTCACCACAGAGCACCATGTAGTCATATGTCGATGACGCACTTTCTAACACACTCGTTTAAAAGCCACTTATTTTGTTTCAGTTTGTGAGTCATAGACATGGACATGATTAGTTCAGGTATATTTAGATGCTTTTGTGTAACAAAACTAGCTCATACAGACCAGCAATCCTTCAGGGTACTTTAAGGGACTGGTAGTGTAGCACATGGAGGTTGACGGGTTAGTGTGCAGTTTCTTTAATACAGCTGGACTACATTTGGCACCAAGGACAAAAAGTAGTAACCTGAGGCACACCATCTTGATGGAAAACTCTGTCCTTGCACTTTTATGTAACACGATCAATCTAAAGCAGTTTAAGTGGAGGAAAGATTTTTAAATTATAATATGTTTGGATAAGCTAATTTTAATATAGTGTAATGCTTATATCAAATACAGTTTACAGCTATCCGTCTTTCCTTTTTAAAATTGAGGTAAGACCGATTCAGTAAGAAATAAGTATAAATGCAGCTTCAAGTTGCTGTATACGAGGTCTAACCTGAACAGCAAGAAGCAGGCAATTAAATGATTAATGTAACACAACTGACAATAAGATCTGGACTGAGGATTTTAAAAATGACACTTTTAAAGACATTGTAGAACAAGGATCATACTGCATATGGCACTGTAGAGAAAATCTAACCAATACAGCTTAGACCTTTATGTGTTTAAAAAATAATAATTACAAAGCCCTTAGCAAGAGAGGAGTTCTTTGTATTCAGTACACGGATAGAAATATAATATGAATGTACTACAGATAATTACAGGCAGATGAGTGTGGGTTTCACCCATAATTTATTTCACTATGATACTAATGGACATGAACTCACTGCAATGTAAAATATTCCAAGAGTATTCTAAATACTCCTTGCTGACCAATTTAGCTTAACTGTATTAAGTAAAAATCAATAGGGCTTCAGCAGCTTTGTGCTTGTACACCTGAAACAAGGAGGTCAATAATACCAGGTGAAAGCTATCAGTTAGGATTCCCATTCGTTTTAACCGCAGTCGCTTGCCTGGCATGTGACCACCTGGAAGTCTGCAATTCGAAGTCTGCCATCCTTACTGATGGGAAATCAGTTCTGGATACTGGTTTTTGAGCCAGTGTTTTTTTCTTTTCGGAGAAGATGGAAAATGAAATCAAGACAACATTGATTTGTTGGTTACACCACAAGTACATTCACAATCCCAAACCCTTGACTAGTGACTATCCTGAGCTGTGACGTCAAAGGCAGCAGACAGGAACAAATATAAGTCCATTTCATGCTTTTAGGAGCCCTGAAAAAGGTCACTACCAAGACATCTACTGGACTATAATGGAATATTTGCTTGTTATGTCTGCTTAAAGAAATTGTCACTACTACTTGAGCTGTTCTTTTTAGTTGTCCTTCGTAATGTAGTGAGAGGCAAAATTTGAAATAAATATAAAACTACAAATATGAAACAATTTATGCTTCTTGAGAAGCTGGTTATGTGTGTGAAATGTCAAGTTCAGATTACCAAAAGCACTGAGCTTTTCTATTTTACATTTTTATATGCCTGTTGCTAAGCAACCACAGCAAAATCCATCCCATAATTGAAATTATTGGAAAATTTAGCTACAGAAATATCCTGCATGCAAAATTGGGTGACATTTCACCATAAAGAGATGAAGTCATAGCTATGCAAAAATAAATAAATAAATGCATAAATAAATATAAGAAGCACCAACAGCAGTAAGGCTAACAAGGTGTAGATTCATTTCTATTTGCCATGTCTTGTGCCACAGGGGACACTTGAGACAGGCAATCGTATCTGTGATGACAGTAACACTTATCAAGCTGTACAATTTATATTTATTTTCTTCTGAAAATATAACCAGATATTTAGTATGTAAAACCATTTGAGCAGCATTTGACAGAACATAAGAAAAGAAAATAACATTTCCACACAGTTCAACAGACTTCCACTGAGTCACAAATACAGCCCCTGGAACCCACCATGTCAAACGGCTTCTTGCATTTTAACATCTTTACAACAAAATGGCAGGAAACTCTCCGGTTTCCCTGGAGGTTCTGCTAATAAGAGGATGTCCCAAGAGAACAGGAATTCTGAGCAAAACCAAACACTTCACAACACAGCACTGCCGAGGCTTTTTCCAGTAGATAATTTGCTTATTGGGGAAGACAACATTAGTTTTTGCAGCGTTTTGAAAGGTAATTGTAATGTATCTATATATATATATATATATATATATATATATATATATATATATATATATATATATATATATATATATATATATATATATATACACACGTATATACGTATACATATGAGAAATATACCATTCTTTCCCACAAATATGAAATATATACAACAACTCGGACTTCTGCACTGTCCAAATAATGCTTTCTACAGACAAAGCATCGCAGAAGATGCACATTATATAGTTTGCCGTTTTTCTTTTTCTTTCTTTTTGTCATTGGGATACCACATATACAATCTCATGTTTAAATACATCCTTTTCATCTTTTGCAGCACATCTACCCAAAGACTCACAAAGTCCAACAAACACACATACGCAACCATGCAACCCATGAATTCCTCGGCAGTATAAAAATTTAGATCATCTTCATGTTGACTCTTCTGGGCCCACTTGTTTCTGTAAGTTCTGAGTTTGCACCTTTCCGCTTTCGTGGGACATATTGGATGTCCACGCCACCTCTGTGCTTTCCTTTGCCACGGCTCCATGCAAACAACAACAAGAAACAGAACAAGACGACACCCAGGAAGCTGAGGCAGCCCATTGCTGTGGAGACCAGGATGGTGGTGAAGTCCAGAACCACCCTGATGGTGTACTCCTCTGTGCCATTAATTAGGGAACTGTTGTAGTCAGAGTCAAAAAGAAAGCTGCGGTTGGTGTAAAGGGCTCTGTCCCTGATTCCCAAGCTTTTAATAGCAAGCGTGACAGAGAGAGTGGCATTGCCTGCTGGGTTTGATGCCACACACACGTACATGCCGCTATCCTGAGACTCTGCCATGCGGAACTCTAGTGACCCATTGGTGTGGACCACCATTCGTCCTGTACTCTTTGTGGTAATGTGTCGCCTATGCGGTGTAAGCCATGACACAGAGGGAGGTGGAGCCCCCTCTGCACTACAATATAGCCAAGCTCTCTGTCCCTCTTCCACCTGTGCCGGGTAAGTTGCCATGGAGACAACCCTGGGTTTGGTGCAGATAACGTAACGAGAGATTTGAGATTCCACCAGGTAGCCAAGAGGCTTCCCAGCCAAGGGTGCAGGAGCACTACATTCAGGTTGAACATCGCCGTACAGCAAAGGTGGAGTCCTCTCCAGGATCCAGCGTAGACGACAGTCGCACACTAATGGGTTCTGGCCAATTAGAAGAGTCTGCAGGGCCTCAGAAGCAGGAAAAACACTTCTCTCCAGCGTGGAGAGACGGTTGTAGCAAAGGTCAAGAAGGCGGAGCGAGGTGGCTCCTTGCAAGGCTTGAGGTTCCACACTGAGCAGGTTAGACTGTCGCACACGTACAACCTCCAGCCGCTCCATTCCTCGCAACCACCCTGCTGGCAGGACACGTATACGGCTGTAAGACAGGTTGAGATGAGTTAGATACGGCAGCTGTGTCACCACTGGTACGGACGTCAAGTTGGTGTGGGTAATGGACAGTGTGCTGAGGTTCAGCCCCTGCAAAGCAGAGGTCGGAAACCCTTCTAACAATGGCCAACGGTCCACTTCCAGATGTTTCAGGCGTGGTAGACCCTTGAAGGCATGTGCCTGAAGCTCTTCTATGCCTAAGTCCCTCATCCGCAGGCTGGTTAGACCATGGAGATGCGCAAGAGCATGTGTGGGCACTGTGCTCAAGTTGCATCGTTGCAGCGTCAGAGAGCGCAGGGATGCCAGGCCACTGAAGGCCCGTGGGGCGATGAACACTAGCTCATTATCACTCAACTCTAGTACCCTCAGCCTCCGCTGCTCCTCAAAACCATAGTCCAGCAGAATAACAAGACGGTTTTGACTGACATCCAGCAGGGTAAGCTCGCTGAGGCCAGCCAGCGCTCCGCGCGGCAGCAGAGTCAGTTGGTTGCTGCGCAGTCGGAGCGAGCGTAGCCGCGGCTGAGCGCGGAAGCTGCCAGGTTCAACAGATGACAACAAGTTGTTGCTGAGGTCCAGCTCCTCCAGCAACAGCAGTGAGGAGAAGTTCTGTGGCGTCACAATGCGCAGCCGGTTTTTACTGAGGTCCAATGCCCTTGTCTCTATAGGGATGCCTTCAGGCACCTGTGCTAACCGCCTGCGATGGCATGACACAGAACGCGTGGGCACAGAGCACTCACAGCGGGCAGGGCAGGCGTGGGCGGGGCACTGAAACAGGAGGAGTGGCAGAAGGGAGAGCCCCAGAGCACAAGAGAACGCAGAGAACAGCATGGCCACCTACAGAGAAAAAACAGAGACAGAGAAATATGATATACAGTAGTTGAGAGAGATGGCTGCATGGTTAGCAAAGTAATGCAAACATGCAAAACGCTGTTTTCTATAGGTTTCTATATACTCTGAGACTATAGGTCATTGCACAAAACAGGTCATTCTACAAGATCATTTTAAATTAAAATTATAGGCTTTGGTATCCACCTTATTTTTAAACACGGAAGTAAGTAATAAATAAAAGCAATTATCTTTGCAAGTGAACGCAAAAGTTTTGTGAGGATTTCAGTTAACATACACATTTTTCTCTTTTCTTGGTTGAGAACAATTGACATAGTGACACAATCTTTTATAATATACATAGATGAAAATCTAAAAAATATTTTAAATTTTTTTTGTTTACAAATATGTTAGACAGTAAAGTATATATACAGCATGACCCCTATAATGCACATCATGTCCTTTTTTCCATCCCAATTTCCCAACACCTCCTCCGTGCAAGACCTCTCCTGATTCTAGCTGATAGGAACCCTGTGGTGCATCGATCGTCTCTTTCTCTGTCTCTGTCTCTCACACACACACACACACACACACACACACACACAGAACCTGCTTTCAGAAAGACATCTCCAAACATGCCATAACCATGGAAACCCCATGCTCCCTTGGTGCAAGTCCTGCTTTGCCAATCAAAATCAATAATGGAGGAAAGCAAAAGGCAGGCATTCCACAGGTCTGTTAGACTCGGATCACAAATGTGTACTTTAGATTAGATACGAGGACTGACTTTATGTCTGTCTAAATGTTTTATGTTTATTGAGATGAGGGAGAGTACACAGATGATAAAATAGGCATACGATATCAAATCAGAAAAAGGCACAACAATATTAGAACCAAAAAGGGGATTTTTATTTAATTGTGTATTTTTATATAATGACAATTTAGCTTGGGTACTTACTATCTTATCTATTATTATCTATTTATTGAATTTCCTACCAACATGAAATGGGTTTAATACACCCCTTATTTCAGACAATATGAAAATTGAACAGACAGCACCACAGATAAGAATCAACGGCAGGGGAGCTTTTACATTTTTACATTTTGTGTGAGAATGCATCATTTAAACCTGCATCTAAACTACCGCCATTTAGTCTTGTATTTAAAAATGAATGCCTCCATAGTAAAAGCTGAAGTTGGATTTAGAATGGATAATTACATTTTACAACATCCCCAGACCAATCCAGCAGCTCTGATTATAAAAACCTCTATCCAGTATGTTTCTCACTTTTGGGATGTTTTTTTTTTATATTTCAATTAAACACTCACTTTGACACACTGTTGCATACTGAAAGATGATGCATTTCTCATTATAATGAAAGAGACATGAGTGTAGTAATTGCATTGAAAACAGAATTGTCAAAGAGCATTATTTGGGGAAAGGTTACATGCACAAATTCTCAATTAATTATTAATAGAATAGATTTATAAAGGCATCTGTTTCCATTATTGCTCGAAAATGACCATAAAGAGAAATGGTCATAATCTTGGGCTGAAAAATGGGGCAGTGAACTGGTAAGCCACCATGGAGGCTCTCATAACCGATATAGCTGCAGATTGACCTGCATGCACGGAATAAACCTTGTGCCTAGCTTTCTTCTGATGTATAATTTAGACATAAGGCTTCACTACAGCAATAATAATCTACGGTGCAATTTTACAACATTTTTCCATACTTGTTTATAGAAACCTAATGTTTAATCACATCTAAAAATCTACCTAATGCATTGAGACTTCACAGTTAAATACAGGAATTTGTTAAAATCGCCAAGACAAAAGTCAAGGTGCAAATTCTTTAAAAGTCTATTTCACCTCACACTGGCCTAAATGAACCCGCATGAGGAGCACAGGTTGCTTCATTCGAATGTTGATTAATAAGAGCCTTCCTTTCAAATCAATATCAATGTATGCACAAAATATGTTGCCACATATGCACTGCTTTTCAAGGAGTGCGACTGCAAACGTCCTTGCTTGTTCAAGAAAAGCATTTCTCAACCTTGACCGCGCTCAGGTTCATTCACAGCTCCATCAGGTGTGTCGCGATGCAACACGTCAAATGTTTGCCTGCCAGCGTGAGTGTCAGAATGAAGACGGAGGACGTGTCTGGGTGGAACATCAGGGGGCAGCGCTAAGCCTGTGGTTCATTACGGGGAGCAGCTCACTGACAGGAGAAGTTGATTAAGTTTTAATGAGTTAATAATTCAATTCATCGCAGCCGAACTCATGACAGTATCAGCAGCAGGGGAGAGCATGGCCATTGATGTAATTGTTGGTAAAGGTACCTGGATCAGAGATGCATTTCGAAGGCAAAGTTTATCAATTAATCATTATAAAGTCCTCTTTCTGGGAATGGAGATAAGCCATTATTCGAGAGAATATGTTGTCAACTGCGTTGAGCAGATTCTTTGTAGATTTTCCCAAAATCTTTATCTCACAAAAGCAATCTGTCGCTCTTTCTTCAACCCACAGATAAGGCAGCCGAGCTTTACCACGCTGAGTGATCATCACTTACACATAGGGAACAAATTCTGAAATCCTTAAACTATCAGAAAAATTGGTACCAAGTTTGTCATCTTTCAGAAGGTACTAATAGTCTATGTACCATTTAGCTACTAATATGCACCCTTTAGGGGTAAATCAGGTAAAAAGGTGTACCTTTAAAAGGGTACCGCCCAAGTGACAGCTTTTGTATCTTTTTCCCGAGAGTGTGAGATATGAGATATGAGATATCAAATAACCTTCTCTGTCCCCCTTCTAGCATATCAAAGTAAAGATCAGAGCATTTCCTCATACATTGCAGGTGAGCTGTGGAAAACAATCCGGTGTCTGTCTCACTGGTCCACATCAGCGTCTCGCTTCTACAGACAGCGATTGTGAAGCCTGCGGTTTCTCTTACTTTGAGGACATTCTGCAGATTAACTTCGTCCAATTTTAGTTTATCTAATTTTAGTCTCATCCATTTTTCAGTGAGTGAAACCACCACAGCCATTGAGAGCGCAGTGTCCCATCTCCCACCGGGTGCGTGTGTCTGAGCGTTGAGACCGAATGGGAAAAAGCTCAAGTTTGGTGTTGGGACTGTTTGTGAAAGCCGAATCAAACATGCATATGTAAATCTATCATCTTGCAAACGGTAGAGAGCGCATACGTGCTGACCTTGATCCTTCGGGGTCTTCGGATCTCATGTTTAATTCAGCACTACAGCGCAAGCTTGAACTACATCTGGTGATCATTTCATACAGAGGTGTCTAAATGTAGGTGCCACGGGCTGTGTGTGTTCCCAGCGTGTCGCTTTCAGAAAGCATGCTGTAGGCCTTGTATCTCTACGATGCTCTGATCCAGCCCAGTGGAGCTCTATTGACTCCTGCTATTGATCTCTGCGTTATTAAACATTCACTTCTTCACACGTCTCTCACATTGCACAAGACTGAAACCCCTCTGCACCCATGGCAACCGAGCCGTCAGTCAAACCCTTATCTCTGAATGTTTTATATCCCTGGAGCTCAGGTGAGAATCCACTGAATACTTTAATAATACCCAAATGATTTTGCCAGAGTGCTTGGCTACACTCATTTGAGTTTCTGTGCTATTAGGATGGCCGTTTCCCCCATGAGAAGGAAGTATGGAGGAATACAGTATTTCCTGCATGTTTGCATGCTGTCAGCTTCTTAGTATAAATGTGTGTTTATGTGTGTATGTGTGTTTGTGTACATGTGTGTGTGGCTGTCTCGCTGGTGGCGCTGATGCGATGTGTTTATGTTTAACGGACATTCAGTACACATTCAGTAGGGTGTCTGGGCTCAGCTGCTGATGCCTTAATTTAGGGTGCATTTGTCAAGCTGTCAGCATTTGTTCTTCAAATGACAGTATTTTAACTTGGACACTAATAAGTGTAAAATACAAACACGTAAATGTTTATACACGCAATGATCATTTGTAGCTCAATATTTACTCAGTATTTGCCATTTTAAGATAAATAGCCCTGTCCACTTGGTTGATTAGCAGAAGTATTCCCCTTTTTTTTATAAAATTGTAATCAGTATAATACTATATGTACAATATAGTAATAATCTAAAGATAATTGTAATAAAGTAATATATTATTTTAGACTATTGAGTAAGTTTACAAGAAAATACTATTCAAGTTTTTCTAGTAAAAATTGTTTCTACACAAATTTTTGGAGTGTGTGTATATATGTACACACACACACACAAATAAACAATTTTTACTCAGAAATTGCAAAAAGTAACTGAATTAAATGTACAAATTTGAATAATTAAATGTCTTTGAAAACGGTTCATTTTATGAAATGTAAGAATAAATATTTAATAAATATAATTTATTTTGATTATGATATAATGTATACTGTATAAACATTATATGGCTATTGGTTAGCCTGCTTTCAAGATATTGTTTCAAAATTCATCAACTTTTTTTTGTTATGAAAATACATAATAGATCAAAACACATAATAATGTTTTTTTTTCACATAATGTCAAACACCCAAATAGATCTACATGTACACACCATAAAGTCTTCACTGTCACAAATGTTCAGCAGGAGAATTAGTTCTGATTACTCTATCCACCTTGTCCTTAACAGCTTATAATCTCTAAACTATCAGAAAATAAAAATACAATGTATGTCTTGAAGAGAGACGCTTAAAACGCCCTCAGAGGGAACAGATATTATGTAAGGGAAGAGAAAACCAAAAAAAAAAAAAAAGATAATAATAATCCAAACTTGTAGTAACAGCTGGTAAAAAGAATATAAGAGGTAATTTGAAAAACAATGAGACAAAGAAATCAGGCATACTGATTCATCTTTCCACCTGTGCGCCTGGGTAATAACATTAATGTGTGTGCAGTCACGTTTATTTGTCCAACAGGTTTTCTCCCCCCGTTGGCATTTGTCTGTGTGTGTGCTCATCACGCCATACTGTGTACTAGTGGAAGCATCATTTATGCTTTCTTGTTGATTTCTCTTCTGCATACACAATATTCTGAGTGTACACAAACAAATACACACAAAAACACAAAGGGATACGAGAGATGGAGAAAAGGCGAGATTTGATGAGCCGACTGCCTCCAGACATTGCTTCTGCAATGCTAATTAACCCTGCAGGCAACATCTACCACCAAGACACTAACCCTTAAACATGAACACACACATCCTCCCACACACAGGACCTCAATTCTAAGCACGTATGAAAGTTTTACTTAGGTGCTGCGTAGCTTTTTCCTTTCTCTCTTTTTATTATTTTATAATTATTCTCCTTCTAATCTAAAAGGTAATCTAATCACTTAATAATTATGCATAATTATTTTCAATCACAACAGAGAGCTACACTTTACATTTCATGCAGAAAATGTGTGCGGTTTTTACTCATGCAAAAGCCACTGCTTTGATAGCATGGCATTCTGGGCGGTTGCTATGGTGTTGCTAGGAAATGTGTGGTTGCTAGGTGTTTGCACCCTGCCCCATGTCATAACTCAAGACCCATGATATGTTCATGGGATTTTTCAACAGTAAAAAATACTTTTGACGGTATTTCCTTTTTGTTAAAAAATGACACTTATTGGGGTTAAAATAAACTTCTTTTTCTTGTTTTTTTATTTGTTCATTTCCATACATGATTTGTCTGTTCTAAAAAAAATCATTTAACAGATTCTGTAATGTGAAACTATTAGAAAATAACAATACTAGGTAAATAATATAATAATTTAAAAAAAAGTTCAAAACACCCTCAGAGAGAACACCGATATTATGTAAGGCATGAGAAAATAGTTGACACAGAAGAAAAAAAGAATCCACAGATATAAAAACAGAAGCTGGTGATATAGGAATTAAGAAAAGGTCATTTAGAAAGAGGGATGTGCAAAATTGTGTTTAATTTGAATTGAACTAGCCATACCCCAAAGAAAGTTTGGAAGTGAAAAAAATGGAAGTGAAATATATATATATAAAAAAAAGCAAATACCACCACCTGGTATAAGTTGACAAATACAAAACATCTTCTTCGTGAGGATTTTGGTGGTGTTCACACTCATGAAGACATTTTCCTCTTGGAGGTGAGACTGAGCATCTATCCTTGCTTGGCATATTCAGGGAACGGAATCAAGATTATGTCAGCTGCTCTAAGAACCTGTGCTTTCAGGAAAGTATGTTTCTGATTCCATAGGGTGCATTACCATTATACAACCAGCTCTGGCGTAAAATCTTGGCCCTTGGATGGATAATGATGGATAATGTGCAACAACCACTGCCACCAACAAAATGCATGAGTTGATCCACATACAAGTGGAAAAAACAAACACATATTCCCCTAAAAATATCATTGTTTCACCAAGTCTGTTTTCTAAATAACCATAACATGCTTAATGGAAGGCACTGGTCAAGCAATTTAAAATAAGTGGAGTGATACACTAAGTGAAATCACTTTGGCAATGGCTGCACAAGTGTCACAGCAACTTGACAGAACTGCCAAAATCTCACATACAGACATGACTGACACAGCCACACATCCATCCACATGCATATTTAGTTTGTTGCCTGATATATGCTAATGCATGCACATAATGCAGATTACTGAGATAGTTATCAGGATTTCAGCTCTTTGAGAGCTGTTTGCCCCCAAACAAGCAAACAAGTGAGCTGGAGGAGCAAATATATGACCTCATTCTCCCATGCAGCATTGTGTTAAGCAACAACAGTCAAAGAAACAAATATATTAACAAAAACAGCAAGAATTTTCCTAGCAGTCCATGGCACCGAGGATGTGAACAGCATGCAGATGTAAGGATGAACCACAGAGAATCCTTGTTAGAGTTCATTCAGACACAAATACGCTGGAACTGGCCACTCTTGGATATGAAAAAAAAATCCTTTCTTTAGAAATAGTGAAGAAAGGAGTTAATCAAAAAACTATATTAAAAGATGACTCATAGCATCAACGGAGGGAATAAATTTAGGAAAAAAGGAATTTCTGCTAGTGTGCTGTCTCCGCTCAGGAAGCTCCTGGAGGCCATCAGGGCCAGAGGAGTTGAAGCAGAGAAACAGGCACTTTGAAAGGAAGCCTAATTAAAAAAGCAAAAACACTTGCTTAGTCAGACAGGATTCAGAGCAGGAACTTTTTTCTTCATGTCATACTTATGACAGTATAATGAATCCATCTAATTATGAATATTAGTTGGTTTAGCATGTTCTCTGTGAGGCTTAGACGCTCTCATAAAATTACTGTCCCAGCAAAATATACAGTGATAAAATCTCCGGTGAGACAGGTTGCAAATATTTAGGTCAGCTGGCCCTGTGCTGTAATATTTGATGAAAGAAACTCAAATTAGCCCAATCTTGTATCTTAATATCTAATCTCGTTCCACTCAAACAAAGCATTTGTAATCATTCCAATCCAACCACATTCCAGGTTTTCCCGTTTTCCATCTTCACTTTAAGGTTAGAAAAACCCCTAGTGGGGAAACCAGGGAAACAATAATATATGGTTTCCAACGATATTTTAACAGATTCCATTTCATTCTGACTGCTACTTGTCTATTCACAGTGTTTAATATGTGGTGCTGGTGAATACATGCAACTGCATTATGCTTGTACTGGACTGATTGTGGAGTGACAGAGAACACAGACTTAAAAAACTCCAGGTAAAATCGGATTCACTTCAGTAAATATGCTGCATGTCCTCCCCACATGCACTTGGCATATACTGCAGATTGTTAACACTAGCCTGTCTAATTTGTAACCCTGTTGGCATCCTTCAAAATTCCTTAATGAAGCCAGCTAAACTGTCAGACTTATTAAGCTTGGCTCTGGAGAAACAGATTTGTGATTTATAAATCCCCAGGGGAAGTAGGGTTTATATTACTTGCCACTAGTTCTCATTTACTTCAGTGTCTTAGTACATCTGTGCTAGTTTGCTGTGGCTAAGCTGCGTTTCACTACAGGGAGAGGTGCGTATTATTCTGCATCTAGAAACGCCTTTCCTCTTAGTTTGCTGTTTGTAGCTAGTTGGCTATTTACTTGTTTGCAACCATGCTGTAACACAACAAACACAGTCGTGTCCTGTCTGAGCCTGCCAAGACTATGGGGAAGTGAACTGCTTTTAATCGAAAAATCAAAGCGATTGACTAGGATTAGGATAAATGGTGAAACAATTAAAGCAAAACAGTAAACCAGCTCAAGACCAAACCTCCGTTTAGCCCATGTAAACTATAGCAAATAAGCAGTGCAAAAATAAAAACCCAATAAACTGTCAAATAAAAAAGTAAAATAAGAAAGATCAAAGAAAATAAATACACTCATTATTAACCACATCTACTAACTAAATCTAGATCTAATAACCATTGCTTCATGCGGCACTATATTTTCAGTGGCACTCTCTTTGTTGCCACTTTCTAAATTGCCACTCTGGCTTTATTCCTGATTCATATCTTTTGCATCCTACTGAAGAGGAATTAAAAAAAAAAAAACTATATATGCACATTCTTATAAGTCACTTATGGCAAGACACAGTGTACAAAAAGTATACAAGAAAAAATGTATTCATGTTAATGTAAATGCATTCCTGCATGCCTTTTGAAAGCATTTTAAACAGTAGCAGAATGTTATGTCTTCAGAGTTTACTTATAAAACTGACTTAATTCACCGAGCAATCATTTAAAAGTCCATTCATTTGTGAATTCAAAAGCATTTGTGAATTTCTGTAAAAGCAGTCTGGAGGCTTTCCTTTCTTGAAATATGTCAGCACAAATCTAGGAAAACCAGTTTACTTTGCTTAAAAAAAAAGAAAAAATTCATAACATCAGAAGCAGACCTGTTGGTGTAGCTTATGAGAAGAATAAAGAAGAGATTAAACCTATTAAACACTGTGAAATTTGTGCTACGTTTGTTACATAATAATTACATGGTAATTACTGTGTAATATACCACATTAGAGAACATTTCTCCTAGAGCCTGATTAGGAGCTAAAACATTAAAGAGGTGGAACACATTTTTTTCTGAATGTAAAGAATTGCTGTTTCTCTGGGGGGTGATGAGACGCTGTGATTTAATCGGGTCGAACATAAAGGATAATACATCAGCAGATGCTAGGGTGTAGACAGCAACATGATCGTAGGGTCAATTATAATTTCCTTCCTTATGTGGAATATAAGCCTATTAAAACTTTTCCTCAAAACAACACCAATTCACACTTTCAAAAATAGCATGTACTCAGATGTCCAGTTACAGCCTACGCACTCATTGATAGATGTACTAATTCACAGCAAGTTCAGAAAGTTACATTAACAATTTTTTTTTAAAAAGGAAACAGATTACCCAATGTTCCCTGCATCATTCCTACAATACAACAGAAGCTCACCTCGCTATACACATAAATAGCCTCGTATCAATTTGCCCGGTCCATTTTCTCAATCCCTCTTTTTTTCCCCTCTTCCTTCAGCCCCTAATGGATGTGAAAATGGAATTGCATATCCTGGAGATCCGCTGAGTTTGTTTTGTCTTAATGTGATTTAAATCAAATAATCGTGCTCTTGCCACATGTGACGACACACTTTGATGAGATGAAAATGCAAATGGGTGAATCACACCCTGACACACTATTTCCTTTTAAGTTACTTACTTATTCAGTCAGTCAAAAGCTCTGCGTGTCTTTTCTGAAGGCAGGTCTTCTTATTGTGTCTGACAGCCCCAAACCTGTCCTTCTCCACCCCCTGAAATCCACACTTTTCGCTCTTTACCTATGAACAGCATCCATCACTGTCCGGAGCCCTTCTAGTCTATCAGAGCGTGAGATCGGAAGCGTTGAAGGCAGAATCGCAGTGGCTGCCGTCTGCCGAAGGAGCTCCGCTACGACCGAGCGTATTAACCACACCTGACCGTCCGTCACAGACAAAGTGAACTAGTGACACACTTACGTGCACCGCGCTGATGAAATATCGCAGTGATGTCTCCCTCACTCCTGTGTCTCTCTCTTTTTCCCACCTCTCCACTAAAGCGCAGCAGGAGCGGGCTGTGAAAATTTGCAGCAGGTCTCGATGAAACCCCTGGCAGAATACATCACCACTTTCCTCTTTATGAGTCACAATACACACACATACACACCTCTGATCCGTTCTCACCTGCCATATGCTGAGCAACTCAAACAAGCACACACTTTAAAGCACCTTCTTTTACCTTCAGCTCCATGCACTACAGTTTAAATAGTCTTCACTCTATCACAAACACACACACACACACCTCATGCCAAAGGTAGGCTTATGTGCTCAATGCGTGCTGCTGGTTACCTGTGGCTGCTGTTCTAGATGCCATAAGGATCAGCGTCTGAGTGATCAGCGTCTGAGTGATCAGCTAAGAGGAAGAGGGAACAGCCAGGACTCTGTCTCCACGA